>NC_081409.1:582958689-583331189 GCF_030272615.1 Cryptomeria japonica
CCTGGTAATAACAATGACAAACTTAAAATATACCAGGAACCATTCCCGAAGTATGATAAAGGAAAAGGCTCATCATCTAATGCAATGGGTTATGACTACACTAATCACATAACCAACTTTGATTTTTTAGTAGGTCGCATTGAACCCACATACACTCATGTCAATGTCATAACCATCCAAGGAGTTAATCCTCCTTCTTCCCAAAGCATACCAAATCCTTCTAGGATAGTCATTCAAGGAACCACACCTTCCACCTCCCATTTCCAGAATGACTACAATGTAACTATAGGCCGAGGTAAAGTCACCATCCAAGGAGTCCCTCCCTCACCAAACCCCCCGCCCATGACTTCCACCCATCGATATGACCTCCTTGACCAACTTGGGAAGACCCCCACACAGATCTCCATTTTGGAACTTCTCAAGACTTCCCCGGTCCATAAGGAAATTTTTGAACAAGCCTTTCTTGAATCACGCATTCCTAATAACATCAATGCCACCCAATTCTAAGCCCTCATTGGAAACCTTGCTGCCCAACAACACCTTGTATTTACCTCCAAAGATTCTCCCGCAGATGAAGACCATAACAAACCTTTGCACATCGAAGCTCTTATCCACAAGCATAAGGTCAAATGTATCCTGATAGACGGTGGATCCAGGCTTAATCTATGTACATACAAATTAATAAAACAATTGGGACTTTCTGAGGATCTGATAGACACATCAGGAAGGATCACAATAAAGGCATATGATGACGCGAAAAGAATTTCAAAGGGCATGATCACCTTACCTCTTCAAGTGGGCCTCATTACAATTGAAACCCCTTGCCAAGTACTAGATCTTGATCTCCCCTACAACATTCTCCTCAGGCGGCCATGGATTCATTCCTTGCAGGCCATACCCTCCACTTATCACCAATGCATCAAATTCCCCTATAATGGAAGAGAGATCACTATCAAAGGTGATCCCCAACCTTTTCAATATTGAAAACTATTAGAGGGGAAGCATCCATATCATTGCCCACTAAATATACTCTTGCCAATGCCTCCATCTGACACATCAAATGTTGCCTCCACTTCATCACTACCAGATAATCAAATCAAGATCTTGGACAATGGCTCTAGAGAATACAAATTGGAGGACATCTTATTAATAGGCAACCTCCCTCTCTCTCCTAAGTCATTTGGCAAACCAAAAGAGCTCAAAAAGAACCCGAAACCAGTCATGCAATGCCAAAATACCACCTTCTAGCAATGGGGCCCACTTAATGAGGAGAGCCTTGAAGTAGATGTCTCTTTCTGGTTGTACAGGGAAGAGGATGATGATCCAGCAAAAATATCCAAAAAAATGTACCCAAAAGCATTTGCCATTATTGAAAGAATGGGTTACAAAGGACACGGCTTGGGACCAGAGGAGAAAGGAAGAAAAGCACTTATAAATCCTTTCTCCTACAGATACAACAAAGGCTTGGGGTACACCCTGGTGCCTAAAATTACTATCGCTGGTGCCCCTTCTAGTCTTTCTTTGGATATCGAAAGCGCCGATGAAGAGGAATTCCATGAAATGCCCTATGAATACAAGAAAGATATCTTCCTGGACACTTACATCAATACCATCACCCTTGTAACCCCTCCCACTTCACATGAGCTACATCTTGTCCATCCTGAACTCATTGATTGGGGCCAACGAGACAAACCCACTTTAGATATCTACGCTGATGATAATGCTCTCATTGCTCTCCTGACGGTGCGAAACCTGGAAGATTGTAATAGAATCGAGGGTATTCAACTACACGAAAATGCCCTTAGCCACAAAAAAGATAATAAAAGGAAAAGACATGATTCCCTAGGTGAAAACCTCCCTGAGGCACCTTTGGATGAACAAAAAATAAAAACAAAGAGCGTATCCGAAAGTAAAAACTTGGAAAAGACACTTGATGATGAGGGACTTGACATCCCTACCATTGGTTACCTTCCACAGGACAAATCAAATTTGCTAATAGAAGAAACAGACAACATCAACATGGGCACCGAAGTCATTTCAAAAAATGTGCTCATTGCCAAATCCCTCACAGAAATAGAGAAACAAGACTTCATCAACTTCCTTACAGAGGTAAAAATCAATTTTGCATGGTCCTATTCCGATATGCCAGGGTTGGATCTTGCCTTGGTGGTTCACAATCTTGCCATCTGCCCAGACGCAAAACCTGTAAAGAAAAAATTGTGCAAAATGCACCCACATATTGCACTCCTGGTCAAGGCGGAACTCCAAAAGATGTTAGAAGTAGAATTTATCAAACCAGTAGACTACGCTGAATGAGTCTCTAACATTGTACCTGTTAGCAAACTTGCCTGGGGCATCCACATCTATACAGATTTCCAAGATCTAAATAGAGCTTGTCCTAAAGATGATTTCCCACTCCCCAATATAGACATGATTGTGGACCTTACAGCAGGACATGAAATGCTATCGCTAATGGATGGGTTTTCCAGATACAACCAAATCAGGATAGCAGATGAGGATCAACATAAAACCACATTCACAACACCATGGGGTACTTTCTGTTATCGGGTCATGCCTTTTGGTCTCAAAAATACTAGAGCTACATAACAACGTGCCATGACAACAATTTTTCATGACCTCTTACACAAAATTATGGAGGACTATGTAGATGATCTGCTAGGCAAATCTAAGACAAGACAAGAACACATTTCCATTCTAAAGCAGATCTTTGAAAGATTAGAAAAATACAAACTACGCCTGAATCCCAAAAATTGTGTGTTTGGAGCCACATCGGGAAAATTATTAGGATTCATTGTTTCCCATAGAGGCATCGAGGTTGATCCTACAAAAGTAAAAGCTATCATGGAAATGCCTCCACCAAAAACTCTCAGACAACTGTGCAGTCTCCAGGGAAAACTCTAGTCTGTCAGGTGTTTCATTTCACAGCTAGCAGACAAGTGCCATCCATTTGCACACCTGTTGCATAAAGACACAAAATTGAAATGGGATTGCTTATGTCAAAGGCCTTTGAGAAATTAAAAGAATATCTAGCATCACCTCTAGTTTTGATGCCACCTACTCCTGGAAAACCCCTCATTTTGTACATATGTGCTACTACAGTGGCATTGGGGGCATTACTTGTGCAAATAGATGATCAAGGGAAGGAACACGCCATTTACTACATCAGTTGGACATTGGTAGGATATGAATTCAATTACACCCCCATTGAAAGAGCATGTTTGGCATTAGTGTTTAGTACACAGAAACTACGACACTATATGCTAAACAACAAGACAAAATTAATTGCTAAAATTGATCCACTTAAATATCTCCTATCAAAAGCTTCTCTCACTGGTAGAACTGCCAAATGGGTCATGCTCCTAAGTGAGTTTGACTTTGAATATGTGGACAGAAAGGAAATCAAGGGACAAGTCATTGCAGATCAGTTGGCTGAAGCTCCACTTCCAGGTGACCATCCTATTCTCACTAAATTATCAGATGAGTTTATTATGACTGTTTCCACATCCTCCACATGGAAATTATACTTTGATGGCTCCTGCACCCAAAATGGATCGAGGGTAGGAATATTATTGGTCACACCTCAAGGAGATGGCATCCCCAAATCATACAAGATAGCCTTTGCATGTACCAATAACATAGCAGAATACGAGGCACTCATCACAGGTTTGCGTCTCTCTATCCACAAGAAAATAAAGGATTTACAAGTTTATGGTGATTCTTAGCTTGTTATAAAACAAGTCAATGATGAGTACCAAACAAAAGATGATGAACTCCTTCCTTACCATACCATGGTTGAAGATCTTAAGAAACATTTCACAAAAATCACATTTAATCAAATCCCATGAACAAACAACAGGGCTGCAGATGCAATGGCCACCATTGGCTCCCTCCTTCAAATGCTAGCACACAATCAGAAGTGCGAGTTCTTGGTCGAGCAATTATTTGTAGCAGCATATGACCTACTAGAGTCTGAAATGATGTGTGTTCTTGTTGGTCCAGAGTCCCCTTGGTACCAATAAACCTTCTCTTTCCTCAAAGACAACACCATTCCCCCACATCTCACCAAAACCCAACAACAAACCTTCATCTGCCGATGTGCTCATTACACCATCCTCGGGGACACTCTATTCAGAAGGCATTACATGAAGTACATGAAGGTATCTGTGGGGCACACTCAAGTGGGCTCGCATTGGCTAAATTTTTTTTGAGAATAGGATACTATTGGCCTAACAATGGAAGAAGATGAATATAACTATGTTAAGAAATGCATCCCTTGCTAGCAACATGGTGACAAGATTCATGCACCATCACAAGAATTGCAGCCATTTATTACACCCTGACCCTTCTCACAATGGGGGCTCGATCTCATTGGGAAAATCCACCCTTCATCCTCCAACGGACATAAGTTTATTATAACCGCCACTGAGTATTTCACCAAGTGGGTAGAGGCTATCCCTCTTACTTTTACCACTGGTAAGTAGATATCCAAATTCATCCTGAATTACCTGATATGCCGATATGGCATTCCAAAAGTTATTATCACAGATAATGGCAAACAATTTAAAAACCAGGATGTCAAATAACTCTGCCAAAAATTCAACATCCAACATCACTTCTCCACCCCATATTATCCCCAAGGCAATGGCCAAGCTGAGGCTTCTAATAAAACCTTAATCAAAATCCTAAAAAAGATTGTCAATGAAGCTGGCCGTGATTGGCACCTCCAACTCCATCCCGCTTTGTGGGCCTACCGCACCTCCATCTGCACCCCCATAGGTGCCACCCCTTATTCCCTAGTCTTTGGCTCCGAAGCCATCCTTCCTCTTGAGATTGAGATCCCCTCGCCAAGGGTATCGCTGCAAGACATCCTACCAGAGGAAGAATATAGAATTGCCTGCTTACAAGAGCTAGAATTGTTAGATGAAAGGTGCCTCAAGGCCTTGAACCATCTCCAGGTATATCAAAACTGCTTGTAGATGAGTTATCACAAAAGAGTTAGAACCCGAGAATTCCAAGTTGGTGCTCTTGTCCTCATGGAGAATAAAAAAAATCTACAAGAAAGAGAAAAGAAAGGCAAGTTCGAGCCTAATTGGCTTGGACCATATGTAATCACAGTAAAATATGGATTAGGAGCTTATCAGTTGGCTACTCCTGAAGGCGATCCTTTGGATGATCCAATAAATATCATGCACCTCAAAAGATTTTATGCTTAGTCCTTAGAAAGTCTTAAATTGCCAAAAAAAAATAGAAAAAAAAAACAAAAAAAAAGAGAAAAAGATCCTAAAAAAAATCGTCACTTTGGTGAAAACCTAGCAAACAGGTGCCTTATGACACAAAAAAAATTAAAACATTAGAAAAAGAAAGAAAAAGAATTCGTCCATTAGTAAAAACCACTTTGTGGTGATATGGACAAGTACCTTGGTGAAAACCTCTGCGCAGGCGCCAAGGTAAATAACTGGATCCACTGTCTATCATGTCGATACTAAAAATCATCCGCCATCCAACCCACCCATGCGCAACATTCTTTCTTTTCCACCTCCCAATAAAACATGTGTATGATGATGAGTCTTCACCTGAGTCATGAACAAGGAATATCCCATTAAAACTGAGCTTTTATGCCTTTGTGTAAGCTTCAAGAACTCTTGAGAAACAATCCCAAATCCACTAGTCACTCTCCAAAACCATAGAATCACTTGCCTAATCCAAAAGCCCACTTTTCCCTAGGGATGACCCCTTCCTTCGCTTGACAACCTAATCCTTCATCCTAGTTCTACTCTTGGCAAGAGGTATCATTTGGTCGCAAGGAATTGACTTGTTAGATTTTGTTAGATCTTTTCATATAGACTTGCATCTTTTACCCTATGACTGCCACTATTTACGACTGCCTAGGTTCTTCCATACCCAGGTACGTTATGATAGGCGCATATTGGGGCATATTTCATAGTATGGCATGTTTGGGATCCCTCTTGTATAAACCAGTGACCTGGTACTAGTGTTTATCAACACTTACCTTCTTGTGTACAAGAGGTATTGGTGTGTTTGAGGGTTTCCTTGCACGAACCCACAAATTTGTATTAGTGTTTCTTAACACTTGCATTGTTGTGTGCAAGAAATTTCCATTTGTCTACAGAGTCAGTCCACGCCCTGGGTTTCTCATGGCATCCTGATTTCTATAATTAGTGGTGCAAGCCACTCAGGGAAACATCAAACTAGGTTGGCTCTCCACATTTGTTGTGCACAAAATCTCACCATCATCCCATCAAATCCTAAACTCAATAATCCCACGGAGCTCTCAATTTCCCCCACTTCCCATCTATTCCATATTCTTCTATCTACGATCATTGTGTTATTATTGGCATATTCCCTCTTTTTATTAATTCATTCACATCATGTAGAGTGCATTTCTTATACAGTCATTTTTTTTCCACAAAACATTTACCATATAAGATTGCATCACATAAATAAAATATACACTCATCCATATAGCATTACATCTAGACTGCATCATAAATCATTCACACATGTGTATTTATACATAAAGCATAAAAGAACACTCATCCTGCATCCAAAAACTATGTCAGCAACACATCATAAACATACATACATAAGCATTCACTCTACATCACAAAATAGATCAGCATAGCACATCCATGATTGCATCCATATATGACATCATAAGAGAAACAAAAATAATCCATCACAATAAATGCTACACATCATCTGTCACCAATTGAATCATATATATATATATAAAGAGGAAAATATGTCCGTCATGATACAATGACCCCTCATCAGGCCCGTTGCGGCGTATATGGGCCCCCGTGAGGGCCCATCTTCCCCCACGGTCTCGCCTCTACTATTATTCTTTCCAAATTCTTCACATCTGCTTCATATTTCTTCCTCATTTATCCCTTCCACCCTAATTCTTCTCCCTTTTTTTTCGAGAATTTTTCATCCTTTTTTTGAAAAAATTCTCGAGGGGCCATACACCTCCCATGCTTTACGCTGGGGAATCCTTTTCTTCTTCTATATTCTACACATCACCAAAAATGTAGACACTTAAAAATAGTTATCTTAGTTATTTTTAATTCCTCACATAATTAATTCTGATTCTAATCATGTCTTATACAGGATGAATCCTTCCTAAAACCAGACGTTGTGATCAGTCATGTCTTATACAGGATGAATCCTTCCTGAAACCAGACATTGCACTCTGATCATGTCTTATATAGGGTGAATCCTTCTTGAAACCAGACATTGTGATCAATCATGTCTTATACAGGATGAATCCTTCCTGAAACTAGATGCTCTGATCATGTCTTATACAGGATGAATCCTTCTTGAAACCAGATGTTGTGATCAATCACGTCTTATACAAGATGAATCCTTCCTGAAACCAGACGCTTTGATCACCTTTGTCTTATACAGGATGAACTCTCCTTGAAACTAGACTGAATCTAGATCTTATTAATCAAATGAAACAATATTATTCTTTGAATCAACGCGTCATCACACCTCGCTTCAAAGAGGGGAAAAATGTAGACACTTAAAAATAATTTTTTTTAATTATTTTTAATTCCTCACATAATTAATTAATTAATTATGTTAATTCATATTCTCCTCAATATTAATTAAATATAATTGATATTGTCACTATAGTATGTGACTGATTTATTTAATAAATCAATCCCTTTCTTTATTCTTCTAAAAATTGAATTCTCACAAATCTCCCTCTTAGCTAATTAATTTCAATTAATTAGTTAAACCACATGCTTCCTGCAAACCATCTTCTTAATTTATCATTAACTTAATAAAGTCTTCTAGAAACTCCCTAAACTCGCTTAACCTTATTCTTCCAATTTTTAATTACCTCCACTCATTCTCTCTCCTAGTCAAATCCTCCTACAAATCCTAATCCCACCTAACATTTCCTCTAATCCCCCTCCTAATGAGTTGCTAATGGCTAATCATGATGATTAGCCACGAAGTCAACTCCTTGTCCCTTCCATCCAACCACTAGCTTTTAATGCTCTTTTCCTAGGTGAATGTGAGATCTTCAAAATCTCACAATCCTCTAGGCATCTCCTCTTCCAAGGAATTTTTAATTCCTTCTTATTCCTCCAATCCCCATGATTATCCCTTTTTGGAGGATTTTAAATTCCTCCTCCCCATTCTTCAAGGAATGTCACATCCCTTGCTCCTCTCAAGGCACATGGGGAAGTCTCCGCAATGTACCTTGAGGAGTGTGGAGACAAGAAATGCATTTAAGGCATATCTCTTGGTCTCCACACCCTCTCTTGGGCCTTGTGTGAGCTCACAAGCAATCCTATCCCTTCATCTTGAATCCATCCTAGCCATCCATTTTTCCTCTCCTCTTCCTATAAATTGAGGACTCCATCCCTCCATTTTTCATCTCCAAGTTTAACAATCTTATGCTGCCCATTTGAGTTCAAAAAAGTCACCAAAGCATCCAAACTATAGCCAAATCCATACTCATCCATCACTTAGTCATTTATCCATCCATCTCATCCTCCCATCAATCATATTGTGCACATTTGGAGAGCCATCCGCATCAAGCAAGCAAGAGGAGCCCATCCAATCAAGTTGAAGAGAGAGGCGCTATTCAACTTCACCAAAGGCTCAATCCGAGGGAGAGGTAAAGGTTTGCAAGGTATATGCATCTTATTCATGTCTTTATGTGATTTTTTTGCATGTTTCATGTTTTAACATCTTTTAATATTTTATTTGTGCACTAACCACTTGAATTCACCTTGCTAATTATTTTCCCCTCTTCATTGTCTTTTGAAAAATTTGAGATATTTTTGCTTTTCTTGTTGTGATAGAGAGGTTGTCGGATGTAGAACCTTTGGTTTATCTGTTGTGCCAATGTTGACTGCCTCTGTTGGTTCATTAGTAGAGACTATCTCTCTTGATAATATTTAGGTAAGGTGTCAAATCTCCAATCTTCTGACACCTCAAGGAGGTTTTCACCTTTAGATGCATCCTTTCGTTTTACTTTTCTTTGGTCTAATTTTGCCAATAAATGGTTTTTAACATTAGACCTGATATTTTTTTCTTTATTTTTACTTTTGTGACTAGGAGATTTGGTACCCATTGACTGGAAGATGCGTTGGCGAAATCCCTGGGGGAAGTTGTTGTAGGCTCAATTACATTAAGGTATAAGGTTATAGCATGGTCATTAGGAAAGGTATCAATTTCAATATGTCCTTCATTATCCCAGTCAATAAGTTTAGGATGTATTAAAGGTAAGGGATCTTCAAGTTGAGATGTTTCAAAGGCATTAAGGGTCATGATAGAAAGGTTAAAGTATTCAATACATATTTCAATGTCTAGGATGATACTCTCGTCAGAATATCCTCTTGCAAGTAGTTCCCGATCGTCCTTGATTAAATCCAAGTTGGCCAAATATGATTCTAATTCAAGTGATCTAGTTCCTAACATTCATCCTACATACACATGGACTACATTGACACCCACATCTTCTTCATAGCAGGTTTCTTCAGCTAATTGTTCAAAATGATAGGAATCCTATTCCCATTCATTGGAATCTATCTCACTGGAAGCTTTCAATATGTAGATTTGTTCATATACCTTTTGGTTTGTTTCTTCTATTTTCCTCACTATCTCTTTTCTTCTCTCATATTCAACTTCCTCTGTGCTGATATTTAGTTCTATTGGTCTTTCTATTAGTTCAACTTGCTTTAAACCATCTTCTTATCTGTTTTGATTGGGAGTTGACTCCATGTGGGATGTGCCTTTATTTTGTCTTTCTTGCTGATTAGATGCTCTCTCTTTTTGTGATCTTATGTTTGCTTATTCTTGTTGTTTGGTAGAGGCTTATTCTCTTTTGATTGCAAGTTTCTCTTGTCTTTTGTCATGTTCATCTTTTTTCTGCCTAGAAGATCTTCATCATATGCTTTGATTGTGATCTTTTTACAGGGATCAACTGCATCTTCAAAATAACCTAAAGAATGAACAAGACTTAATGAGCAAATATTCAAGCCAAATCCTCCATCTATTAGGACACGTTTAATGCACGTTTTATGAATAAGGACTTCAATATGCAATGGAGTGTTATGGGGATGTTGGAAAGACATGCCATCTTCTTCTGTGAATGATAAGCAATGAGGAGATGTAAGGTGTCCCACCATGGTTTGGAGTTGATCCACATCAAGATATTTGGATACCGTCATATCTACTACCGCTATTTCTAAGATTTATTTATGTGTAGGTGAAATTTTTAAAAGTTCTAAAATTGATATTTGCATGGGAGTTTTCTATAATTGATCCACTAGACTATATTGTTTTAAAGTGGATGACGTGTCAGTTATAGGACCTGGTAAAACAACTTTGACTTTGTTTCTTGTGATAGCATGAGCGAGTTCTTGTTGTTGCTTCTCTTTGACCACAATCACATTAACCATGTTATCATAAGTATGAGAATAGTTCACTTTTGCTTTACCCTTGACATTATGCATTGCTTATGATTCACCCTTCTCATAATTAGGAAGCGAAGTTTTGAAAGCTGTGTGCGATTCGTTTCCTTATGCCCATACACAATTATGATGCCATTGTCAATCAAATATTGGATGACATATTTTAACCACTGACAATCATTTGTTTGGTGTCCTTTGTTTCGATGGAACTCGCAATAATAGTTGTCATTCCGCCAAGCATGTTTTACCTTGGGTTCAAAGTTTCTTTCTTCTGGAAAGGTAATCAATTTTTTTGCAAGTGTCTTTAAGGCTGACCCAAGTGGTTCACCAATGTTAGTAAATTTCCTGTGAAAGAAATTGTTTAAAGATGATTTTTGTTGATTATTATCTTGTTGAACTGCTACTGTGTGATTTTATAGATTGAAAACCAGTTGCTTTGGTTTTACATTATTATTATCCACTATCCCGTCATTGATGATGTTTTGATTTCTATTCCAAAATTTGGGTTTATCACTATTGGTATTGTTGTTGGGAGGAGGATTAACTCCTTTTTGTATATCTTCAACTCTCCCTTCTTTACCACAGCTTCCTCCATCCTGATTCCATTATCAATCATCTTTTTGAAACTTGAATGACATTGCATTTTTAGGTTATAACTCATTTGTGTGTTTAGATTGTCAATGAATATGTCCATCTTTTCATATTCTTGCATTGTACGAGGATATCGTGTAGCTAATCGTCTCCATCTCTATAGAAATTCATGAAAGGTTCTCCACTCTTTTGTTTGGTGTTACACAATTCTAGCATTGTGACCTGATGTTGTATGTTGTAAGAGTATTGTGAAACAAACTTATCCACCAATTCTGAGAATGATCTCATTCCAGGTGGAAGTTTTAAGAACCATTCCATATCTTATGTATACACCTAAAAATGGTCTGAAGATAATTAATTGAATACGCAATTATTTAATTAATCCCCCTTCCTAATTTAATTGAGTTCATGAGCAATTTGATTAAATCCCTTTCATCTACTTATTAATAAATTTAAGGACTTATTTAATAGGTTGATTTCAATAGCCTCCTTTGATTAATCAATCTAAATTGATTAATTACCCCCCCCATTAAATTCATTTCTTCTAATCCCCTAATTAATTAAAACAAATCAATTTATGAGTTGTGGAAAATTAATCTTTTCCTATTATTTGAATTTTAAAATTCAAATTACCCACATGCCTCCTAACTTCTAACCACCTAACCTAACCATCCCCTAACCTAACCAATTCCACCTAACCTTGGGTTTAACTAACCCTAACCTATCTTGCACATCCTAACCTCCTTATCCTAACCTCCTATGGTGTGGATTTTCTCCCCTTGAGACACATGGCACTTTTGCCACATGTCTCCTCTCTTGGACACTTGCCCTCTTATGAGAAAGGCTCCTTGACACTTGTCACCATAGAGATGACAAGTGTACCTTCCTCCAATCTCTTCTCCAACCTCCTCCAATTTCACCCTTGATATCTTCAGACTTAATCTTGACCATTAATTCCTACCACCTCACCCTTGGCCTTGGAAATCCTATAAATATCCCCCATTTTGGAGCTCAAAGGATCCCATCTCATTTTCATCTTATGCATTGTTACTATAGGCATATCTATTCTATCATATCATTTGAGCATTGTTATTATAGGCAATTGTATCTTAGATCTAGCTTAATTTGATCATTTTCTAGCATAATTGTTGAATCATGTAGCTTAATCAATCTCTTTTCTAGCTTAATTGCATCATAATCATAGTTTAATCATGCATATCATTAGCTTAATTAATCTCTTGGATCAATTCAGCATAATCAATCTCATCTAGCTTGCATATCATTATCATTTCAAATCCTCCATCTAGGTGTAGTCAAGTCACTAAGATTGCTTATCTAGATCTGAGAGAAAATCCATACTCTCATCTCTTAGGAGGCGATAGGTCACTTTGTCATGGTTCATATTTTATTTGCTTTTAATTTGCTAACCATGCTTGTAATGATCTATTGAGTGTTTGTGTTGCAGCTGCAAGTATAACACTTCATAGGCATGACATTTTGGCACCCACCGTGTGGCCGAAAATCTCATTTTTGGCCTCTTAGCATCATCAAATTTTCAATCTAGAAGGTTTTTGGCCAGATCTGGTTCAGAATATCATACGAGTTCCTTTGCATTATCGTATGAGTTTCTTTGTGTACTCGTACAAGCATGTGAGAATACTCGTACGAGCAAGTGAGAATACTCATACAAAATTCTACTTCTATTTTTCAAAACAAATTACATTTTAGGGTTTTCATGCTTCAATTTGGCTATTACTAGTGCTAACCCTTGTCTGTTTGTGAAATTTTCTAGCAACCTAACTGGTTTTTGCAGGATGATTGTCAAAGATTATGCTTGTCAAAGCTTCATTTCATCAAAACAACATGACTACTAACGTATTTGTTTTGTAGGTTGCCTAAGGAGAACTCAACCAGACTTTGTGTCTTATTTAAGTTTTTTAGGCATTTATTTTGCTAATGGTAAATGAACATCTTGTTTTCTATGTTTGAGAAGTTGTCTAAAAGGTAGGAGAGTATTCTCTTGTCCATTTGGATAATCAGAAATCCCGACCCTTGAAGCGCTTCTATGTTTGAGATTTGATTACTTTTAGTGGGCCTGTCACAGTGGGAAAAAATAATCACCCTATGAGAATGACCCAAGTGAGTACAACTAGACCTAATCTTTTCGACTCACTTTAAAAAATAGGTCTCTTAGGATTAAAGTCTCGGACGATGGGATTATTGGAGTTTTCTCAATTAAGATCTCTCATATAGTACATTTAGTAGGGCCTCGCAGTCTCAATCACACTTGTGTGACTACTTATTATTTCAATACCATGTTGGGATATAGGCCTCAATTGTACTTGTTTGACTGCAAGGGGCAATTTTAAACATAAACCCTTACTACAAACCCTAAGATAGAAGCTACCCGATTCACCTCCGGAAGGGGGATAATCTTTGTGCAAGAGAGATAGTAACTCTCTCGAGACACTTGCTATATCATTCCCCCATTAACGTTTAGAGTCGGATAATACAACATTGAGAATCCATTGCATGAGACTTAGCCGCCATATTCTGATTAGCTATTGGGTGTGTACCTAAGTTTGCAAGCAAAGGTTTTCTTTCTTAGCCAACTTCCTTAGGATTTAGCATGATGTTCTTGAGGTCACTTATCATATCACATGTTTACTGTGTCTTCATCCCTGAAACAAAAAATCAGACATCTAAAACTGGAAAATAGAAGCAAAACATCAAACTTCATTGACCAAAATTTTTTTTTGTCTCTGTTCAGTCCTCAGTCATACCAGTTTTCTAGTTTGTCATATGAAAAATCTAGTTTATCGTCTGGTTCGGTGAAAATTGTCGTACAAGTCAGTTTAGCAGAAGATTTTGTGTTATCTTTTGTCATCTAGTTCTATGAGAAAGATCATACGAGTTTATGTCTTTGTCATGTGAGATTTATAGTTTATCATATGGGCCTATCGAAATTATCATCTGGGGCTGTCTAAACTGTCGTACGAATTTCTGTCTCTGTTAGTCCAAAGCTGTCTTCTTGCATGTCTTTTTTAGATCTATCATATTTTCTTGGTCAATTTACAGTGAGCATAAACACTTGATAGCTGTCATTTTGTGCTTAGATTGTCTCCTTGGTTTGCTTGGTCAAGTTATCATCTGTTAAATCGGATTCTAGAAATAGACACCTCAAGAATTTCAAGTATTCGCCTTCAACAATTTCAAGATCTAAACATCTCAAAGTGCATTATCACCCTCTTTGATAAACTGATCACTCAAAACGTAGTTTCTCATCAAGATCTATCATTCTCTATCACAAAACTACAATGTTTGGTTAGGACAACCTTGTCCCACATCGTAGGATATATCATTCCTATTGGACTTGGTTTTATCAAAAACATCATCATAGCACTCCAAAATCGAAGATTGAAAAACTTGCAAACTTTTAAACACTTAAATAGTCTTTGCATGTCATATCACTCTATCATATCTACATTAACAGTTGATCACTTATCGAAACAAATTTTAGACAATCGAATCCTTGCACAATATCTAACACACGTGTATGCCCGTTTTAACTAGAGCGCAGAGATGAAAGATCGTAGAAATGGAAATCGAAACATTGGAAATAACTGAAGATTAGAGAAACATGGAACCCGAAAATGAAATACAAGAAGAAGGGGAAATAATAGAACAACATCTCTGAGAAATCAAACAAGATCCTAAATTCGATAAATTTATGGCAAAAATATTGGAGGGAGAAAAAGAAAAATACTTCCTAATGTTAGCAAAATATGGTGCTACACTCCCCCAAGATTTTGATGTGAGAAAATTAGCACAAAAGAGAAATGACTCTTCTCCTGATAACAAATGACATGAGGACATTTTTAGTCTCAAAATTAATGACACATCAATTCCTGATAACACAAGAACTAATGAGGAAACTTCCATTCCCAAAAATGATGATGTAGAAATTCTCAACCATGTCAAATCTAATGAGGACACAAGAAGGGGTCGAGATGACACAAGAAGAGATCAAGATCATACTAGAACACACACTCATGGTTATACAAGGATAAATCATGTTGATAATCCTATCACAACTCTTACCAAACAAATACAAATACCGCAAACACAAATTCAAGATATGCAGAGAGGAACTGTTGAAAGATACTTGCTTCAAGAAATCCGCCCTTACCACTTCAAAAGAAATCTAAACATGATACCATTTCCTACAGGTTGTGAAACTCCTCAATATGATAAATATAATGGAAGAACTGATCCCAAGATGATATACGAGAATTTTGCATGCTGAGTATGGAGTTTGTACATGAGGATACCTACCTGATGAGATTATTTCAAAAGAGCTTAAGTGGATTAGCTATGGAATGGTTCTCCAAAGTTCCACCTAGAATTAGATCATTCGTAGAATTGGTGGATAAGTTTGTTTCACAGTACTCTCACAACATTCAACATGAGGTGACAATGCTCAACTTATGTAATCTTAAACAAAAGAGTGGAGAACCTTTTATAACATTTCCATAGAGATGGAGACAGTTAGCTTTACGATATCCTCGAATGGTGCCGAAATACGAGAAAATATACATATTCATCGACAACCTAAATGGACAAATGAGCTATCATCTGAAAATGCAATACCATCAAAAATTTGAAAAGATGATTGATAATGGTATTAAAATGGAAGAAGCTATGGTAAAGAAGGGTGAGTTGAAGCTATACAAAGAAGGCATTAATTCCCCTAACAACAATGTTAGCAATAATAACAATGATAAGCCTAAATTTTAGAATAGAAATTGAAATGTCATCAACAATGGAAAAGTGGATAACAACAATGTAAAACCAAAGAAACCAATTTTCAATTTATCCACTCACTCAGTAGTAGCTCAACAAAACAACAATTACCAAAAATCAACTTTCAACAATTTCTTCCGAAGGAAATTTACAAACATTGGTGAACCACTTGGGTCAGAACTGAAGACACTTCTCGCAAACAAATTGATTACTTTTCCAAAAGGAAGGAACTACGAATCTCAAGTGAAACCCTCTTGGTGGAACAATAACCATTATTACGATTTCCATCGAAACAAGGGACATAACCATTATTACAATTTCCATCAAAACAAGGGACATCACATAGATAATTGTCAGTGGTTGAAACATGTCATCCAAGATTTGATTGGTAATGGAGTAATAACTGTGGATGGAAATACAACAAACTAATCTCATACAACTTTTAAAACTCCACTTCCAAACTATGAGAAGGGCGAATCATCAACAACATATAATGGTAAGGGTAAAGCAAAGGTAAACTACGCTCATACATATAAGAATGTGGTAAATGTGATTGTAGTTAAAGAAAAGCAACATCAAGAACCTGCTCATGCTATCACAAGAAGCAAAGATAAAGTTGTTTTGCTAGGCCCTACCACTAACATATAATCCACTACAAAATAATATAATCTAGTGGAGCAATAACGCCCGCACAAATATCCATCTTAGAACTTTTAGATCTTTCACTTACACAAAGAAATTCTAGAAAGAGAATTAGTAGATACAACAATGTCTAAATATCTTGATATAGATCAATTCCAAACCATGGTGGGATACCTCACAACCCCTCACTCCTTATCATTTACCAAAGAAGATGACATGTCCTTGTAACATCCCCATAATGCTCCCTTGCATATCGAAATACTCATTCATAAGACATGAGTTAAACATGTCCTAATAGATGGTAGAGCTAGCTTAAACATTTGCTCATTAAGTATTGTCCGTGCTCTAGGTTATTCAGAAGATGTAGTTGATCCCCAGAAAAAGATCACCACCAAAGCATATGATGCAGAAGAGCGTATTGTGATGTTACCCATTAGAGTGGGACCTTTGAAGAAAGACACAGCATGCCAAGTTCTAGACTTGGACTTATCATACAACATACTCTTGGGAAGACCATGGATACATGACATACAAGCTGTTCCATCCACATATCATGAGTGCCTAAAATTTCCCTACAATGGGTAGAAAATCACAATCTCAGCAGATTCAAATCCATTTAAGTACTGTAGTAATCTCAAACTAGTTCAAGAGGTCATTATTTCTCATAATAGGGAGGCATCATCTTTGAACACACAATCCAAAGAAAAATCATCTACCTCAATTTTGTCAAGTATGGAAAAACAAATGTAGCTAAGAGATCAAGGGAACGAAGAATATTCAATTTCACAACTACCACTCTCTCCTAAGTCCTATGGAAAACCATCAAACTCCAAACAACAACCAATTGTGAAACATCTTCCAATATTCAATGGAACATTTTTTAGTGCAGAGACCTTATCAGAGGAAACAAAAGACAAATATGTATTACAATGGCTATACAAGGATGAAGAAGTCCAACAAAAGATCAACAATGTCTGCATACCTACAGAAAAGTATGGAAAAGGATTTAACATTCTTCAAAAAATGGGATACACTGGAAAAGGTCCCATAGGAAAAAGAAACGAAGGTATCTCAGAACCTATCCAACCTCACACTCAGAAGGCTATAGACAAAGCATGCTTAGGTTATGGACAAGTTACTCTACCAGAAGACACATCCTCTAGCCAACAACAAGAGGAATATAAAAATAGATAAGAACAACTTACAATTGAAAAGGAAGAAGCATTTTCCAAGCAACAAGCACAAGAAAACATGAAATGGAAAAATAAGCAAGCTTCAAATCAATAGGAAAAACAAACTAAAAGCACCTCCCAAGCAACATTAACTCTCAATCAAAACAAGCACAAACCTAGTACTAATCAAGGAGAGCTCATAGCAAGGTTGATAGAACTCAATTTCAGTCCAAAAGAGGTTGAATATGAAAGAAGAAAAGATATAGCAAGAAAAGAACAAGAAACAAATCAAACACTATATGAACAAATCTGTAGATTGCAAGCTGCAAGTGAGACATATTCTAATGAATGGGAATGGGATTCCTATCACTCTGAAGAATCAAATGAAGAAAATTGATTTGAAGAAGATGTAGGAGTTGATATAGTTAACACGTATGCAAGGCAAACGTTAGGAACTAGCCCACTTGAAATAGAATCACATCTTGCTAACTTGGACTTAATCGAGGATGATCAGGAGCTTCTTGTGTGAGGTCATTCTGATGAGAGTACTGTTCTAGACATTGACATTTATATCAAAATTTTTGACACATCTATCATGACCCTTGATACCCCCGAAACATCTAAACTTGATGACTCCCTACCTCTAATCCACCCTAAACTATTGATTGGGAAAATGAAAGACATACTGCCATTGATACCTTTCGTAATGACCATGCCATATCTGTATATCTTAATGCAATCGAACCTACAACAACTTTCACCAGGAATTTCAACAACGCATCTTCTAGTCAAGTGGGTGCCAAATCTTCTAGTCGCAAAAGGAAAATAAAGAAAAAATATCAGGTCTAATGTTGAAAACCATTTCTTGGCAACATAAGATCAATAAAAAGTAAAAAGAAAGGATGCATCTAACAGTGAAAACATCATCGAGGTGCCAGAAGATGGGAGATTTGACACTTTACCTACACACTATCAAGAAAGGTCATGCATTTTGATTGAGCCAACAAAGGCAATTAATATTGGGACAACAGAGGAACCAAAGATTCTCCATCTAGCGAATTCTCTGTTAGAGCAATAAATGCAACAATATATGAAATTCTTCAAATGAAGGAAAATCAATTTCACTTGGTCATATGCAAACATGCCAGGGTTGGATCCAGAGCTTATTATGCATCACTTAAATATCAGTCTAGGAGCCAAACCAGTTAAACAAAAATTAAGGAAGATGCATCCTCATATTGCTCTTATAGTCAAAGCAGAACTAAAGAAATTACTGGATGTCGGATTCATCGGACCTATAGCATATCCTCAATGGGTATCCAACATTGTTCCCATTTCCAAACTAGATAAAAATATTAGAATATGCATAGACTAGAGATCTTAATAATGCATGTCCAAAGAATGATTTTTCTTTACCTAACATTGACATCATTGTGGATTTAAATGCTGGACACTCCATGTTTTCTCTAATGGATGGTTTCTTCATATACAATTAGATTAAAATAGCACTTGAAGATCAAGAAAAGATAGCTTTCACATGTCCATGGGGTACTTTCTGCTAGAACGTCATGCCTTTTGGACTAAAGAATGCAGGTGCTACATATCAGAGAGCTATGACAATGATATTCCATGACATGATGCATACAATCATGGAAGATTATGTGGATGACATATTGGCCAAAATATACAATAGAGAAGACCATATAGGAATACTAGAAAATATATTTGATAGGTTAGAAAAGTATAAGCTATGACTCAATTCCAAGAAATGTGCCTTTGGTGTTACTTCAGGAAAGCTATTGGGATACATTGTTTCAGCTAGAGTTATCAAAGTAGATCCAGCTAAGGTCAAAGCAATCATGGAAATGGCATCTCCCCGAAATATCACTCAACTAAGATCACTCCAAGACAGACTAGAGTCAATCAAAATATTTGTTGCTCAACTAGCAGATAAATGCCAACCATTTACTCATCTATTGCATAAAAATATTGCTTTCAAGTGGGACCATCAATGTGAGGATGCATTCAATAATATCAAGGCCTATCTCATGCAACCACCCATCCTAATGTCACCAATTCTAGGAAAGCCATTGTTACTCTATGTATCAACCTCTGAAGTATCATTAGGAGTTCTTCTTGCACAACAAGGCAATGAAGAAAAAGAATGAGCCATCTACTACATCAGTAGAATATTAGTGGGATACGAGATCAACTATTCACCAATAGAAAAAGCATGCTTGGTGGTAGTTTTTGCTTCTCAAAAATTAAGACACTATCTACTATCTCACTCCATCAAGTTGATTGCTAAAATCGATCCATTGAAGTATTTGCTCAGCAAGGCAACATTAACAAGACAACTAGCAAAATGGATTATGATTCTAAGCGAGTTTGATATTGAGTATGTTGATAGAAAAGCTATAAAAGGGCAAGTCATTGCAGAACAACTAGCAGAGGCACCTCTTCCAGATGATCGTCATTTATAAATTGAGTTTCCCGATGCTGATATCCTAACGGTCACCATAAAAACATGGCAATTATACTTTGATGGTTCATATACACAACATGGATCAGGAGTGTGCATTCTATTCATCACGCCACAAGGTCATACAATTCCAAAAGCATACAAATTAAGTTTTCCATGCACCAACAATTCAACATAATATGAAGCTTTGGTTACAGGTATCAAAATGTCTATAGAATGGAACATTACACAACTTCAAGTCTTTGGAGACTCTTAGCTCATAATCAATCAAATCAATAATGATTATCAAACAAAAGATGAAAAGTTAATGCCTTATAAGAAGATGGTTGATGATGTCAAGAAATACTTTGTAGAAATAACTTTTCAGAAAATTCCAAGGAATGACAACAAAGAAACAAACACCATGGCAACACTTGCTTCTCTCCTTCAGACATAGGAAAATCGAGAGTGTTACAAATTCCTGGTGGAAGAGTTGTTTTACCCTGCACATAACTGTCCTAATTTCCAAACTATTTGTCACCTTGTTGGGCATGATTCCTCCCGCTATGGCCAAACTTACACATACCTGAAAGATAATATCCTCCCTCTTGACTTATCAAAGAACCAAAAGAGAAACTTTATTCACCAATCCTCCCATTATACTCTTGTCGTGGATACCCTTTTTAAATGAGGTCTAGACAATACTCTTTTAAGATGTCTCAAACAAGAAGAATTTGAGAAGGCCTTAAATGAAGTCCATAATGATATTTTTGACACTCATTCAAGTGGTCTTACCCTTTTGAAAAAATTCATAAACTTGGGCTATTATTGGCCAACTATGGAACAATATTCTTTTCAAATAGCTAAAACATGCAAACAATGTCAGATCCATGGAAATTTGATTCATGCACCTGCACAAGAACTTCATGCTTTAGCAACATCTTGGCCTTTCTATCAATTGGGTCTTGATCTAGTGGAAAGATAAATCCTTCTTTATCTAATGGTCACAAATTCATCCTTGTAGCTACATAATATTTTACAAAATGGATTGAGGCAGTACCTCTCATCAATATCATAGGAAAACAAATTGTTGCATTTATCTTGAACTACATCATTTATCGCTATGGAATACCCATGACCATTATCACTGATAATGGGTGACCATTCAAGAATCAAGATGTATAAGAGCTATGTGACAAATTCAAGATCCAACATAGATTTTCAACACCCTACTATCCACAAGGGAATGGGCAAGTAGAGGCATGAAACAAAACCATTATGAAAATCCTCAAAAAAATCGTGAATGATGCTGGAAGAGATTGGCATATTCAATTGAACCCTTCTGTATGGGCCTACCGTATGAGTATCCGCACACCAATAGGTGCCACACCTTTCTCTCTTGTCTATGTATTAGAAGCAATACTACCAATAGAAGTGGAGATACCTTCTCTACGAGTATCATTAAAATGCCTTATCTCAGATGAAGAACAAATAGTATCTAGATTGCAAGAATTAGAATTGATCCATGAATGAAGACAAAATGCCTTTGATCATTTATAGGTATATCAACAAAGAATGTGTCACAGTTACAATCACAAGGTCAAACCGAGAACATTTCAAGTTGGGAAACTAGTACTAAAAGAAAATCCATGCAACCGAGTAGATCGAGAAAAGAAAGGAAAGTTTGAACCAAACTGGTTAGGTCCGTTTGTGGTCATAACAGTATTTGGGTCAGGAGCATATCAACTATCAACATAGGATGGGGATCAGCTTGAGGAACCCATCAATAGCATGCATCTAAAGAAGTTTTATGTCTAAAAAATGCAGAAAACCCAAAAATAGTGAAAAAGAAGAAAAATCCCAAAACAATGAAAAAGCAGAGAAATCCAAAAAACAGTGAAAACGCAGAAAAATCCAAAAACAATGGAAAAATTCAGAAAATACAAAAACAAAAAAAAATAGTGAAAAAGAAGCCAAAAAAAATCAAATATGAGAAAAAGTGCAATAAAAACAGATGGTGAAAACCTAGCAAACAAGCGCTATCTGTCAACTAGCTCTTCCATCTATTAGTTCATGCATCCTTCTGCTTGCATTCTGTTAGGTCCCAGAGACAACTAAGAGGGCAGGGTGAATCAGTTGTCAAATAAGTTCAAACCAAAAACAACTTAACCAACCTTAGAAATTTATGCCGGTAGACAGTTTATGAGTTAATTATAGTACCGGTAAAGATTAATGCATGAAACATAAAGACAATAACATCCACAACACATAACACCAATATTTGTACGTGGAAACCCTGCAAGGGGAAAAACCACGGTGGGAAACCTTACCCACAATCAGATAATACTACTGCAGATAGTATGTGTATACAAATGGAGTCTGCATATGCAGAAAGGCCAAGCACCTAGAGCTCATTGCTCAAACACAAATAGGAGTCACACTGACTACAATTGGATGGTTAAATCCAATAATGATGTACTGCTCAAAATAGCATCTTCATATGCTGGATTCAGTACCGGTTCAGTTCTGATATGTGTTCACAAAAAACCTTGCTTCACCTTCAAATGATGTCTGCGTGTATAGCTCTACTTATTCTCGCATATATCTTCTTACAATTTATTTTCCCAATCACATATCAATCTTACAAATAAGATCTTACATATATACCATAACCTAAGACCAATTTTAGTAGGTCAGCTCTAAAAGATATTACAATAAAATAATTACAAGTAAATAAATAACCGATGCAATGTCCGATTAAACATGTCAGCTTAATGCATTTACAATAACAACAAAATCATCTCCAAAGTGTGCCGTGCTGATCTGGAATAGATAAGCCTGCCAGTGCTTATTCTGGACCTATTTGCCGGTAACAACAAATATGCAAATATGAATATACCAATGAACAAATCTCCAAGACAAAGTGTCCAAACGATGTCTTCAACATAACCAAGTGTTTTCCATGTCATTCCAAGTGCTAGTGAACAATATATCCTGCCAGTGTACCAGATACCGGTGACTGTGCATAAAGTCACTTGCTTGCCAGTGAACATTGCTAATCCTCCAAAGTGCCAGAGTTGATAAGAGTTAATAGGTGTTGACATCAATAACAAAACTATATCAACATATCCAAAATACCAATAATCTCCCCCTTTGGCATTGATGGAAACACAAGATGGAAAAACCATCAAAGTGCCAAAATAGAAATGCCAAATACCAAAAACCAACAATCTCCAAAAAGAGATCATAACCAGAAATCAAAATTCAGACACAAAGGGTAATCGATCTCTCCCAAAGTCTCTCCTCCTAGGGGTAACACATGTTATCCTTGTGTTTTTCCACAAAAATCTCTCCCTCTTTGACATCAAATGCCAAATCTAGTACAAAACCAATTTCAAATACAAAATACCAACCAATTCAGTATACCAACTACTCCCCCTGAGAAGTAGCTTTCCTCATCAAAGCCGGAGTAAAAGATTTCTCTGTTAATTCTGTCAGTTGATGATAAACATCAACTGTCTAAGTCTCTACCGGTGGAGGTATGACCCCAAGATGGTCTTTGAGATATTCAAAAGTCTCCTTAGGCAAAGGCTTGGTGAAAATATCTGCAATATACTCTTTAGTATTCACATAAACCAGTTTTACTTCTTTTGCTTCAGCATTCTCTTTCAAAAAATTCAGTTTGATAGAAACATGTTTAGTTTTAGAATGTAGTACCAGATTCTTAGATATTTCAATTGCTGTTGTGTTATCACAATAGATAGTTATAGGTTCCTTGCATTTTACCTTTATATCCTTCAACATTTGCTTAAGCCATAATACCTGTGTATAGTTAGTTGTTGCTGCAACATATTCTGATTCTGCCATTGATAAAGATGTGCAACTTTGTTTCTTACTCAACCAAGAAATTAATCTACTTCCAAGAAAAAGTTCTCTTCCAGTGGTGCTTTTTTTGTCATCCACATCTCCTGCCCAATTTGCATCTATGTATGCACATAATTCAAAGTTTTCATCTCTAGGATACCATAACCCAAGATTTGTAGTGCCTTGTAAGTACCAAAAAATCCTTTTTATTCCTGATTCATGATTTTCTTTAGGATTACTCTGAAATCTTGAAACAATACATATTGCATTCATAATATTAGGTCTTGTTTGTGTCAAATACAGTAGGCCTCCTATCATAGATTTGTACCTAGTCGGATTAATAGGTGTAGATTCACCCCTTAGTGATAATTTGTCATTTGTAGTCATAGGTGTGCTTACCGGTTTAGAGTTCTCCATCCCAAATTTCTTTAGTAACTCCTTCAAGTACTTGGATTGACTCAAGAATATACCTTTATCAGTCTGTGAAATTTGCAATCCTAAAAATAATTTTATCTCTCCAATCATAGACATTTCAAATTCTTGCTGCATTTCAATAGAAAAGTCTTTACATAGTCCATCTTCTCCTCCAAAGATTATATCATCAACAAAAACTTCTATAACCAAGATGTCATCATTAGTCACTTTATAGTATAAGTTTCTGTCAGCATTACCTATAGAAAAACAATCTTCAAAAGATATTTATCCAATCTAGCATACCAAGCTCTTGAAGCTTGCTTCAACCCATACAAAGCTTTCCTTAACCTGCAAGCCATATCTTTGTTATTTGTCAAAGAAAATCCATCAGATTGCTCAATGTAAACTTCTTCTTCAAGATTTCCATTCAAAAATGCACATTTAATATACATTTGATATACTTTGTAGTTCTTATGTGCTGCAAAAGCCAAGAATAATCTGATTGCCTCAATTCTAATTCTAGCTATTGGTGCAAAGGTTTCATTATAATCAATTCCTTCTTTATGAGAATATCCCTTACACACTAGTCTTGCTTTATTTCTGATTAGCTTACCATCTTCATTAAGTTTGTTTCTGAATACCCATTTTGTTCCAATTACATTTTTGTCTTTAGGCTGGGGAACTAATGTCCATGTGTTATTCTTTTCAATTTGTTCTAGTTCTTCTTCCATGGCTTTAATCTAGTGTTTATCTTCACATGCCTCATTAATTGATGATGGTTCAATTTGAGAAATAAGACATACCTCTTCATTTGCCAGTCTTCCTCTTCTCATAACTCCTTGATACTTGTTCCCAATTATTTGATTTTCAGAGTGGTTCATTTGTCAATATCTTTGTTGCCGGTTTAGAGTCTATATACATTGAAGTTCCTCTAAACTGTTCATCAATCTTCACATTTGTACTCTCAACAATTTTCTGCAATCTCTTATTAAAACATCTATATGCTTTTCTCTTAGATGAATAACCAAGAAATATTCCTTCATCACTTCTAGGATCAAACTTTACAATATACTCATCTCTCCTAATATAGCATTTACTTCCAAATATTCTAAACTATTTAAGAGTAGGAGTAATGCCAAACCATAGTTCATGAGGGGTCTTACCAGTTTCACCTTTGATGTGAACTTTGTTGAATGTATAGACAGCTGTGCTTACTGCCTCTCTCCAACATACATGTGGTAGATTTTCTTCTGATAACATACTTCTAGCTGCATCCAAGATAGTTCTATTTTTCCTTTCTACATCTCTATTCTGCTGTGGTGTCCGGGGTGCTAATAACTGTCTTCTAATTCCATTCACTTCATAGAATGTATTAAATTCCTTAGATGTGAATTCACCTCCTTGATTTGATCTTAGACATTTGATTTTCTTGCCGATTTCATTTTCTACCATCACCTTGAATAGTTTGAACTTTCCAAGTGCTTTCTGATTTTTCTCTGAGAAAAGTAACCCAACACATTCTAGAATAGTCATCAATGATTAGCATGAAATATCTATCACCTTGTAAGCTTTTAGTTCTAGCTGGACCACATAAATCAATATGAATTAAGTCAAGAGCATTATTGGATTTTTTTGGAATACTTTTAAAAGATGCTCTAACTTATTTTCCAAATTGACATTCCTTACATACTGGATTGTGAGGTTTAACAATCTTAGGTAAATCTCTAACTACCTTAGTATTATTGATTTTTACAATGCAATCAAAATATACATGACAGAGTCACTTATGCCATAGCCAACTTTCATCAATATGTGCAATCAAGCATGTCTTTTCATTGTTATTCAAATGAAAGATGTTACCTCTAGTTTGATTACCGGTTGCAATTTCCAAACCAATTCTATTCATAATTTTGAATTTTCCATTCTTGAATTGTAACTAAAATCCTTTTTCAACTAATTGACCAACACTCAAAAGATTATGCTTTAAACCTTCAACATAGTAAACATTGTCATTATTATGCTTACCATCAAGAGATATAGAACCTTTTCCTTTGATCAAACAAGTGTTATCATCTCCAAATCTTACTAGGCCTCCATTATATTCCTGAAAGTTCAAGAATTTACTTTTGTCACTAGTCATATGATGTGAGCATCCTGAATCAATGATCCATTCATCCTTAATTTTAACTTTAGCTGCCAGGGCCTGCTGTACCGATTAAACAGTAGGTGCTAGTTGATCTTCTATTATAGCAACAAAAACCCATCCATTGTCTGCCGGATCCTCATCAGAATCATTAGTGACTCCTTCATCAGCAAGATAACAAGATTTATCTTTAATCTTCTTAAATCTGTATCTCTGATATTCAGGGTTAGGCTTGTATGTTCTTCTAGCTTCTTCTCTTAGTCTAGCATGTCTATCAGGGTATATTGAATCCATATGACCAATCTTATTACAGTTAAAATATTTAAAGGGTGCTTTACCTTCATACTTACTTCCAACTGGACCTTTAGGCATTTTTCTTGCAAATAGTTCTTCAAGTTCTTCATTTTCTCTCCTTCTTTCTTCAAGTTCTCTTGCATAAAAGGCTTTCCAATCAGATTTGTCAAATGATGGTACAGATGATGTTGATGCCTTAAAAGCTAAATCTGTCTTTATAGTAGCAACAGGACCAAATTTCTCAATTTCAAAAGCTGAAAGTTTTCCAATCAATGTGTCCCTAGTTACTAATGTATTAGGCATAGTTCTTAACTCATTTATAGAAGTAACTTTCATTTTGTATGCTAGTGGCAATCCTCTTAAATTTTTTGAAACAATTTCATCTTCACTTAAGGTTCCTCCACAACATTTAATACCCAAAACAATTTCATTTACTCTTTCCATAAAAGCAGATTTCCTTTCATCTTCTTCCATTTTCAAATTTTCATACTTGACCCGGAAGCTTTCAAGTTTTGCAATTTTGACTGTGGAATATCCTTCATTCAATGTTTCCAAATGGTCCCAAATAGCTTTAGTAGTAGATCTATCTGATAATCGCATGATTTGCTGATCTGATAATGCACTCAAAAGTGCTTCTCTTGCTTTGCAATCATTTTCCTCATCTTTTCATAAGGTAGGTGGATTAGGATGACTTTGAGTAGGAGAAATATAGCTATTCTTTGTAACATCCTAGATGTCCTTTCCAATGCAATTCAGATGTGTCTCCATCCCGATCTTCCATATGCCATAGTTGGTTCCATCAAGTTTAGGACTGTCCTTCCTAAAATAGTTAGTAGACATTGGATCTCCTCAAGCTGTTAAACTTCTGCAAAAAGAGGACTACGCTCTGATACCAATTGTTAGGTCCCAGAGACAATTGAGAGGGGAGGTGAATCAGTTGTCAAATAAATTCAAACCAAAAACAACTTAACCAACCTTAATGCTTAATACTAGTAAACCAAACTTTATGTCGGTAGATAGTTTATCAATTAATTGCCGTACCGGTAAAGATTAATGCATGAAACAAAAAGACAATAACATCCACAACACATATTCTCAACACCATCCCTTTCAACATCCATCTCCTAAGAAAATCTAGTGATGGAGGGAACAACACAAGTAGAGGGGGGAAATTTGAATCCTGGAAATGGAGGGAACAATGAGGCTGGGTCCTCTGGTTCTGCTGCCTCTGCAGCTCAAGGAAAAGCGATGGATGATGAGGATAGGGACCCATGACAATGAGACCCTCCTCCCAATTGCAAAAAGATGATAGATTCTCCAAAATCGGGTCCCAAGGCTGTGATAGTTGACTCAGAAAAGACCATGGAGGTGAATGCCCTCAAACCCTGGAGTAGTCTTTTTGCAAATAAACTGACTGGAAAATCGTCTTTTCCCTTTGTGGAAGACATCTCTGATAGAAATATGGGTAAACTTGCTATTGCGGTTCTGGATTTGGTTATTGATCATAGCATTTCTTTAATGGCTTTCTCTCTGGTGGGGAAGTTTGTTGGACCACGACCCAATATTGAGGATGTTAGGTCTTTTGTTAAGAGAAAATGGAGGATGAATGGCCAGGTTGATGTTTCTGCCCTGTCTAGAGGTTTTTTTGTTTTTTCTTTCTCTTGTGGGGAAGATATGGAAGCAACATTAAGCGGTGGTCCTTGGATGTTTGGTAAATCTTCCCTATCTATGAGAAAATGGTTTCCTAATATGGAACTCAATGATTCTTTCTTTGAATCTGCTCCGGTTTGGGTAAGGCTGCCTGGCTTGCTGTTGGAATTCTGGGTTGAGGATGTTTTCTCAGGAATTGCAAACTCCTTTGGGGAGCTTGTTGTGATAGATCTAATGACTGCAGCTTGAAAGAGGCTGGTTTATGCGTGCATTTATGTCAATATTTTGCAGAAGATGGATCTACCTAATTCTATTGATATAAGTTCCAAACTTGGATTATGGGAACAAATAATAGAGTTCGAGTCCCTCCCCTTTGTGTGCTTTTCTTGTAAAAAAGCTGGTCATTGGGCTAAGGCTTTCCCTAGCAACCCTAAAAAACCTGTGACGGTTTACAATCCCCATAAATAGGTTTGGAAAGAAAAGAATAATAATAATGAAGTTAGTAAAGTGGAAGGAAGAAGGGGAATTCCTGGTAACATACTAGACTTATCAGAAGAAGATAGAAATGACCCTCTTAAGACTCCCCCATTGAAGGAAGATAAAAGGAATGAAATCAATGAGTTTGAGATCAAAACAGACAATACTTTTGAGGCCCTATAGGATCAGGAGGAAGAGAATGCTATCATTGAAGATATTCTTGAAGAAGGTGAGATTGAGGATGTCACTGAATCTCATCATGAGACCCTTAAAGTTTCAGCAATAAAAAGAGACGAAGAGTTCCCAAATGAATTTGAAGGACATGAAATTAAATTTGGAAGGAAGAACAAGTTTGGATTGCCTAAGGTTAATCTAAATGCGTTACTCCAAAATATTGGAGTTGATACGCCCACATCATCCCAGAAAAGAGGAGAACTATGGAATAACATGCAAGATGAGCCCAAAGATGAGCATGAGGTAGAAATAACAGGGAATGGAAAAAAGAAAAACAAGAAGGCAGGATGCCCTAATGGGGTGAAAACTAGGACCAGGTCCAAGGCTGATATTGGTGTCTCCAAATCTCCACAGGGACGTAAAACCATGAAATGGCACAGGGACCAGGAGAGAAAGAAAAACATAGTTGATGGAAGGCATCAAACTATACAAGAATCTTGCCCCCAGGTTTCCAAATGAAGGTAATCTCATGGAGCATCAAAGGCCTAAATTGTCTCAATAAATAGGATATATTACGGAATCTCATTTGAGACCATAAGCCAGATATTATCCTTGTTCAAGAAACCAAAATGAGTAAGGAGAAAGTGGAGAATTTAAACTTCTTTAAAAATGGAGGGGTTTGTGGTAGTAGCTCGAACGGGGCTTCTGGTGGGGTGGCTATTTTTTGGAACAAGAAAACTATTTTAGGAGAAATGATTGATGAAGATGGTAACATTATATCTATGAAAGTTAAAAGCATCTATGAAGGAAAGGAATGGGTGGTCACAAATATCTATGCCCCTAATTCCAAATCTGCTAGGAGCAAATTTTGGGATAAAATCCAGCAGAAAAGAAGATCTTTCCCTAAGAACAGCTAGTTGTTGATGGGAGATTTCAACACTCCTTTGCAAGGTACTAAAAATTTGAAGGAACTCAAGCCCAACTGGACAACAGATCTGATTTGATGGACCTCATCAATGTCAATGCTCTTATTGATATGGACCTAATGGAGCATCTTACACGTGGTCTAATCGCAAGGATGGTGAAGACCTCATTCAGGTAAGACTTTATAGATCCCTTGTTACTATTGATTGGATTCTTTCTCATAGATGCTCCCTGTCAGTTGTCAATAGAATTGGTTTGGGTCATTATCCCATTGCCTTTGTTGCTGAGTCCATTAAGAGTAAATAGTGCTTCCCTTTCCTATTTGAGAAAATGTGGATTTCTCACCCCTCTCTTGAAAAATCCATTGCCAACTGGTGGAATATTGATGTGAATGGAACAACCATGTATAAAGTTGCTAAAAAACTTAGAGACATCAAAGATAACATTAAGATATGGAACAAGAAGGTCTTTGGTGATATTTTTGATTCAAAGAAAAACCTGAAGGAAGAATTAGAACAGATCCAAAACTCTATACAAAAAGATGGCTATAAAAAGTATCCCAAAGCTAAGGAAGATGATGTATTAGTCAAACTTCACAACATTATCTCTAGGGAGGAAATCTATTGGAGGCAGAGATCTAGGGCTATTTGGCTGGAGGCTGGGGACAGAAACACTAAATTTTTTCACTTGACTTCTTTGAAATACAAAGCTACGAACATAATTTCTAGATTAATTGCTGAGGACAAAATTCTTCTTAATGAGGATGATATTAGGGATGAAGCTGTTAGTTTCTTCTCTCAACTCCTCACTGGTAGCAAGAATATTGATTATATCAAACAACAGGATCTAGTTGACATCATCCCCAAGATAATTAATCCTAATCAGAATAAGGCCCTTTCTGCTATCCTTGCTGCTGGGGAAATTAAAAAAGTTGTCTTGTCCTTTTAAGGGGATAAGGCTCCGGGACCTGATGGCTTTCCTATGTTTTTCTTCCAGGAATTTTGGCATATTGTGGGAAAAGACACGGTCAATGCGGTAAAAGAATTTTTTGGTTCAAGAAGAATCCTTAAGGAAATCAACTCCACTTTTATTACTTTAATTCCTAAGGTGGCTGGGGCAGATTCAATGGGAAAATTTAGGCCAATAAGTCTATGTAATTCCTTCTATAAGATCATATCTAAAGTTTTGACTTCCAGACTTTTGGCTGTCCTCCCCTTCATCATCTCTGAGGAGCAAAAAGGTTTTGTTCCTAGCAGGCAGACTTTGGACTCTATCATTCTTGTGCATGAGAATATTCACTTCCTCAATGCTGCCAATAAAGAAGGATTTTTGATAAAGTTGGATTTGACAAAAGCTTATGATAGAGTGGATTGGAAAGTTCTTTTTAGAATCATGGAGGCTTTTGGATTTGATGAGAAGATAATCAAAATTATTAGAGAGTTGATCTCCACTCCTATGTTTTCAATTCTCATTAATGGATCTCCTTCTAAATTCTTCAAATCATCGAGGGGGCTCAGACAAGGAGATCTCATATCTCCTATTCTTTTCACCATCTTGGCGGAGAGCATGAGAAGATTGATCCAAAAAATTAAAGTGAATAAAATTATCAAAGGTCTTCAACCTTCCTCTGCTAATGTTTTTTGTTCTCACCAATAGTTTGTTGATGATACTATCTTAATGGGATATTCTTCTATTGGGGAGGTTGTTGCCTTTAAAGGTGCTCTTAATTCTTATTCTTTGGCTACTGGCCAGCAAGTCAATTGGGACAAATCAGCTATATACTTCATGAACACTCCTATTATAAGATAATAGAGAATTGCTAAAATTATTGGGTGTAAGGTGGAAATGCTCCCCTCCACTTATCTAGGTCTCCCATTGGGATTAGTTCCCCCAAAGTCCTTCTGGAATATGTTAATTGACAAGCTCAACAAAAAACTTGCTGGCTGGAAAGGATCCATTTTATCTGAGGCTAGAAAGTTGCAGCTTCTTCAAGCTACTCTCCAGAATCTCCCTGTATATGCTCTCAGTCTATTTGGTATCCCGGCTAAATTTGCTGAAGCCTTAAAAAGGATCCAGAAGAAATTTCTCTGGTTAGGGGTTGAAGAAAAAAAGAGATTATCCTTGGTTGCTTGGGACAAAGTGTGTAAGCCAAAGAGAAAAGGAGGGCTTGGTATTAAAGCTCTAAAAACTTTTAATAAAGCTCTCCTTGCTAAACAAATATGGAGAGCTTATGACATTAAGAAATATTGGAACCAGATCTGGTTTGACAAATAAATTTAGAATCAGCCTCTCCAGGATCTCCTCAACTCTGAAGACATCCCTGTTGGGTCCTTCATTTGGAATAGTATCATCAAATCCATAAAAGTGGCCAAAGCTAGAGCTGGATGGGTCCTTGGAAAAGGTGACAAAATAAGGTTCTGGGAGGATCCTTGGATGAACAATGAACCTCTCTTTGATCAAGACTGCAATCAATTTATTAAGGAATGTAAAAGGAGGTTTGGGTCTATTATGTGTGACTACTGGAAGGAGAACATATGGGTTAGGCTTGATGTTATACATGTTGGGTTTTCCCTGCTCCAATAGGAGCTGTTGTCCTTTTCTATTAACAAAGATTATGATGATGTTTTCCTCTGGAAGAGTAATCCAAGGGGTGACTTTATGGTTGCTTCTACCTATAAAAATACTTTCACTTAGATCAATAACCCTATATGGGGTTAAGTTTGGAACAAAATTCTTATCCCTAAAGTCAATATGTTCCTTTGGCTTGCTACTCACAATAAAATCCTTACTATTGACAACTTGGTTCGAAGAGGTTTTATGTTCCCTAACAGGTGTGAGATATGCTAGAAAGAGGAAGAATCAGTTGATCATCTGTTTATCCATTGTTCCTTCACTTGGGAAATCTAGAGTAAGTTTTGGGTGAATTGGAAAGTTGATTGGGGCATGCATAAGAGTCTCAAGGAAATTATTTGGCAAAGGACCTTTCCCACCAAATTTCCTCTTATCAAGAACCTTTGGTCCCTGATCCTTCCCATGACTTGCTGGGGAATCTGGAAAGAGAGAAATAATAAAATATTTAGGGAAGCTAAGTGCACCTCTTAGGTGGTCTTTGAAAACGTTTGCTGGGCTATAAAAGAAAACATAAATATTCCTCATAGGAACAATAAACAATGGTTTTTTACTGATATGAATGAAATTGAAAAAGGCATTCTTACTGAATGGAACTTAATCCACAAAGTTTTTAGATCTGACAATAAGACAAGGAGAGATAATATTGTTTAGTGTTTTCCTGATCATGGATGGATAAAGGTGAATTTTGATGGGGCGGCTAAATGCAACCCTGGGAAGTCCGGTGGGGGAGGAGTCATTAGAAATGCTCAAGGTGTCTGTATTGCTGCCATTGCTTCTCCTTTTGGGGTCCAAAATAATCATGTGGTTGAAGCTTAGGCTATGCTTAAAAGCCTCCAGCTTGCTCAAGGATTCAAATTTAAAAAAAATTGGCTGGAAGGGGACTCCCTCAACATCATCCAGACTCTTAAAGGTACTAGTTCTTTATCTTGGAATATTACTAATTTAGTTGAAATTGCTAAAAAGTTATTAAATGACTATGTTAGTATTCTCATAACTCACATTATAAGGGAAGGCAATAAGGTTGTAGACCTGTTAGCTAATGAAGGGGTCAATTTAGAGGTGGAGGTTAAATATATCGGAGATGCCCATTGTAAAAGGGATGTTAGAGAGCAATTATTATTTGATCGCATCAATGGGTCAATTTAAAATTATGATTATCTTTTGGGGTCCAAAAATCAAAGAGAGTTTGGGGGTAAATGAACTATCAGTTAATGATTGCTATTAGGCATCAGTTTTATGATCATATGTGTGATGGGGATTATAATAATAAGTGTTGGTTTTGTGCGACCATTATTATTATCTTTAAAACCACGGATGGGATTCTGTTCTGTTACACTAGAATTTTGCTCAAGAACTTATGGTTAAATCTATAGATTGTGAGATACACCTTTGGGTACTTCGACTTGCTATTCAATATGGGAGGTAACTTAAACCAGAATGAGCCCTCTGGTTGCGAAAATTGGAAGAGTGAGCAAAAAGTGTGGAGGAGGCTTCATAGATATGGATTCACCGACTATATGGAAAAGCTGCATGGAAACAAAAATTCGGTGTCTCATGGCTTTGCTAGGGGCTGGAACAACAACATAGTCACTTTGTTTGGGGAGACCTGGAATATTGATGAGGATCTGGTTGCGGAGGTCATGAGTCTTCAGAAGGACGACACAAAATTCTATAGAGATCAGAAGTTTATTGCTAAAGTGATTAAAAACTTCCCAAAATCTGAGGATGAGAAGGTGTGGCTTGCCAAGAAAGACAACATCTCCTACTACCTCCCCCAGCAGGGCTTTTTTGGCAGAAAGTGTTAAGGGTTTTGATGGAATTCCTTACTGTTGATGGTAGATTTACTAAAATATACAATTATCATTTTTCAATTCTTAATCATTTCCACCATGGGGTCAAGATTTCTCTGCCCTTTTACTTAGCTTCTTCTCTGAATGAGAGCTTGGCTGACCATGCTAAAAATCCCAAATCTTACCCCATAGCCCATCAGGGGCTTATTTTGTTCATTTATGAACACCTGAAGGAAAAACCTAGGGATAGCAAGGATGATTACCTGGTAACTAATGCACATGTTTCTGAGAGCTGTAATGATTATGAGTTCGATGATGACCTGTCTAATGCCCCTACCCATAAAAAATGAAGAGCTGACATTGATAATGTGGAAACGGAGGTGCATTATGATTTGGAGGAGGAAAAGGGGAAAGATATTGAGACAATAATGGAGAGTGAGAAGGAAGAGAACGCTGGAGAAGAGGAGGAAGGAAAAAAAGATGCTAATTCTAAAAAACGTTAGTCTATCCCTATGGGTTCGGATAGCAGGAATGTTGGCCCGAACTCAATGGAGGAAGACAACCCTTAATCCATGAGCACTAAGTAGGGTAGGGATTCGGTGAATACTATTTTGAATACTGCCCGATATTGCACACTGGAGTCTTTCAATCTCCAGAAGTGGGTTATTGACAACATAACAAGCATTCAAAGCAAACAGAGGGACCTGGAAAATAAGATACACAATTTGATTAAGGAAACAAATTTGGCGAAAAAGAGTGAGGAGATGGAAACCAGTGAAGCTGAGGAGGAAATTGAGATGCAGAACTGGTCGGAAAAAAGACCTGATAAAAGGGGATTTGAAACATCTGGAGGATGTTATTAGAATTGTAAAAGAAAAGACTAAGGCGGATAAAGATAACATCATCACTCGGGTTGCTCAAAATGAGAAGTCTTTGAAAAGCTTCATGAACCACAGTCTTGAGGTCTTAAGAGTTTCTTCACAAAATATGAATGCCTTGGTGGATCACTTAGAGAGGAAAAATTAGGATAAGGACTTGGTAATCATTGAAGATGTACCAACCTCCAGCTCCACCCATCAAATCTCCAGGTGAAGAACTAGGTAGACCACCACTGATATGGAGACAAAAATGAAAGACATCCAGCTAAAATAGGAGAGAAATAATCTGAGAGAAGCCGCTAAGGCCATGATGCTTTTGGTTCAAAATGCTGAGGATGATGAATACTAAGAGGGGGGTGTGAATTAGTATGCCAAAAATCTTTGTACTTAAACACTTTGCTAGACTAACAGTAAACTGGTAAAATAGTTTAGCAGATAAACCGGTTAGCACACATGCAAACCAAATAGCAAATAATGCATTTACCCATAGAAACACAAACACCATAACACAAGAGATTTTGATGTGGAAACCTAAATGGGAAAAACCACGGTGAGATGGAACTCACAAATAACTATCTACAGAATAGGAACCAGACCGGTTAAGATTATACAATGATCTTTACCAGAACATATCCTATTAGGAATCTCAATCTCTATTAGAAGATAAGTCTGATTAAAGACTACCTTGCTAAAGGATTTTAGATCCACAGATGTGAACCACCTTGTTAGAGGATTTACAAAAGGCTTTTAGGCCTACCTGGTTAAGGGTTTCAGACTTGTCAAAGATGTGAGTAATCAACAAGTGAGTGATCTAGCTAATAGCACAGATTGCTTGGTTAGATCCTTGATAGCACGTTCCTAATGCATTGCAGCATTACTTCAGTCTTCTACACATTCATACTCTCTCTAACTCATCAACCACCTTAAACCCTCGCAACAAAATCAACAAGCTCAAACCCTAGACATGATGTCCTTATAAAGGAATCTGATTTCATGTTGGTCCAATAGGATTACAATACAATTTCCTAGGTTCAATGCATCTAGACATATTCTCTAACACAACACAAAAAGCACCATTGAAGTGTCAGCCCATCAAACAATCAGTGGATGGTAACTCATCACAAAATGCCAGTTGGTAACTCATCACAGAGTATTACCAGTTCATACAAAATACCGGTTTAAGCAAAATACCGATTGCTAGTTTGACAAAATGAAGAGTGGGAAATATGTGTTTTGCCGCTTTGATCCTTCATACCGCTTGAGATCCTCGAACTGCTTGGGGTCAACATACCGCTTGAGATCAGTAATCACTTTCTACAAAACACCAATAGTCTAAGGACTATAATGCATCATACCGGTTGGAACAAGTACCGGTTGAGCTTTAACTTATACATACAAAAATGATCTCAATGCAAGTGTGTGTCCATCAATGACAATCACAACATAATCATAAAAATTGCCAACAATCTCCCCTTTTGGAATTGATGGCAACACTTAGGAAATTTTGACATCTAAGTGTTTTACAACAAAAATATGCCAGAATCAAAATTACTCTCCCTAAGCATTTACACTATCCTTTTTGCAGAAAATACAATGTATACTACTTCTTTAATAGAAATAACATGAAGGTATACATCAAAACATTCAAAATTTATATTTCTCCCCCTTTGCCAACAATGACAATAAAATATTACAGACTAACTCCTGTTTGATTAGTATTAAAAGAATAAGAGTTTATGACAATAAGGAATAAAACTTGTCAAAAACTGATTTGAAGTCCTACAAGAATTGTTTCATAGATAAGGACTAGGACTCAAGTAGGGAAGTAGGCACTTCCTTCTCTGTCTGCATCTGGGAGACCTGTTCTTCCATGGTGTCTAGTGTGCTCATCTCCTGAGTCACTGTTAAAGCAGCCAGATTGAAATAACATTTCTGAACGATCTGCAGGCGTGGGAGTAGAACCAGCTGGAGTTCCTGCAAATCTCGAGTCTGGTTGCTTATTTCCAACTCTATTTTGGTAGACTAGATATGAAACCGATGAACGGTTTGCCCATAAGCTGTAAAAGAGTCATATGGTAGCTTGAAGGTACTCATATATAACTGCAAGTCAATTTGAAGCTTTTGCTTCTATACAAGCACATCATCATAGAAGAGATGGGGTTGGAAAATCTTACTCAGTAGTAGATTCCCCTCATCGAGAGCATTCCTTATGTCTTTTTGTGCTTTTTGCAGTTTAGACTGGAGCTCATTAAGATTCTTCACCAGGGCAGTGTTGAGAGCCTTTTGATGCTCTTTCTTGGCATTTTCCTCTGCTACCTCTTCTAGGCTTTGCACCTGATCATCCACAACTATGCATAGGAGCTTCAATTGTGCCAATGATGAGTCAGTACTGAGGAGGTTTGTGCTAGGTAACAAACCAGTAAGAGTGTCCACCGCAGCTTGAATCACATCTTCCTCCTTCTTCCTCGTTAGCACTTCAAGGCATTCTTGAGCAACCTTAATGCTCTGTAGCAGTTCCATTTTGTTTGCAGACTAGAGGTCAATAGGACTGGTGAGGTTAGCCGGTTTGGATTGACTGCCGGTTGCCTTTGGAGTCTCCATCTACGTGCTCTTTGCCGCTTCTCCTTCCTTATCCTCCTCTGCCTTCTTCTTCTCTACTTCTTTTCTCTTTTCCTCTTCCTTATCCTCCTCTGCCTTCTTCTTCTCAGCTTCCTTCCTCTTCTCCTCTTCCTTTCTTTTCTGCTCATCATCTTTTCTCTTTTCTTCCTATTTCCATTTCTCCTCATCTTCTTCCTTCTTCTTCTTGTCCTCTTCCTTTTTCTTCTTGTCCTCTTCTTCTTTCTTCTTCTCCGCTTGCTTCTTTGCTTCCCCCTTTTTGTCCTCAGTTTCCTTTTGCTTTTCTACCTGTTCTGCCTGCTTCTCCTATCCTGTTGCTTTCGATGGTGTACCCTGAGCAACATCTTCTACATCCAGAGCATCGACATCAATAGTGTCTGATGGTTCAACAACCAGGTTTCCTTTAGTATCAAACACTTCATCCGGTTTTGTTTTTGCCGATTCTCGCTTAGCCTTCTTGTTGGCTTCAACCACCTGATGCATCTTAAGAGCTTCTAGAGCAAGAGTGTGTGTATTGTTGAGCACTTCTTGACCCTTTCCTTCCAGTAATAGGAGTCTTCATCTCTCATAAAGAAGAGGCCTTTGTATTTATTCATAGCTTCAAAAAGTTTTGAATTTGATGCATCAGGAAAATGTTCAGCAAAAAATTTCTCTCTCATTTCCTGTTCCTTCTCTATGGCAATGCGCCATTTATTGTCTAAGGAATTATACAAAGAATCTGGTGTCTCAGATCTAATTTCTGAAGGCGACCGGTCATTAACACATAAATACTTAATGATTTCTTTTTCAACTGCTTCTTTTTCATCATCATTGAAATCATCAAAACAATCAATCAAATCATTCAACACTTTTCTCCTAATATTTTTGATAGTTCTTTGACAATGTGTCAAAGGTTTGTAGGAGGAGATGTCAATATTTACTGGTGCCAATGATGCCGGTTCATTCTTTGTCTTTTTCTTTGCTTGTCTTGTCTTCTTAGGTTTTTCCTCAGACATAGTTTCTCTGAGTCTAGTGAGTTATTCCTTGTCTTCCTCTTTCTATCGAAGACTTTGGCAGGTGTTGCTACTGGTTGCTTCTTTGCAGGTGACTGCTTGGTCACTTTGGGACTGGATGCAGTTACCGATGCCGATGTCGAAGGCACTGCCTTTCCTTTCTTTTCAGGAGGTTCTATAACCGGTGCAACCCTTTCCAGATAGGTGCCGGTTCTCTTTGCCTTAGGATCAAGAGGTGAGGCAATTAGGGTAGAAGCATACCCATCCAGCATATCATACATCACCTCATAGCCCATAGGCTCTACTTCTTCCTATCTAGGCTCAACAACCTCCATTATGCATTCATAAACTTTGATGATAAAGGAAATATCCTCTTCATATTTCTTGACAATGTCACTGGATATCCTCATTCTTAGGCTCATCTTGCTTCTAAACTCATCAAAGTACTTGTTCAGAACATCAGGGTAACTGGTTCCAACTGCTTGCAGGCTTTCTTTGATCTGCTTGGTAACCAGTTGGTCCGCAAACCACTGAATATCTCCCACTCTGGGAAAGTAACCTTGGAAGTAGGAAAATAGTCCTACTAGAAGTTGTCCAAACTTGAATTTTAATGCATTATCCTATTTGATTGACTTAAGATTCAATAGGAGTTGCCTTTGCATCCCGGTGTAGAGGTCAAATGATGCATCTTCCTTGATCATCCGGTAAGCGACGTTTACCGCTGCAGTAGATACAGAGTTGATTTTGCTGGCAGAGAACGTCTGGTATCCAATTACCATGCACGCATGTTTCACGAGGTCATCCTTGATGGAATTAACAGTCATTCCTCATGAGTCGCTCACTAAACGGTGAGCTTGGACATTTTCATCTTGCTAACCTTCCTTAGGGCTGGCACTTCACTGACGTTGCAGAAACCGGTGATGGCATGAATAGCTTGTGGAGTGATATCATGCGTTCTCTCTAGGTACATCTTGTCACCATGAACTCTGCTCAGAATGATTCTAATGTGGTCATCTATGAAATCCTCTAGGAAGTAAACCACATCGTGAAGTTTCTTCTTCTCCAAAATGCTATACTTCAGTTTGATCTTTTTATCCTTCCCACAGAATAGACCTAGCTGCGAATGGATCACAAGAGACCCTAGGTCTTCGATTTTGCAGTCTATATAATTTGAAATCCCTTCTTCTACTATAACCCCAGCCGGTATTTGTGATAGAGCATTATATTTTGATTTTCTTTGAATGAAATCTATAGAATCGATAGTTGCACTAGAACTATCATGAGATGCGGAAGCCATGACAAAATAGAAAACTTGAGAAATACCTTTCAGAAATCGAGAATTTAGGGCTTTGTAAATTCCACTTCGCCTTACACTTCATCCATTGCTGAATCATCGGTTTGAGTTCTTCTCTTGATCATTTGATATTTGCTTCTGAATCTTCTTCAGGGTTTCAAGATTTCCTTGAACCGCAACTCAAAACACTTTTTCTTCACTCTGCGCTTGAAAAACTTCTTTGCTCGAAAAATGATAGTGAGAAATGATTTGAAAATTCCTTTGAAACATATTCCTCACCAACCGTAATTAATGCTCCACCATTAGGGCTTAAACCCTAATTTGACTTTTACCATTTTTGGTCTTTCGCGAAATGATAGGTATCACATACCGGTTAAGGTCTTTTACCGGTGTAAATCGGGGGTTTGAAATATTTCACCGTTTGCTCCCCCCTAAGCTTTTCTGATGCTTAGTTTGCCAGTTCCGTCGTTTCCACACTAGGTGCAGAAACTGGTTCTTCTTGTAACACCACTGGTTTCTTCTTCCAGCTTTTGTTCATATCCGCTTGAACAATGTCAATATCAATCTTTCCTTCTGGTGTGACTGGTATGTCATCCGATATGTTCTTTCTTGATCTACAGAATCTGACAATGTGACCTAGTTTGTTGCAATGATAGCAGACCATTCTAGGTGCTCTCCAAGGTCCATTATTCATGTTGTAGTTCTTCCTCCTGCATGTTGCAGTAGTGTGACCATGATTATGACAGATCAAACAATTTTCTCTCCATCTGGTTGCTGCTTGATAGCCACCACTTCTTGACTGATGATTGAAGGCATTAAATCGGTTGTGATTCTGGTTCACAAAAGGTTCTAGACCTACTCCTTGAGTCCTCTGAGGATATCTTCCAGTGTTGTTCATAACAGACCTGCATTCAGATGCTCTATGCCCAAACTTGTTGCATGTGTAACAGTTACCATTGAATTTATAGGATCTAGGCTTATCATTTAGAAAATAAGGAAAATTATTGTAAGCCTTACTCCTACACACATTGGCAGTATGTCCTTCTTTAAGACAGTTAAAGAAAATAGGTTTAAACTTTTGCTTACCTTTATCCTTTGATGCCGGTTGATTCTTTGATGCTCCAACATTTATACCAAAGGTCTCACCTTCCTCATGACCGAAATAACCAAGTCCATTAGTATTCTTGACAGGTTTGGCAGATTCAAGCTTTTGCTCTAGCTTTACAGGTTTTCATTCTCAGAGATGGCACTGTTCAGTTCTCTTTGCATGTCTTCCTTTTCCACTTTGCTCACATGGAGTTGAGTAGTTAGGGCACTAATCTCTTGCGTTAGCTTGGATTTTCATGATCTTTGTCTTTGACCAGATCTTCAGCTTTCCTTCGGTTCTCAAGGTCTTGGCACATTTGGATAGTCAGTCCTTCCAATTCTTTTCTCAAGTTGGAATTGGATTCATTAAACTTCTCTACTTCTTGAATTAGGGTTTCCATGTCCGCTTCATCAGAAGAACTATTTTTAGATAGCTCCATCAACTTTTCAGCATGTTCTCTCCTCTTAGCTTGAGATGCCTTGTATTTGACCATAAGATCATCATAGGCTTGCTCAGACTGAGTGAGCCAATGAGTAATTTCCCTCAATGTGTATTCCCTCATATCTCTTTCCAAGTGGTTAAACTTATAGAAAGGTTGGCTCTGATACCAATTTGATGAATACTAAGAGGGGGGGGTGAATTAGTATGCCAAAAATCTTTGTACTTAAACACTTTGCTAGACTAACAGTAAACCGGTAAAACAATTTAGTAGATAAACCGGTTAGCACACATGCAAACCAAATAGAAAATAATGAATTTAACCACAGAAGCACAAACACCATAACACAAGAGATTTTGACGTGGAAAACCAAATGCAAAAAATGACGGTGAGATGGAACTCACAAGTAACTATCTGCAGAATAGGAACCAGACCGGTTAAGGTCATACAATGTTCTTTACCAGAATAGATCCTGTTAGGAATCTCAATCTCTGTTAGGAGATAAGTCTGATTAAAGACTACCTTGCAAGAGGATTTTAGATCCACAGATGTGAACCACCTTGTTAGAGGATTTACAAAAGGCTTTTAGGCCTACCCGGTTAAGGGCTTCAGACTTGTTGAAGATGTGAGTAATCAACATGTGAGTCATCTAGCTAATAACATAGATTGCTTGGTTAGATGCTTGATAGAACGTTCCTAATGCATTCCAGCATTACTTCAGTCTTCTACACATTCATACTCTCTCTAACTAATCAACCACCTTAAACCCTCACAACAACATCAACAACCTAAAACCCTAGACATGATGTCCTTATAAAGGAATCCGATTTCATGTTGGTCCAATAGGATTACAATACAATTTCCTAGGTTCAATGCATCTAGACATATTCTGTAACAAGACACAAAAAGCACTGTTGAAGTGTCGGCACCATCAAACAATCGGTGGATGGTAACTCATCACAAAATGCCAGTTGGTAACTCATCACAAAGTATTACCGATTCATACAAAATACTAGTTTAAGAAAAATACCGGTTGCCGGTTTGACAAAATGAATACTGGGAAATATGTGTTCCACCGCTTTGATCCTTCATACCACTTGAGATCCTCGAACTGCTTGGGGTCAACATACCACTTCAGATCGGTAATCACTTTCTGCAAAACACCAATAGTCTAAGGACTATAATGCATCATACCGGTTGGAACAGGTATAGGTTGAGCTTTAACTTATACATAAAAAAATGATCTCAATGCAAGTGTGTGTCCATCAATGACAATCACAACATAATCATCAAAAATGCCAACAAAGGAGTCTATAAAAGTTTTCATTTGATATGTAATGCTGGGTTTTGGATGGCAATTTCTCGCTGGCTCCTTGCTGTCCTTTTGTCCTAGCTGTTGGTTTTTGTGATGGTTTTTGCAGCTATTTTGTCTTGGTCTTATCTTCTCTTGTTTCTTTCTTGCTCATCTATCGTATTCTAAGTGGGTTTCGGGTCCCTTAAAACCTAATTTTCCTTAATCAAAAACATCCACAACACACAACACCAATATTTGTATGTGGAAACCCTGTAAGGGGAAAAACCATAGTGGGAAACCTTACCCACAATTAGATAATAATACTGTAGATAGTATGTGCATACAAATGGGGTCTGCACATGCAAAAAGCCCAAGCACCTAGAGCTCATTGCTCAAACACAAATAGGAGTCATACTAACTACAATTGGATGGTTAAATCCAATAATGATGTATTGCTCAAAATAGCATCTTCATATGCTGGATTCAGTACCAGTTTAGTTCTGATATGTGTTCACAAAAACCTTGCTTCACCTTCAAATGATGTCTGCATGTATAGCTCTTCTTATTCTCACATATACCTTACAATTTCTTTTCCCAATCACATATCGATCTTACAAATAAGATCTTACATATATACCATAACGTAAGACCAATTTTAGTAGGTCGGCTCTAAAAGATATTACAATAAAACAATTACAAGTAAATCAATAACCGATGCAATGTCTGATTAAACATTTTGGCTTAATGCATTTACAATAACAACAAAATCATCTCCAAAGCATGCCGTGCTGATCTGGAATAGATAAGCCTGCCGGTGCTTATTCTGGACCTATTTGTTGGTAACAAAAAATATGCAAATATGAATATACCAATGAATAAATATCCAAGACAAAGTGTCCAAATGATGTCTTCGACATAACCAAGTGTTTTCCATGTCATTCCAAGTGCTGGTGAATAATATATCCTGTCGATGTACCAAATACTGGTGACTGTGCATAAAGTCACTTGCTTGCCGGTGAACATTGCCAATCCTCCAAAGTGCCAGAGTTGATAAGAGTTAATAGGTGTTGACATCAATGACAAAACCATATCAACATATCCAAAATACCAACACATTCATTTTCCATCAGTGTTGTTCATATCCATAATAAGAACCTTTGTACATACGCAAGCATCGCAGGTGATTTCTCACCATGGTTTGGATCATTGGGTATATCATAATGACTTTGTTTCTAGGCTTGGGGCAAAATCCTGCACCTAGCTAGGGGCAAAATTTTTGATCATTTTGGGATTCATCAAACAAGAAGAACAATAATTAGACAACTCTTGTCAAGCAAAAATAGAGACACATACAATGTTGAACACAAGATCAAATTGTCCACCATCAAACTATCACATGTCAGTCTAAGCACATCACACACTTTTGAATGGATGATATCTTTTGGATAATGCTTTTAACACTTTGGTTCAACTTTTCTATCTTGATTTTCGCTATCATGATTTATGAGTGACTCCATGTTGTCTCTGACTAGAGGAACAAGGAAGGAACATGATATTTTTGTTGTCTACTATCTGTAAGTTAATCATTAATATGTGAAAATTTGTCTCAAGACATGATCATCGGAGTATCATCAAAGACATTTCTGATTTGCATATAGCAATGGTTGATACTGCCTGTTTTACACAAGCAACACTTAGGTAATCTTGATTCAATAATTTCTCGATGCTTGTGCTAACATGCAATATCAAAATCTAGGAAACTAGTGCTCAGGTCATCATGGTTTAATTATACCATTGATGTTTTCACTCACTTCCCACATTTTAAAAGCAAAAGCTCAATGATGACAAAACACAATAACCCAGTGACTGGTTTGATTGTAGCTTTGCATTTCATTTGTATTCGCGTTTGTATTTCTTTCATTTCATTCTTGCATTGGATCCCACAAGCTCATCTTATCCAAGGCAAAATCTATCACATGAATCATTAAAGCATCATCATAAGTGTATACACAATCAGACTGATGACTCATCTCTCTCTAGATATTGTCGCCCAAGCTCAAATCTTATGCCACCCCCTCAATAGAATCAACATCAACATATCTAAATCTTCCTGCAACCTGATATCAACAAAATGTTAGTTCTTTATCCAATCAGCCTTATCAATTCTACCAATTGATTACATCTGATCTATTCTATCATGTCTTATACAGGATGTATCTTTCCTAGAACTAGATGTTATGATCAAGTCTTATATAAGAGATATCATTCTTGAAACTAGATGCTTTGATCATCTTTGTCTTATATAGGAGGTGTCATTCCTGAAACCAGACTAAATCTCGATCTTATCAATCTAATCAGTCAAGCTTTATCAATCATCACATTGAGAACCACATCACTGTGATCATAGAACTTGCACTTTCATCAACCACAGTTGCAGAAATCAAATCATTTATAATCGGGACATCAATTTCACAAAAAATCAAACACTCCAAAAGTCAATTATCTCAATTGATCTCCCGAGGGGGCATCGCCGTACCACATCAATCAATGTCTGGGGCATCCTATCAAACCAATATCATTATCAAAATTATATTATTCTTTGAATCAACAGGTCATCACACCTCACTTCAAAGAGGGGCAAAATGTATACACCTAAAAATGGTCTGAAGATAATTAATTGAATAAGCAATTATTTAATTAATCCCCCTTCCTAATTTAATTGAATTCATCAGTAATTTGATTAAATCCCTTTCATATACTAATTAATAAATCTAAGGATTTATTTAATAGGTTCATTTCAATAGACCCTTTGATTAATTAATCTAAATTGATTAACCCCCCCCATTAAATTCATTTCTTCTAATCCCCTAATTAATTAAAAAAATTTAATTTATGAGTTATTGAAAATTAATTAGTCTTTTCCTATTATTTGAATTTTTAAATTCAAATTACCCACATGCCTCCTAACTTCTAACCAACTAACCTAACCATCCCCTAACCTAACCCATTCCACCTAACCTTGGGTTTAACTAACCCTATCCTATCTTGCACATCCTAACTTCCTTATCCTAACCTCCTATGGTGTGGATTTTCTCCCCTTGAGACACATGGCACTTTGGCCACATGTCTCTTCTCTTGGACACTTGCCCTCTTATGAAAAAGGCTCCTTGACACTTGTCACCACAGAGATGACAAGTGTCCCTTCCTCCAATCTCTTCTCCAACCTCCTCCAATTTCACCCTTGATATCTTCAGACTCAATCTTGACCATTGAGTCCTGCCACCTCACCCCTGGCCTTGGAAATCCTATAAATATCCCCCATTTTGGAGCACAAAGGATCCCATCTAATTTTCATCTTATGTATTGTTACTATAGGCATATCCATTCTAGCATATCATTTGAGCATTGTTATTATAGGAAATTGCATCTTAGATCTAGCTTAACTTGATCATTTTCTAGCATTATTGTTGAATCATGTAGCTCAATCAGTCTCTTTTCTAGCTTAATTGCATCAACATCATAGCTTAATCATGCAATCATTAGCTTAATTAGTCTCTTGGATCAATTTAGCATAATCAATCTCATCTAGCTTTCATATCATTATCATTTCAAATCCCCCATCTAGGTGTAGTCAAGTCACTGAGATTGCTTATCCAGATCTGAGAAAAAATCCATACTCACATCTCTTAGGAGGTGATAGGTTGCTTTGTAATGGTTCATATTTCATTTTCTTTTGATTTGCTAACCATGCTTGTAATGATCTATTGAGTGTTTGTGTTGCAGCTACAGGTATCACACTTCACAGGCACGACATTTTGTCCACTTAAGCTCTTTGGAAATAACCTCATTAAGTATGTATCTTCATTTGTGAACTCCATTCTCATCGTGCAAAATTTTGTTATATGATCTTGGGGATCAGAGCTTCCATTATATTTGTCATATCTAGGAGTTTTACAATTTGTAGGAAAATGTATCATGTTGATACTTTTGTCAAATGGATAAAGATAGATTTCTTGAAGGGAATACCTCTTAGTAGTTCCCCTTTGTATATCTTGAATTTGCATTTGAAGTGTTTGTATCTGCTGCGTGAGAGCTAAGAGAGGATCATCGACATGATTTCTCCTTGTATCATCATGATCCCTTCTTGTATCATCATGATCCCTTCTTGTATCATCATTAGGTCTTCATGTGTACTCATTGGTTCTTGTGTCATCATGATTCCTTCTTGTGTCATCATTAGTTCTTCGTGCATCCTCATGAGGTTTCATGTGTCCTCCTCAACTCTTGTATCATCAAGAACTCTTGTGTCATCCTTTTTGAGACTGAAAATTTCTTCATTTTGTTCATTGTCATTGTAAGTGTCATTTGATCCTCCCCTTGGTCTTAAATTGTTTATGTCAAAATATTGGGGGAGTGTAGAACCAAATTTTGTTAACATTAGGAAGTATTTTTCTTTTTCACCTATAATGGTGTGAAAATGGTGAGTGATAGATCAAGAAGAAAACTACCATTTCCCTCAAAGAGAGATGAGAGTTTCACTATTGATTATCCTTCAAGCACTTTTCACCATTACATTAGGAAGGGGGAAGGATAATTCACTAGATTCAATCTCTCCACACATAGATGGTAGATTGAATTTTGAATGAATTGGGAATGCTAAGTTGATCCCCTCTTCCTTGTTTGATTTAGAAAGGAGATTGATTGAATTATGTAGTGCAAAAGTGACAAGGAACTGATTGTAACTTGAGACCAGAATATGGGATGAAGTTGTGCACCTGGATCTGGCAGTAAAATGTCGAGATGAAGTAGCCATGTGAATTTAAGGAAAAGTTTCTAGGACCATGGCGGGAATGTACACGGTCCTCCAAAAAATCTGCAAAATGAAAAGGGCTTTTCTGCCTCTGCAAATGAAGCCTGAATCTGAAAGTATAGTTGCACACCTGCAACCTCAAGGGAGGTTGTAGTAGAAATGTTGATAGAAATGCTTGTGTGGAATTGTATGTTGGAATCAATCTCCTCTTTAATGGTTGAATCCTTGACTTGAATGCAACACCTAGCCTTGAAGGGAGACTTGAGAATGCTAGAAAAGAATGCTTGAATACTTGATCACTTATGCAACTTGAATCTCTCCAACTTTTGACCTCTCCAACTTATGGAAATGAGAGAGTGAATGCCCCCTTAAATACATGTTTGAAGGATTTGAATTTCATCACGGGCCAACATTCAGAGAGTTTTCCCACTCATTGCACAACCCACAATGCATGCTCTAGGAAGGTCCTACCCCAAAATAGGGCAGGGACATGGGTGCCATGCCCCTATCTTGAGAGGAAAAGGGTGCCATGCTCCTATCTAAGGGGGGATAGGGGTGCCACTCCCCTTTCCTACCCCTTTCTCCAAGGCAGAGTGCGGGCAGAGTGATGTAGAGGCCAAGGAAGAAGCTATTTTTGCAAGCCGATCAGTCTCTAGTCTCCGATCAGTATTAGAGGACTGGAGTTTGCATGCGTGAGGACCCTAATGCAATCAAAAATTGCTAGGGTCACAATTTTATGACACTACATCACCCTCCAATATTTTCTCCATGAATTTATCAAATTTAGGATCTAGTTTGATTTCTTTGATGTGTTGATCCATTATCTCTTCTTCTTGTATTTCATTTTCATGTGCCATTGCCTCATGATCTTCTACCATTTCAAGTGTTTCTATTTTTGTTTCTTTCATATTTCATCTCTGAGCCCTTGTTAAAACAAGTATACATGTATTCTGAATGTTTTGCAAGGTTTCAATTTTCTATAATGTGTCTCAATAAGTGATCAATTGTTGAGGTAAATATGATAGATTGGTAAGACATGAAATGGTCATTCAAGTATTTGCGAGTTTACAAGTTTTTTGATCTTAGTTTGTGTTGGCCATTTGGTGGAATTGATTATGTGTTGCATTGATGTTTTGTCATTGATGCCAATAATAGCTATTTGGATGCTTTATCGACACCCTTCTGGTCCCGGTAGGTTGAGTGGTTTCTGGTTTATTTGGATCTAGCATGATTCGATAGGCTCTGGTATAGTTAGGTGATGGAATTGGCTTGTTCATGATACTCATTCTCATATTCAGTTAGTTGGTTTTGATCTGGTGATCGGATGCTATCCTACTTGCTTAGAAGCTTGGTTTCTAGTTCTGGTGAGGGTTTCACCGATAGAGCTTTTGATGAAGATATTTGATGAATTGCATAAGTGGTGTTGGTGCAGCTTTTGGTGGAGTTTTAAGATGCTGTTGGTGATCATGTTCGAGACTTGGCAGATGGAGATCATTGTTGTGGTGTGTGAGCCTATATTGGGTCCCAGTTGATCTAGGTTATGGACTGCCTTTAATGTAACATGTGGATTGGACTTCTCAATGTGTTTTCGGGATGTCTTATGTATTATATATTATTTGTTTGGTCTAAGGATGACATGGTTTGTAATTATGTAAGTGGTTTATTATCTGGTGGCTGACCTATTTATTTATGTTCGAGGGTTTGTATATATAGATGTAAGATCTTATTGTAGATTATCATGGTATGGGATATGAATATGTAATGTATGAATAATGTAATATCATTTAGGCAGAGGGTTTGGTCGATCATTGGAGATTGAATTGGGTTTATGTAAGAGGATTTAGTCCTCTAGTATTGAGCTTAACCGAAACTGTACTCAGGCATAGGAGATGCTATCTTTTGCAGTTCAACACTTCTCTGGATTGTAGTATGGATTTCTATGTTTTCAGTGAGGCTCCTTTTGTGCTGAGAAGTGCGCTCTAGGCTGTTGGCCTTCCTACAAGTGCAAGCCCCTCAATTGTAACTCACATACTTACTGCAAAAGTATTATCTGACTGTGGGTAGGCTTCCCACCATGGTTTTTCCCTTTACCAGGTTTTCCATGTATAAATCTTGGTGTCATGTGGATGGCTTTTATTCCGTGATTATTGTTTATGCTTAATTGGTTTAACTGCTATTCCATTATTAATGTTTTGGGTTCCAGTATTAAAGTTTTAAATTGCTGATAGTTCCGGTAATATGTGACAACCGATTCACCCCCCCTCTCAGTTGTCTTCCAGTTATTTGAACTATCTAATAGTTTGGAGTGCAAATTTTGTGATATTTGATATGACCAAGTTCAATAGGAATGATATATCGTATGGTAGAGAATGAGGTTAATATGATCAAAGGGTTTTAGTTTTGTGATAAAGGATGGTAGATCCTGATGAGAAACTATGTTTGAATGATCAATTTATCAAAGAAAATGCGATGATACACTTTGAGATATTAGATCTTAAACTTGTTAGAAATGAATACTTGAAACCCTTAGCATTCCTAGTTTTGAATTTATTTTGATAGAAGATAACTTGACCTAGCGACCCAAGAAGACAACCTATGCATAGGATGGAAAATACTAGGTCTATGCTCACTATGAACTGATTAGGCAAGCACGACAGATCGAAAAAGGCATACGAAAACACAAGTTTATGAACTGATGAGAATAGAGTCTCGTACGATAAAAGACTATAATCCAGATGATAATTTAATGACTACTAGACGACAAAAGGGAAATCTCATAAAAGTTGATACCTATACTCATACGATAGTTTAGGGTGAACCAGATGATAATCCTCATAGACCAAAATGACACAATGGAAGACTCGTACGACAATTTAGGATGAACCAGATGACAATTCTCGGAAACTAGAATGACAAACTGGAAGACTCGTACGATAGTTTAGGATGAACCATATGATAATTCTCAGAGACTAGAATGACAAACTGTAAGACTTGTACGACATAGGACTGGACATGGATGAGTTTCTGGCAAGAATAGAGTTTTGACCAATGAGTTTTGATGTTTTGATTATTCTCTCCAGTTTCAATATTTCAGTTTCAGTTTCAAGGGTAAAAACACAACAAACACGCTAGATGCAAAGTGACCTCAAGCACATCATGCTAATCCTAAGGAAGTTGGCTGAGAGAGAAAACCTTTTCTTGCAGACTTAGGTACACACCCAATAGCTAATCAGAATACGACCACTGAGTCTCATGCAATGGATTCTCAATGCCGTGTTAGCCGACTCCAAACGCTAATGGGGGAATGATATGGCAAGTATCTTGGGAGAGTTACTATCTCTCTTGCACAAAGATTATCCCCCTTTTGGAGGTGAACTAGGTAGCTTCTATCTTAAAGTTCTTAATAAGGATTTTTATTTGAAATTACCCCTTGAAGTCGTGCAAGCGCGATTGAGGCATATAGCCCAACAAGGTACCGAAAGAAGATGTAGTCATGCAAGCGTGATTGAGACCGTGAGACCCTACAAAATGCCCGATATGAGAGATCTCAAAGAGAAAACTCAAATAACTCTGTCCTCCAAGACTTTAATCTTGAGAGGCCTATTTATTATAGTGAGTTAGAATGCTTAGGTCTAGCTGTACTCACTTGGGTCGTTCTCACAGGGTGACTACTTTTTCTCACTGTGACAGGCCCGCTAAAGGAACACAAATCTCAAACTTGAAAAGCTTCAAGGGTCAAGATTTCTGATTGTCTATATAGATAAGAGCATACTCTCCTACCTTTTATAATCTTATCAAACATGAAAAATAGATTTGTTCATTTACCATATCGCAATTTAAGTGCTTAGAAAACTTAAGAATACACAAAGTTTAGTCAAATCTCCTCAGGCAACCTGCAAAAACAACGAATCAATAGTCATATTGTTTTTGAGCGACAGGCATGTTCTTGGACAAACGTCCTGCAAAAACTGGTTAGGCTGTGAAAAATATCAATACAGATCAAGGTTAGCATTAGCATCATCAAAATTCAATCAAGAAAAACCTGAAAATGTAATATATTTTTGATACGAGAAAGCAGAAACTCGTACAAGCTTTCTCACCTAGCCGTACGAGAATTCTCACCTAACCATACGAAAAAGAAAAGAATATTGTACCATGAAGAAAATAACGTCGTATGAGATTCTGTAGAATGTATGGACATAATCTTGAAGGATGAGAAGTTGATGATCTGCAAGGCCAAAAATTGAGTTTCGGGCCCCATGGTGGGCGCCAATTTCTGTTTGTGTGAAGTTTGGAATCCTCATCTGCAACACAAACACTCAATAGATCATTACATGTATGGTTAGTTGATCAAAATCAATAAATGTAAAACCATGACAAATCGACCTATTGCCTCCTAAAAGATGTGAGTATAGATATGCTCTCAGATTTATCTAAGCAATACCAGTGACTTGACTACACCAAGATGAATGATTTAATCTATATGATTGCAAACTAGATGAATGCAAGATTAACAAAATAAGATAGATTAATCAAAAATGATATGAGATACATGATTGTATGCGTGATTAATCTAAGATGCTAATTATGCTAGATGATTGAGATAAAATTTCCTATAATAATGATGCTAAAACTATGAATCATAGGGATCTTTATTACTCCAAAATGAGGGGTATTTATAGGAATTTCAAGGCCAAAGATGAGGTGGCAGAAATTGACGGTCCAGATTTGATATAAAGATATCAAGGGTTAAGATTGAAGAAGTTGGAGAAGAGGTTGGAGGAAGGGACACTTGTCATCTCTATGGTGACAAGTGTCAAGGAACCTTTCTCATGAGAGGGCAAGTGTCCAAGGGAGGAGAAATGTGGAAAAAGTGCCATGTGTCTCAAGGGGAGAATATCCAACTCATAAGAGGTTAGGATAAAAGAGGTTAGGATGTGCAAGATAGGATAGGGTTAATTAAACCCAGGATTAGATAGAATGAGTTAGGTTAGAGGGTGGTTAGGTTAGGTGGTTAGAAGTTAGGAGCCATGTGCTCATATTTGAATTTATAAATTCAAATATTAAGAAAAGATAATTAATTTCAACAAATCATGATTTGATTTGTTTTAACTAATTATGAGATTAGAAGAGTGAATTTAAAATGGGGGGGGGGGGGGAGAAGTTAGGAGCCATGTGCTCATATTTGCATTTATAAATTCAAATATTAAGAAAAGATAATTAATTTCAACAAATCATGATTTGATTTGTTTTAACTAATTATGAGATTAGAAGAGTGAATTTAAAATGGGGGGGGGGGGGGGGAGGATTAATTAATTTAGATTAATTAATCAAAGGGGAATTATTGAAATGAACTTAATGAATAAATCCTTAGATTTATTTATAAGTAGATTGAATGGGGAAATTAATCAAATTATTCACGAATTCAATTAACTATCTTCAGATCATTTTTAGGTGTATACAGTATGCACAATCGTGAGTATGCACAACAGACTGCCCATTGGAATTAAAATTTCCCAAGGTCTAACTCATTCTAACTTAAGCAAATAATTGAGAAATCATGACCCACCTTCCTTCTAGTGCCTGTCTTTGTTGATGGGTGTATTGACACACTCACCAATAGTCAGATAGTTTATGTGAACACTCACCACCTCTCCTAAAAATAGTAAGTTTTGGGAAAATAACTACTCCAAGGTCTCTATAGTCGGGTCTCGACGGTGATGGGTAGCTCACTGGATGATATGATTGTACCTATCAAGGGGCTTGCTAGTTGAAACAAAATGAAGTAGTCACCGGTGAGGAGGGACCTAAAAGAGATCAATCCAGACCGGTCAGCAAGAGTAAACACAAAGATATGATGGAGGAAATGCATAAAAGATTGTTTTATTGCATGAAAATTGAATACATCCAACTGGAGCAGGATGGAGAGGTTCAAAGAGGAGAAGGGGAATGGTCGGGCCTAAAATTCAAATTTTTTGGGTGGGAGAACTAGTTCAGCAGCAAGACAGCTTGTAGTAGGCAATTTAGGGAGCCCTTTGGAGGGGGAGAGTTTAGATGGTAAGGAAACCGATGCTCATTTGGATTCAGGGGACCCAGGTGGGGGTCCCAGATCATGTGTGGAGCGAATTGTAGCAGACAAGGTGAACGGTCAGGTTCAAAATTCAAACTTGGTGGGCAGCAAACCTGAAGCAGTATCAGGACAACAAGAAGCGAGCGGTTCAGGGAGCCCTATGGAGGGAATAGAATCTAATGGGAAGGATCCCGAGAACCTTTTGAATTCGAGAGACCTAGATGGGGCCCTAGATTGAATAGACCTATGGGTAAATGGTCCTCTTTGTTTGGTATCAAACCCAAAGGTAAGTCATCCTTGCCTCCGGTTAAAAATACATCAAATATTTCTCAGGGTAAGTTCACCATTTCCATTCCAGATCAAATTATAAATCAAAATATTGCTCGGATGGAAACTACCCTGATAGGAAAATTCTTTGGGGCGAGAGCTAACATTGAGGTTGTTCATGGATTTGTCAAGAGAAAATGGAATTTGAAAGTATAGGTTGATGTGGTCACTATGAATAAAGGATGTTTTTCCTTTTCTTTTTCATGTGAGGAGTATCATAGACAAATCCTTTGCAATGGTACCTAGCCAATAGGTAAATATCTAATGTATATCCAGAAATGGTACCCTAATACAGGCATGGATGATAAGTTTGTGGTCCAAGTTTCAGTCTAGATAAAGATACCTAGGATTCCTATGGAATATTGGGAGGAAGATGTGTTTGCTGGGATAGCCAATGCTTTTGGGGAGATTCTCTCCATTGACCCGGTTACGACATCTAGAAGAAGACTTATTTATGATAGAATCTATGTAGGGGTTGGGCCTGAGATGGATATGCCAGAGGAAATAGAAATAGAATCAAAACTTGGAAAATGGATGCAGAATATTGTTTATGAATCAATCCCTTTTGCTTGTTTTCACTATTAGAGAGTAGGGCATTGGGCTAAAAAATGCCCAAGAAATGTTGCCAAATCTCAAACCCAAACTAAAGTTTGGAAAAAGGTGGAAAAGAACCCAAATACTAAGATTGAAAATTCTTTGAAAGTCTCTCCTTTTGATGGTTTGGATCAGGAGAAACAGTCCAAGGTAGGAAGGATCAAGGAGGTACTGGTCAGGGAATTGGGAAATGAAACAAAGAAAGGAGAGCAAGATAAGATCTTCCAACAGGAAAAGGAGGAGGAGAACAATGGAAAGGACTCTAACGATGGAGAAAGAAAGTCACAAGTCAGCAGTCAAAACAATCAAAAGGATATGACAGAACAAAATTTAGCTAAGAGTAAAAAATGGGATAGCAGCCAGATGGATAAGGGAGATAATCAATCCAAAGATAACAAGGAAGAGGGAGAAAATTTTAACTCAATAGAAAATTTTTCTGAGTCTGAAAATGGAGCAAGCTGGATCCAAGATGCACAACCTGACAATATCTTTGAGCAAGGGCTCTCGGAGATATCATTAGCCTCTCTGGCCAAGGTCAAATTGACTTTCCCAAAGGAAAATAAACCAACATGGGGAAATGAAGAAGATATAAAAAAGGCTCTGGGAAAGGGTGGGACAAAGAAGGAGGAAGAAGAAGTAATGGAGGATAAAAGAAAGAACAAGAACAAAAATAAAATAAAATAGCAATAACAATAATACAACCACTAGAAACACCAAAAGTAGTCTAGGGGATGTGGGAGCTTGGCATACATTACCTAGAAGATATTCAAATGCAAAGAAGAGGACCATGGAAACAAGCAAGAATCTAGCAGACGGGACTCAAAGAACCATCTTTGAGGTAGGTATTTCTAAAAAGTCATGAAGATTATCTCTTGGAACATTCGAGGATTGAATAATCCTCACAAACATGATTTAATAAAAAGTATGATTAGAGACAAAAACCTAGATATTTTTTTGATTTAGGAAACCAAAATTCCTAAGGATAAGGTTGAATGTTTGAAAATGTATAGTAATGGAGGAGCTAGTGGTGGTAGTTCAGAAGGCGCATCAAGAGGTATTGCTACTTTCTAGAATAAAAATAATGTAAAAGGAGAAGTGTTGATTCAAGATAACAATTTGGCCTGCATTAGATTTAAGCATTTGAAAGAGGGTACTTCATGGGTCTTGACCAATGTGTATTCCCCTAAAACCAAGACTAGTAGAAGTGATTTCTGGAAAATCTTATCCTTGTTTAGAAGTAAGTTTGCTGAAGATAGCTAGATTATTATGGGGGATTTCAATACCCCTTTGAGGGAAACTGAGAAAAAGGGAGGGAGCCAAACCAATCTAGACAATAGATTGGATTTGATGGAGTTCATCAATAATCATGCTCTCCATGATCTAGATTTGCAAGGGGTTAAATATACCTGGACCAATAGAAGGAGTGGTGAAGACTTAATTCAAGTCATGCTCGAAAAAGCTTTAATTTCTCTGGATTGGTTTAATTCTCATTTTTGTTCTTTATCGGCTCATATCAGGGTTGGGTCAGATCATTATCCTATATCCTTTATGAGTGATGCTAAGATGGGAAGAAGACACTTCCCTTATAGATTTGAGAGAATGTGGACAAAACACCCGGAGATGGAAAGCAAAATCAAGGAATGATGGCAGGTTAGAATTGAAGGAAATGCTATGTATAAGGTGGTTAAAAAGTTGAAGTTTGTGAAAGATAATGTTAAAAGATGGAATAAGGAGTCCTTTGGGAACATCTTTGCTTCCAAAGCTACCATTCTCTTAGATCTGAAAGATATCTAGGACGAGATTCAGAATAATGGCTATACCAAGGTCTCTAGAGAGGTTGAAGATGAGATTCTCATGAAATATCATGACATAATAGCAAAAGAGGAGATTCTCATGAAATATTTGGTTGAAGGAAATGGGATAGAAATACCAAATAATTTCATATGTCCACTTTGAAACACAAGGCCATCAATATGATATCTCGGCTTAAAGACAATGGTAGAACTATTGAAGATGAAGAGTCTATGAGGAAGACAGTCTTGGAGTTCTTCTCCAACCTCTTGACTAAGGAAAAAACTTGGACCTGCAGGCTCAAAAGGACCTTACGGACTGTATCCCCTCTATCTTGGATGTGGATCAGAATTCCTATCTCACTGTTGTACCATCCAATGATGAGATTCTAAAAGCTATCAACTCCCTTGAATGTAAAAAGGCCCCAGGCCTGGATGGTTTCCCTATGTTCTTTTTTCAAATGTATTGGCATATTGTTGGAGGTGATGTTTGCAGTGCTGTAAAAGAATTCTTTGGTGTGAGAAGAATTTTGAAAGAACTGAATGCTACTTTTATTTCTCTTATTCTCAAAAAGATGGGTGCTGATTCCATGGATCTTTTTAGACCTATCAGCCTATGCAACTCTTTGTATAAGATCATCTCTAAGGTTTTGACCTCTTGAATCTTGACTCTGCTTCCCTCTATCATTTCTCCCTAGCAGAGTGACTTTGTCCCTAGGAGACAAATTTTGGATTCGATAATCACGGTCCATGAAAATATTCACTCTCTCTAATGCTAAAAAAGAAGGCTTTCTTTTAAAGCTTGACTTATCTAAAGCCTATGATAGAGTTGACTGGGGATTTATGATGGATGTTCTCTCAGCTTTTGGCTTCTACTCTAGAAGTATCTATCTGATTATGCAATTGGTGTCCTCTGCTTCTTTTTTCTGTTTTAATCAATGGGTCTTCTTTCCCCTTTTTCAAATACTCAAGGGGTCTCAGATAGGGGGATCCTCTATCCCCGGTTCTTTTCATTATCATGGCAGAATGTTTGGGAAGATTTATTAGTAAACTTGTTGAGAAGGGAGAGTTTTGTGGGCTGAAACCTTCATCGACGGACCAAGTTTTCTCCCATCAGCAATTTGTGGATGACTCAATTATTATGAGGAATTCTTCAGTGAAAGATTCTAGGAGCTTAAAGAAAGCTTTGGACATTTATGGGATAACTACCGGTCAATTGATAAATTGGTCTAAATTTTTTGTCTATTTCATCAACACTCTGGAAAGAAGATAGATAAAGATTAGTATCATTTCAGGATGCCAATTGGGGAATCTTCCTACATCCTATCTTGGGCTCCCTTTATGTCAAGTCCCACTTGATACTTTCTGGGGTGCTCTTGTGGATAAATTTGATAGGAAGTTAGCTGGATAGAAAGGCTCTGTACTTAGCCAAGCTGGTAAGGTCCAACTTTTGAAATCTACTCTTCAGAGTATTCCTCTTTATGCCATTAGCCTTTTTAGAATTCCAGCCAAGTTTGCGGAGGCTATTGAAAAAATTCAAAGAAATTTTTTGTGGATAGGGGTTGAGGAAAATAAGAGAATGAATCTAATTGCATGGGATAAGGTTTGTAAACCTATAAGAAAGGGAGGTCTTGGCCTTAGAATAATTAAAGACATGAATGAGTTTCTCATGGCTAAGAAGATATGGAGAGGTTATAACACTGAGGGAGAATGGAAGTCGATATGGAACAAATAGTATAAAGGACAATTCCCTACCCTTGAAAGTTTCCTCAATGCTGAAGATATCTTGATTGGCTCTAACATATGGAAAAATATTACAAGAACTAGAGATCTAATTGCTAAAGGGGTGAAATGGAAGGTGGGGAAAGGTAATCTCATTAAATTCTGGGAAGACTCTTGGTTGTTTGACTCCCCATTGAGTGATGGTCCTGATTGGGGCAAATTTTAGGATCAGTGTAAGGAAAAATATGGCACAATGGTGGGTGACTACTGGAATGATGGTTAGTGGAAGGAATTATCCCCAGTTGATCCCTCCCTTGGTAATCTTAACAAAATTATGAATTCCATGGTGGTGGTGGATGATGATGACCAACTAATATGGAAAATTACAAAAAATGGTAAATTTTCTGTTGCCTCTCTCTATAATCAACAGTTTTCTAATTTGGAGAGTCCTTGCTGGGCTAAGTCTTGGGTAAAAGGCCTAATTCCCAAAATTAATATTTTTTTCTGGACTGTCCTTCAAAATAAAATTTTGACTATTGATAACCTCAAAATTAGAGGATTCTGTATGCCTAGTGTTTGTCTTCTTTGTATGCAGAATGAGGAAACCATTAACCACTTGTTCTTCCATTGTCCCTTCTTTGCTGACATCTAGGCTAAATGTCGGGATTACTTCAATATCAGCTGGTTCTTTCTAGAATTTGTCCAAGATATTTTTAATTATGACATCAACCCTCAAGGAATAAGTCTATAATTCTATTATGGAGATTGGCTTTACCACATATTTGCTGTGGAATATGGAAAGAAAGAAATGAAAGAGTGTTTAGAGATAAGGCATCTAAGGCTCATATAACTTTTTGAGAAAATCAAATGAAATATGGTGGAGAATATCAACATCATGGGTGGAATAGACAACCCCAAAGATCAGGATGATCATATTATTTTCAAGAATTGGAGATTAAAGGGAAGTGACATCTTTTAGGCTAATCCTAGAGAAGGTGTGAAATGGGAAAGCCCTCCTCATGGCTGGATGAAAATCAACTTCGATGGCACTTCAAAGGGTAACCCTGGCAATGTGGGGTGTGGTGTGGTTTTAAGGGATGAATGGGGAAATTGCAAAACCATTAAATGTATTCCTATTGGTAGTCAAACTAATCATGTTGCTAAGGCCATTACTGCTTATCATGGGATGGTTCTAGCAAAGGAGGCCAATTGTACTAGAGTATGGTGTGAAGGTGACTCTTTGAATATTATAAACTATTTGAATAAGGTGTTCCCACCCTCTTGGTCTATAAACAATGGTATTAAAGCTATGAAGGAAATAAGTGAAATCTTTGATATGTGTGTTTTCACACATTTTTATAGGGAAGCTAACTCGTGTGCTGACTGGGTAGCCAACTTGGCCTACCGATCTGAGAAAATCATTACCATTAATGGTGAGAGTAAACTTGTGTGTTGGGCGAAATCCTTGTTTGAACTGGACTGTATCCAGATGAAGCAATGTGGCATCATTAATCATAATTCCTAATGCCTTTCCCCCTTTTTTTGATGAAGGTTTACAACGACAATGTTGAGTATTTATTTAATAGTCATATCATATTAAAAGGGCACGGATTCTGGGTTGTTTTTCAGAGCAATAATAGAAACCAGAGAGGAAATATCAGAGCTGAGATTAGGAATTCTAGTGAATTTGAGGGAAAAATGGGAGGGAACAAAAAGAGGTTTGAACCAACTTCATGTTTGGATTGGAAGAAGAATAAAGAGGTTTGGGAGATTCTACAAGAGGGGGGCTCTAAGTGTTTTCATGGAGAGGCTCTGCGGTAAAAATCCAATAGTTACTAAGCATCTCATAAATAATTGGAAGAATGGAAAAGTTCTGGTGGGCACCTAGATGATGATGGGGGATGAAGATATCATTGCAGAAGCTATGGGGATGGTGAAAGATGGTATTAAGTTCTATAGACATTGAAGTGTTTTTGTTAAGGCAGCGGATACATTTCCTATCACGGATGGCGAAAAGAAGAAAATGGTGAAGGTGGATAACTCCTACCACTCCCCCAAATGTATCTGTAGGCCATGGAGGTTTGTGTTGTTTGCTACCATAACCTACATTACTCTGGATGGAATATTCACGAGGGCTTATGGGCACCATTTTGTGCTGCTCAACCACTTCTGCCATGGTGAAAAGGTAAGCCTGCCCTATTATTTAGCTTGTTCCATGGATCATACCATTAAAGAAATGTAGAAAGACCCTTAGGGGGACCATTCTCTTCATCAGGGTCTTATGGTTTTAGTTTACAAATTGTTGAAAGGGAAATCCATTGAGAAACCAATTAGAGGTAAAAATACCAGGGATGATGACATGGAAAGTGAGTATAGTGGTTTCAACTTTGACTCTAAAACTAAAGGCGAGTCAGAGGATCTCAGCAAAAGGGGAGGAATAAGGGGAAAAGAAAGAGAATTGTTGTTGATTCTGATCTCTCGGACTCCAAGGATGATTCCTTTGAGGAGAAATTTATCAAAAGAAAGAAAGGAAAGGGAATAGGAAAACAAACCCAGAGGAACAAGAATAAGACTAGGGGGTTAACAAGGTAAAAAACAAATATTGATAGCTTCTGATGAGGATGCAAAGGAGGAAAAAAATGACAATATGAAGGGTAAGGAGGAGGATGAGATTCTGGATGTGGGTCATGGTGAGGACATGAGTACTCAAGGATTGTAGAATGAGGGCCAAGAGAATAAAAGGGGAAATCCTAGTGACTATCATGGGGATAATGATAGTATTAAGGGATTTTGTGAAACTATGAGCAAAATTGTGAAAGATATCAACAACCTGAAGAATGATATTAATGTTATGAAAAATGCTATGATAGGCGAGAAGCCTCTTTCTGAAAAATGTTAAAGAATTAGTGGTTGCTATCAACATTGCTGAAGCTATTGGGCCATGGTCGGTAAAATTATTGAAACAAAAAAGAAGGTTAAGGAAATGGAAGGGAATAGAGAGGCGAATGGGCTGGAAACTACCACGAACAACTTGGTCAATAGAGTTGACAAGATGGAATTAACTGTGAAGAGGATTGCTGAACAAAATTTCTAGATTCTTAAGGCCTCTGTGGATAATATAAATATTCTGATTAATAGATTTGATAACATTAAAGACAAGGAGAGTGACAAGGACCAGATGGAGAAAAAAGGTCATGAGAAGAGAACTAGGGCCAACACCAGGAATTGGGGTGATATCAAGGGATGAGAGCTCGATGAATTGAAGAAACATGAAGTAGATGGCGGTTCATGCAGAAGACTATGAAAAATATTTAGCTGTCTAGGTCTCTGTCTTTGTATTTGTGCTATCCTTTTGCTATCCTTTTGTTGACTTTGAGCAACTCTATGTGTTTTGAGTTCCCTTTTTGTTTTGGTTGGGAACTATTTTTTGTTTGGGTGATCAAGCATAGTTTTATTTTGCTTTAATGCTTTTTCTATCTCCTGATATGTAATAAGGTTTGGGTTCCTTTTAAAAACCTATTTTTACTTAATCAAAACAATTGGGTTACAACACATCAGCTCACAGACCTAGTAGAATATATAGAATAGGTCACAACCAAGACCTTGAATCGTGAGATCTATCTTCTACGCACAATATAGCTACTTGATTCTTTGATTGATTATATTCTAATGCACAATTACAATTATATATTGATCCAAATGACCCAGTTGGCCCAAAGAACAAGACCTAACTTGTAAAATAACAAGGTCGACCTCCGCTAAGAGATTCCTCTACAAAATCCAAAGGAGGAAACGTAGATCACAGGAAAAGGTCGGCCACATGCCAAGGAAAATTGGAATCAATTCTTGTCTCCGCAAGCTTCGGAAGGGGTTCCAATAGATCACCAAAATAGGTCCAGGCAACCGGTAACAAGAATTGCCAACAGGTATCAAAAAACTGTCAAAGAAACTGATAGCAATATCTTGCCGGAAAATGATCCAAAAGCGACATGGTCTAGAAGAAAGAAAGATGATCAAGTATTCAAGAAGAGTCCAACTCCATAGGATCTGGTGAGCCAAAAATGGGAAACATAGAAAGGAAAACTGAAACTACAAACATAAAGAAAAACAAAAAGGAATTTTTTTTTGGTTGATACAAGATTGCTAAGAACCGGGGATGCTCCTCCATCAGACATCTAGGGTTATTGAAAAAGTGAGCCTCTCACTTTGATGGGGTCAATGTGAAACCAAGGTGGTCTACCTCTTCCTGAGAAATCCAAGATGATTCTTCAACTGGTCTATCCTTCCATTTCACAAGATATTCCTTATACTGACTGCTCTGGGTACTACGCCCAATCCTAATGTTCAAAATCTCTCAATCTGATCTATTTCCTTCTGGGGCAACTATTTCTCCAAGTTTGCAACATTGTTCTCACTGAATTCTGGTTCATGTTACTCATGAAGATCTACAATGTTTTGTTGGCAATTGACACTCATTGGATTCATTTTGTTGTCATTGATGGCAACAAGATTAGATAGAAGGCAACAAGACTTGATGGAAGTCTCAAACCGACACTAGGAGGCATATACCGACAGATACTGGTATTGGAAGAATTCAGGGCTATACCTGCACCAACACTAGCACTGACATCAGTAATTCAAGGAAGCTGACATCAAGAAAGATTTATTTTAGTAAAACATTTTGTAATTATTGTCGAGGCCAACATTGAATATTCTTTGTAAATACATTGTAAGACGACATAAGGCATATCATATGTAACAAGTATATAAGTCAGTTTGCTAGGTCAATTTAAAATATATAGAGGAGATGGTATTATGATGATATAGAGATAGACATATAGCAAAACTGTGAGATGCAAAATATATGTATGGAGATCATTTTTGTATGTGAACATTGTATCATGCAATGATCTATAGATAGATAGGAAAGCACTCTTGGAGGAGAAGTAATACCGGTAACAGTTCAAGATTGTGAATCAGTACATAGCAGAACCAGAACCGGAACTCTATTTGGCATACAAGACGTATTCTTGAGTTCATTTTTAGTAATTTACTTTAGCAAAAAGCTTGTAATCAGTGACGCTCTTTAGTGATGAGAAATATGCTCTAGGCAGTATGCCTTCCTGCAAGTGCAAGCCCCTGTTTATGTAATATCCTTTCATATGGTTAGTGAAATGATATTGTGGGTCACAAATCCCACCAGGGTTTTTCCTCATTGAGTTTTTCCATGTATAAATTCTATGTGTTATGGTGTTCACTTATGTGGATGATTTATTTCCTTCTTGTTATATGCTTATTTATTTACTGGTACATACATGGATGGTTTAGAAAGTCAAATATTGTTGATTCCGATAGAACATTGATTCACCCCCCCCTCTCAGTGTTCTTTGATCCCAACAATTGGTATCAGAGATTGGTACCTCGGAAGAAGTTTAACAGCTTGAGGAGGATCTTGAAACTAGAATCTTTGAACATGGCTATGGAAAAGAAACTTGAGATGGCTCTTAAGGATTATGATGTTGAAAGGATGAAGAAATTGAAATTGCAAGAAGAATTGAATTCTGCAAATGAATTCATTTCTATTCTGCAAGAAAGGTTATCATCTACTCAAGACAAAAGAGAATTAACTTTTGCAACAACCAGATGATGAGGAGAAGAATGCTCTTAAGGAACAATGTCAGAAACTAAGTCAAGAAAATATGCTCATGAAGAATGAAATGCAAGATATGACCATGAGGTTATCGAAAGATATCGAGGATAGAAAGGAGAAGGAAGATAGTCTTACTTTATCTTTTAAGAACAAGTTTGATGAATGTGGAAGATTGACTCATGAGAATAATCTATTGAGAACTGATTTGGCACACTCCCAGAACAATGAACAAGAACTTGAAAGGCAAAAAACTACTCCGAGAGATGATCTGACTACTATAAGCGAATATAAAGAAAAGTTTAGGATTAGTGCTGCACAATTGCATGACTTATTGAAAAGAGAATTATATATTGATGATTCTAGAGGACTTGGATTTGTACAAGGTGAAAGCTCCGATACTGCTAATGAAGATCAGACAACTGGTATACAGAACTCATCAGAACAGAGGAAAATGGTAAGGCGATCTAATGCTTATAAATTCAATGGTAGATGCTTTATTTGCAATAAATTTGGGCACATGGCTAAACAATGTAGAAATAAGGCAAATCAAAACTACAATTCTGTTCCCGGTCAATGCACAAACTACAAGAAATATGGTCAAAAGACTGCGGAATGAATGTTAAATGTCATGCATGTGGAAATTTTGGACATTTTTCTAATCATTGTAGATCAATAAATAACAATAATACCAGATATGTCAAAGCAATTTAGAAGAACAATGTTACATGTTATGCATGCAACAAAATAGGTCATATTGCTAAGTATTGCAAAAGCAAGACTCAACCGGCTAACAATGATAAAGACAATGAGAAAGGAAAGAAGAAGGTGGATGAAATACAACAAGATCACACCAAGAGATGGGTTAGAAAATTTGAAGAAAAAAGTGGAGATGGATCTATACCGCTATATCCATTGATAGAATAGGGTAATCCTCCACCGACAGAAAATTCCATCAGTAACTAATGCATAAGTCTTAGGGGTTGGCAAAGTCACTGCTAAATTTTGCATATTACCCCGAAAGAGATCTAAGGAGGTCTGGAAAGAAATCTGGAGTACTATGTTTATCATCGATGAAGGTTACCCCGACACTTAACTATGAAACCGACATCTGTAGGGTTGTTGGTGACGCATTAACGATAAAAAAATAGGGTTTTATTTGATGATAAAAGAAGCTAAGTGAATTCATTTTCACTCACCGAGCATTCAAGCAATTAGAGAGAAGTAAAGGTGAACTAAGAGTGAGAAAAGCATTGAGAGAGGATTTCGAGCAGTTATCTTAAGCACTCTTTCACCATTCAATCAGGTATTTTCTGAAATGGCATTTGGATCTTCCACTCCTACTTTTATTGCAAATTTGACGATCGTCAAAGTTAAGGATAGGTTAAGGACAATCTTTAAGGAGGTTCCCGAAATTGCGAAGAAGGAAGACTCTGCGGGAGTGTTTTCTAGGGTTCCTAAAGGAGTAATGTATGTTGAAGATGTGAGAGCATACATCCACTACACTCTTGAGGATCTAGGCACTGAAGACATAAAAAGCATGTATCAATCAGTGATACTGGGAGACACCAGAAACATTAAACCAAAATTCAAGGCAATTGAGGATCTAGGGTTGATCAGTATTCTGTACATACCAGAATTCAAGGATGAAATGATCAGATACATTCTAAGAAGGGTCCACAACAAATTCATTTGGTTAGACAGACCCTACATGATCACAAAGGAAGCTATTCAAGCTATCACCAATTTACCTAGGGTTGGACAAGAACCTAGTAAGAAAATTTCCAACACAGAGGTTCAAAAACTCACTAGCTCCACATTGGATAATAGATCAATGAGGATAATCACAATAACCTACTCAGACATAAAATTTGCTAGCATGATCATAGGATATAAGGAAACTCAATCAAATCACTTGATTCTGTTGCAAGTTCATGCATTCATGCCGCATATCAAATGTTAAGAAATAATGTGAAGTATAACTTATGTGAATGGATGAGGAGTGAGTTAATGTTAAGCCTTAAAAAGATCAAAGGAACCAAGAAAGGCACATTCACATATGGAAACTTAATTGTCTGTTTGATGCTTTATTTCTTGAATGAGCTACCCGGTTTAGGAAAGAAGCAACGGGCTCATGACATACTAGTAGGTATGCAAATCAAAATGGCTATCACCGGTCTTGGTACTAACAGGGATGAGAAGCTCTAGGGTTACTTCAAGAAATTTTAGGAGAACATGAGGCAAAGGGAAAGAATCTCTAATAACATTGTAGAGAAGTATTCCACTGACATATGTTTTATGTTGAAAACTGATGAAACACTCATGGAAGCAGTTGAACCCAAGCAAATATGGATCATTGAGCTTAGATATGAGGTAGATGATAGTATTTTTGAGCTTTATGAAAAAATGTTGTTAGATGCCCCCTTTTGATGACAAAATAGAGCAGTTTGGTACAACAGGAGAAAAATCTCTTGAAGTGAAAACAGGTTTCAATAGAAAAAGGAGAGAGAAAAAAATTGATAAAATGTCTGCATATGTGTAGAATGTGATTTATAAGATAGATACTCAGCTAGGTTCTAAATCTAAACATGCAGTCAAACTGACAGAGGTTGCTACTAAAGAAGTGAAGAAGCCACAAGTTCAAATTTCCCCAATCACTTCTGACTCTGACCCTAAGGATAATGAGCCTCTAGCTTTCAAAAGGGTGCAAAGGAAGGATGTGGTAAAACCACTGATAGAGAAACAAAAGGTAGAACCAAGGAGGAGACTTGTCAGAAAGGCATCTCAGCCTACTATACCTCCACCACTGATAAGGAAGCCTATGTAAAAGAGGAAACTAGTCACACCGGTAACAACAAGCAAAAAGCGAAAGGGTGATGATATCGGATATGGTAAGACAATAATGACCTGTGTTGAAATTATTGATGAAGTGACAAAAGATGGGATATTAAAGAATATATCAAAATATTATGAAGTTTTTGAAGAGAGTGAGCAAAATGAATTAGAGGAAGCTATTTTATTGTATATAGATATCTATAAGGCATTAGTTGAAATTTTGAAAGAGATACCTTTATCTCTATACAATAAACTTGAAGCTAAGAGACTTGATTCTATCAAGAGGGATAAGGAAATCAAGGAAGTTGCACTTTTGGAACAATGTGGCACTATAAATAATGAAGAGATGAAAAGATGTATAGATACTACTAATAGGACAATTTTTAGTAGTAAAAACTGGCAGATAAGTCTTATGTTGGGTAGAGTGAATGAGGTGGTAAATGAGACAAGTAAGGGGTGGAAAAAATTATTTTAGAAAAACCTAGACTTTCTCACATCTTAGGAAGAATTCGCAAAGGCAATATCCCCTACAATTCCCAACAAATCAAAAGGAAAGGGTATTTTAGGTAGTTCCACTCCAATTTTGACACAATCACAACTGATTGTAACTAAAGGCACACATCCACAACCAAGAGTCATAGAGAGTGTACAAGACACTGGAAACACTTTGGATAATACTACACTGACAGTAACCGACATTGCACCAAGTGGCAAAGCCACCAGTGCAAAAGAGGTTGAGATGGACAAGGTTAAATCAACCGAGTCCATACTGATAGGCAAAATAGATTCACCGACAAGAGTTTTAGAAATTGACACTTCTCAGGTCGAGAAGAAATCAGTTTTTGAGTTAAGTCCAACATAATTAATGATGATGGCCACTCAAAAATTATTAAAGAAATGAACTATAGACAAAGGGTTAATTGATCAATCAGTCTCTGTATTACATAGAATAGTGCTTGACTATTAGATGGAGGATGGAGCAAGCCCTTCTGGTAAGCTCAAAGCTTTAATAGAACACATATCAAATAACTATCAATCCTTGAGAAAGATTACAGACCGACAGGATTTGGATAGTTTCTGTGCTGCAAAAAGAGTAGCTTTTGATCAGCTTATAGAAACTATGAATAAGAAGATAGAGGACAAAATTATCTCTATTGAGGTTTGTTTGAAACAATGCACTAATGTTTACCGAGTATGTTGTAATATAGGAAGTCTAACAACCAATGCAAATGACAGATTGAAAGAATTATATGACAAAATCGATAGTATTGCTAATTCTTTTGATGGGCTAACTACACTAACTACATCTATTGATGGACAAATTTTGTCATTGGAGAACCAAGTTTTTGCTTTTGAGAAAGAAAAGATAAAATACTAAGGAGAGAAAGAAATTTAAGAGGATTGGTGAGTCCAAGACTTGACTCTTTGGGTGTTCACAAGAGAGAATGCATGGCCATGCTAGCCAATCCCACACCGGTAGATACAAGGGAGAAGGAATCACTTGCCCACTTAATCAGTGGAATTGCATCGGTATCAGATACTTTCAAATTAGGCTGGGACACATATCTTCAGTTGCTACAAAAGGCATACCCAAAAATTCTGAAGATGACTAAGCTCGAATGACTCTAACTGTATTCTATCATTTCTTATTATTTCATTGGTCTTTGGCATTAATGTAAAAGGGGGAGTATGTAAATTTGTGAAAAATATCAGGGAATATGTTATCAAGTTAAAGTGTGTTTCTTAGGGGGAGTACACCGATATGGAATCCATTTTTCACATGAGTGTTGCCGTCAATGCCAAAGGGGGGGATTGTTGGCAATTGACACTCATTGGATTCATTTTGTTGTCATTGATGACAACAAGATAAAATAGAAGGCAACAAGAATTGAGGGAAGTCTCAAATTGACACTAGGAGGCATATACCGATAGATACCGACATCGGAAGCATTCACGGCTACACCTGCACCGGCACCAACACCAACATCAGTACTTCAAGGAAGCCGACATCAAGAAAGATTTATTTTAGTAAATCATTTTGTAATTATTGTTGAGGCGAACATTGAATATTCTTTGTAAATGCATTGTAAGATGACATAAGGCATATCATATGTAATAGGTATATAAGTCAGTCTGCTAGGTCAATTTAAAATATATAGAGGAGATGGTATTATGATGATATAGAGATAGACATATAGAAGAACCGTGAGATGTGAAATATATGTATGGAGATCATTTTTGTATGTGAACATGGTATCATGCAATGATCTATAGATAGCTAGGAAAGCACTCTTGGAGGAGAAGTAATATCGATAACAGTTCAAGATTGTGAACCGATACAGAGCATAACCAAAAGCGGAACTCTATTTGGCATAGCAGATGTATTCTTGAGTTCATTTTCAGTAATTTACTTTAGAAAAAATCTTGTAGTCAGTGAGGCTCTTTAGTGATGAGTAGTATGCTCTAGGAAGTATGCCTTCCTGCAAGTGCAGGCCCCTATTTATGTAATATCCTTTTATATGGCTAGTGAACTGATATTATTGGTCACAAATCCTACCATGGTTTTTCCTCATTGAGGTTTTCCACGTATAAATTCTATGTGTTATGGTGTTCATTTATGTGGATGATTTATTTGCTTCTTGTTATATGCTTATTTGTTTACTAGTACATACATGCATGGTTTAGAAAGTCAAATATTGTTGATTCTGACAAAACACTGATTCAACCCATCTCTTAGTGTTCTTTGATCCCAACATGTTAAACATAGGTGAAATACTTAGACTATCCGGTAACTCTACTTCATAGGCATTTCCAAAATTGAACTTCCTCAAAATCTTGCAAGGTCCAACTTCTTCATCTGCAAGTTGTTATAAGTTCCAACTGGGAATCTCTCTCTTCTCATATATACCATCTCTTCATCTCCAACTTCAAATTCCTTATGTCTCCTCTTCTCATCTTCCTTCTCCTTATATTTTCTATTCATGTCTTCCAAATGCTGCTTAACCTGAATATATAATGCAGTCATGTGATCTGCAAAGTCTTCTTCTTCTGAAATTCTCTGGTCTTTACTACCAATGTCTCTCAATTTTGATATACCTCTAGGATGCACTTTGGTAACAATCTCAAAAGGTGTTTTTTTGATACTTTTATTCACTGAATTGTTGTAGGTAAACTCTGCTTGTGCAAGGATTAAATCCCAACTTTTGGTTTTATCTCCCACTAAACATCTCAAAAAAATTCCCAAACTCTGGTTAACAACTTCTGTCTGTCCATCATTCTGTGGATGAAAAGTAGAACTGAACTTCAAATCTGTCTTCATCTTCTTCCAAAGTGTTCTCCAAAAATAGCCAACAAACTTAGTATCTCTATCTAAAATTATGCTCTTAGGTAATCGATGCAAACTTACTACTTCCTTGAAAAATAGGTCTGCTACATGCAATGCATATGATGTCTTCTTACAAGGTATAAAATGAGCCATCTTTGAGAATCTATCCACTACTACAAATATAGAATCATTCCCTCTCGGTGTGATAGGTAATCTAAGTACAAAATCCATGCTTATATCCTCCCAAGGTCTTATCGGTACTATTAAAGGTTTATAAAATCCCACATTCTAACTACTACCCTTTTCAACTTGACAAACTCTACAACTCTGCACACATTTCTTAACATCCTTATGAATCTGGGGCAAAAAGTGCTACTCACTCACCATTGCTACTATTTTGTCAATGCCAAAATGTCCTACTAGTCCTCCACTATGTTTCTCCTTTATCAGATTCTGTCTCATTAAACTCTTAGGTATGCACAAATGAACTCCTCTGAATAACATCCCATCCTGAATGAAGTAATCCAACCACTTGCTTCTATCTACCATAACTGGTTCTCTACATGCTTTCCAAGGTTCTGGAAAATCCAGGTCATCATCATACAAGGTCTTCAAATCTTTGAATCCTAATACTGTCACTCTCATCTCTATCAGAAAATTCCTTCTTCGACTCAATGCATCAACAACTTTGTTAGATTTCCCACTTCTATGCTTCAACAACAAGGTGTAACTCTGCAAGAATTTTACCCATCCCATATGTCTCTATTTCAACTTACTCTGACTGTTGAAATACTGCAAAGCTTGATGATATGTATACAACACAAACTCCTCAGGCAACAAGTAATGTCTCTATTTCTTCAAGGCTTGAACTATGGCATAAAATTCTTGATCATACACTGAATATCTCCTTTAGATATCATTCAACTTCTCACTGAAATAAGAAACTGCTCTCCCTTCTTGACTCAAGACTTCTCCTATTGCTGTTCCACTTACATCACAATCCACTTGAAATAGTTTATTAAAATCCAGTAAAGCTAACATAGGCTGCTCAGTTACTTTCTGCTTCAATAGTTCAAAACTCCCATTTGCTCCGGTGGTCCACTTAAATTCCTTCCGATCTCCTCTTATGGTCTCAGCCATAGGGTTACAAATTATACTGAAATTTCTGATAAACTTCTAGTAAAAACTAGCCAATCCATGAAATGATCTTACCTCTCCAATGCTTTCTGGTGTAGGCCACTCAAAAATTGCTTTCAATTTCTTAGGGTCCATCTTCAAACCATCCTCAGATATCACAAATCCCAAATAGACTAACTCATCCTTCATTAAAGTATACTTCTTGATATTGATTAACAACTTCTCTTCTCTCAATGTCCACAAAACTTGTCTTAACTGCAATAAATTCTCCTCTTTTGTCCTACTAAAAATCAGAATGTCATCCAAATACACAATAACAAACTTACCCAATAATTTCTTCAATACCTCATTCATCAGCCTCATGAAAGTACTCGATGCATTAGTCAATCCAAAAGGCATCACTAACCATTCATACAGTCCTTCATTTATCTTAAAATGGTGTCTTCCACTCATCACCTTCTCTGATCATAATCTGATGATATCCACTCTTCAAATCTATCTTTGTAAAGTATTTTACTCCACTCAAACAATCCATTATGTCATCTATCCTAGGCAAAGGAAATTGGTACTTTACTGTGATCTTGTTTATTTCTCTGGAATCAGTACACATTCTCCAATCTACATTCTTCTTAGGTGCTAATACTACTGGCACTTCACAAGGGCTCAGACTCTCCCTGATCAAACCTTTCTTCAACAACTCCTGCACTTGTCTATTTAGTTCTTCATTCTCTACTGGTGTCAATCGGTGTGCAACTTTGTTAGGCAAACTAGCTTTGGGAACCAAGTCCATGAAATGAATAATACTTCTCAAAGGTGGCAACCCATCAGGTACATTATCTGAAATGATATCCTCATATTCTATCAGCAAATCTTTTATCTCTTTCGGGTGTTCTCCTTCTGGTTCTGGTTTGTCAGTCTTTTTTAGGAATTAAGGCAAAACACACATTCTCATGTCTCAGTCCATCGAAGAATTTCCTTCCATCTACCAAACAGATTCTAGCATTCGTACATACTTAATTCTTCAAAGGTTCCTCCAAGGGTAACAAGGTTTGCTTCATCCCATTGGCCACAATAGTGTATGTATTCTTCCTGCCATCATGTACTGCCTGTCTATCAAACTGCTAAGGTCTACCCAATAAAAGGTGATAATTATCCATAAGCATACTATCACATAAGAATTCATCATGATAATTCCCAATTTTCAATTTCACCAAACATTGTTCACTTACTAACAACTTATGTTCATCTTGAATCCATGCTATCTGATAAGGCTTAGTGTGTTTCAATCTCTCCAATTTCAACTTATTCACCATATCTTCTAAAACAAGATTATCTGAACTACCACTATCAATAACAACTTTACAATACTTACCAGATACCTTACATATGGTCTTGAACAAATTCTTCCATTGAAAGGGCTCTTCATCTCCTCCGATATGACACAAAGCTCTCCTCATCACCAACAGTTCTCCATATTCTAGTTTATTGTCTGATCCGATGGGGTTTTCTTCCACCACTACTTCTCTTTTGGTAGTTTTGTTCTTCTTACACTCGAATGAACAATGTCCTTCTCCTCCACACTTAAAATAGTTTCCTCTAAGTGTCCTCTTGTCTTGTCTTCCAAAACTCTCATTCTGCTAATTATCCAGTTCTCTCCTCTAGTAGAAATTTCTATCATCCTTCTGGCACGAATTACATTCTTTTCTCACCTCCTTGTCCTTGCTCTAATCTGTACTGGTTCCTCTTTCTCTGATATATCATCTTCCTCCTTGAAATCTTCCTCTAGTAAACCTTCAACCTCTGCCTCTCTACCTCTTCTCATGTCTTTTGTTTAACTTCTCTTCTGCCTTTAGGGTATACTGGTAAGCCTCTTCAACACTCTCCAATTTGATCAAACTTAGTTAATCTTGTATAGACATCTGCAATCCATTCAAATATCTTGCAACTTGTTCAACTTCATCATCAACATGTCCAGATCTGATATTCAACTTTTAAAATGCTTTGGTGTCCTCCTTCACACTAGATTCCTTCAGTCTCAAATTCTACTACTTCTAAAATAGATCCACTTGATAATTCGCTGGAAAAAATTTTAATTTCAACTTAGCAACCATCTGATCCCATGTCTTAATCTTCTCTTTACCTCTTCTTCGTCTATGAAATTGCAAATGCTCCCACCAAAGAGATGCATGACCTTTCAACTGGGTACAAGCATATTTCACCTTCCTCTCTTTTGTAGTTTTTTCAAAATAAAAATATTTCTCCATCTCTGAGATCCAATTCATGAATTAATTTGAATATAACTTCCCATCATATTCCAGTGGGGTAAAAAGAGGTTTAGTGTTCGCCCTACTCAAAATCCTCAAAAAACTTTCTTCATCCGGATCAACCATCGGTATGTTTGCTTGTTCTGCCAGGGTTTATTCTCCCTCATCTTCACTTATATCTTCAATATGTTGACTTCTTCTCTGGGATATCTCCATGACTTCCAATCGGGCTTCTATACCATGCAACATCTCCATTACAATAGGGTTTTCATTCCCACGCGCTCCACCATTCCTAGTTCCTCTTTGCGCCATCGTTCATGCTAGTCCTCTGCAGCTATAGGTCGGATCCTAAATCTGCCACTATAAACCAAAATTTTAGGACACGCAACCTCCAGAATGAAACTTCACTTTGATACCACTTGAAGAAGTCGCCAATGAGGAAGGACCTCAAAGAGATCAATCAAGACCGGTCCACAAGAGTAAACACAATAGAAACACAAAGATATGATGGAGGCAATGTAGAAAAGATTGTTTTATTGCATGAAAATTGATTACATCCAGTTGGTAACAACTAGCTTACAACATACCGACTCACAGGTATAGTAGAACATATAGAATAGGTCACAACTGGGACCTTGAATTGTGAGATCTATCTACTATGCATAGTCTAGCTACTTGATTCTCTAATTGATTATATTCTAATGTGCAATTACAATTATATATCAATCCAAAGGATCCAGTCATCACAAAAGTGATCAAAACCTGAAGAACAAGACCTAATGTGTAAAATAACAAGTTCAGCCTCCACCAAGAGATTCCTTCGGAAAATACAAAGGATAAAATGTAGATCATGGGAAAAGGTCATCCACATGCCAAGGAACATTGAAATCAATTCCCAAGGCTCCACAAGCTTTGGAAGGGGTTTTGGTAGATCACCAAAATAGGTCCAGGCATCCGGTAACAAGAACTACCAACCGCTAATAGGAAACTGTCAAGGAAATCGATAGCGATATCTTGCCGAAAAATGATGCAAAAGCAATGCGGTCTAGAAGCAAGAAAGATGATCAAGTCTTCAAGAAGAATCCAACTCCACAGGCTCCGGTGAGCCAAAACTAGGACACACATAAAGGAAAAATGAAACTGCAAATAGAAAGGAAAATGTTTTTGGTTGATGCAAGATTGCTATGAACTGGGGATGCTCTTGCATCACAAAACAAACAAATCCTTTTTTGTATTTTCTGATTTTCACCTTCTCAAAAAATAAACAACAAAAGATAGATCAGGGGAGTGAGGAAATAACAATGAAATTGATACAATAACGACTAAATGATCCACATGGTTAGAGTTTTGTAATCCAAATATTATCAATACCACTAAATCAACATTCAAATGACAAACTCCATAAAATATATAAAGTCAGACAACTTTACACACCAACAGAAATGAATATCACCTAGCCAATAATCTCCCTACCAATTTAATCCTCATATACCATTTACATGCGAAATATGATTCATAAAATAATAAAACATCCAAAGGACTAGTTGCTGATTCAGATGATAGAAGTTACCAGATCACGAAGAACACAACCATATAGAACACAAAATTAGATCAGGCAATCCACAAGTTGCTTTTTGTATTGAACTTCAAAGAGTATCACAAAATCTTCTAAAATTATTAAAATATACATAAAATCTCTAATGAAATCTCTAAAATGGACCTCAAATCATCAATTTGCAGACCCTCAAAATGGCCCAAATCCTGCAATTTATAGAGTTTTTTCCTACATCCTAGGAAGGCATCATGCCTAAATTAAGGATTACAAATAGCAAGGATTTGCATTTGACATGCAAGTCTCTGCCTTTGAACTCCAGTTAAGTACTACTAAACTAGTACTCAAGGTTCACTCCCAAAATGGTGCTCTAGAAGCAGGTATTTCGTAACATGCATAAATCTCACCCAAAAAGGAAGTGTGAGTTACAACATCAGTTGAAGGCCTAGTTGTAATGGTGGTGATGGTAATCCAACATGTGAAACTAGCATTACAAAATGATGGGAGCCACAATTGAAATGCAAGTCATTGCCTTTGAACTCTAGTTAACTGTTATGAAAATAGCACTCACCACTCACTTCCATGACAGTGCTCTAGAGGTAGGTATTTTGTAACAAGCAAAAATGATACAAAATAGAAGCAAGTAATCATGTCTACAAACTAGGATTACAAAATGATGGGAGTTGCAGTTGACGTGCAAGTCGTTGCTTGTGGACTCCACTTAACTGTTATGAAAGTAGCGCTCATTGTTCACTTCCATAATGGTGCTCCAGAGGCAGGTATTTCGTAACATGCAAAAATAATGCCCAAAAAGCAAGTGTGACGTCCAATATCAGTTTAATCTATAGTGGTTGTGGTGGTGGTACTACTTCAACATACATTTTGCTTTTTCTAACTGCATGTTTGTCCTTTATTCCTCTTGTAGCTCTGGTTGTTGCTGATGAAACATTCTATGGAAGTGGTTGGTGGATCAGCAATACACTCCATTCTGAATTTAAAAACTTCGAGCACCTCCTTTGTACTCTGTAGTCTTCTTTCAGGATGAGTTGGAAGCTTCCATAAGTCTAATTCAACTGTTACAAAACTAGCACTCACTGTTTAGTTTCATAAGGGTGCTCTAGAGGTAGGTATTTCGTAACATGCAACACAAGATACATAATCAACTTCATCATATTAGCAAAATCCTCCAAAATTTTGGGATTATGGGGTCTATTTATTGATGATTTTGGGATTTTAGGATCCCGGGGTCCATTATTGAGGATTTCGGGGTCCTGGGGTGAGGATTTCAGGATTTCGGGGTTCCGGGGTTCAGGATCCATTATTGAGGATTTCGGGGTTCTGGGGTTTCGAGGTCCATTATTGAGGATTTCAAGGTTCTGGGGTCCATTATTGATATTGGAACCAAGAAGCAAGGCAAATAACCTACAGATCGATACAAATCAATTTTTATTGAAAGCATGAAATCTAACTCTAAACCCTTAAATACGAAAAATAGGAAACATGAAAAATGAGAAACAAGGACAAGGAAATGAAAGACCAAGATGGATGAGGAAGGATGAAAGAAACATGAACAAGCAATGACAGGTCAACAAAAACAACCAAGGAGAAGAGACATAATGAAGAGCTTAGGGTTCTGGAGTTTTGGGGTTCCACTTAACTACTATGAAACTAGCACTCATTGCTCACTTCCATGACAATTTCCTAGAGGCAAGTATTTCATAACATGCAAAAATGACACAAAATAGAAGCAACACCCGAGGTTCCAAAGTGAAAATGAAAAGGAGAAAGGAAGAAAATAGAGAAAAGAAAAAAGGGGGCCCCCAGCTTGAGAAGCAAAAAGTTGAGGTGTGTTATGTAGGGCATAACAGTCATGATGAAGTTGCATTAATTACTTGGAACATTTTCTAGGCGCTTTGGCTCTATTGCTGGATTTGTTCTTTGTTCATTCGATCCGTGAGACACAAAAGAAAGATTACTACAAAAATGAGAGGCAATAGGAAACAAGTTGAGCCGACTGCATGTGAAAAGATTAAGAAGAAGCCCAAAGTATGGAGACAGATTAAAAGAGAGGGATTGGTCCCCTTCATTGACAAGCTTCATGGCCTAGACCCAAAAATCATGCAGTATTTTGTGAAGAATTGGAAGGAGGGTGAAATTGTTCTATTTGGCCAAAGGGTAAAAGTTGATGAGAATGTGATTAGAGAAGTTACTGGGCTCTCTACAGAGGGGGTTAAATTCTTTAGGGATAGAAGGTTCTCCAATGAAGTGGTCCTCAAGTTTCAAAAAATAGAGGAAGAGAGGGAGGCTCTTGTAAAAATTTCTAGCAGTTACTTCGAAGCTGGGACTGTCAAGACTGTTTGGAGGGAAGTTCTAAGAATTATCATGGAGTACATCACTCTGGACAGTCGATTCACCAGGGTTTATGGCTGTCACTTTGCCCTTCTCAACCACTTTCATCATAAGGTGAGGGTTTCCTTTCCCCATTATTTGTTCTATTATTTGAACCATAGCATTAAGATGCATAGAAAGAGCTCTAGGAAAAAACTTGTGAGGCATGCGGGCCTAATTAGATTGATTTATGAGCACTATAGTCAAATGACCACTCCACCCAACTCTATCTTTATCTCAGCCTTTGAAGGTTATTTTACTAATATTAGTATGTCTGAGAATGATCAGGATTCAACCTCTGATGGAAGGAGGAGGAGACCCCCTCTTCCAAGAAGGTGCCCAAGAAAACTAAATAGAGTATGCCCTTGTGAAAAAAGGTCTCTACTAATACTCCTAAAGATACTCCCAAGGGTTCCTCTAAATATGTGTTGGAAGGGGAGAAGAACACTTCTCAAAACAAATTGGTTTCCTACTCTTAAGACTCCCCTGATGACAACTCTTCTTTCTCTAAAGATTTTGAGGGTTCCTTTTCTTCACATCTAACTATTGATAGGGAGAACTACCCTAGATTCCTAGGTAACCTCAACCCGAATGATCATTATTTTAAACTGGCCAGGGAATTCCTTGATGATATCTTGGCTATTGCAAGAAATGGGGTGGTTGATTAATGGGAATTTCATGAGACTAAAGAGCTTAGCATCAAGAAAAGAGTCGTCTCTAGCAAGATGGAAGATTTGGAAACCAAAGGCATGACTCAGAATGTTAATGGGGATTTATGAACTGAAAAAGGAGAAGGTCTCGATGGTTGAGTGTTTACAAAGAACAATTCAGGTTATGGAGAAAGTGAAAATTGATAATGAGAAAAAAATGAAGTGCATGGAAGGGGAAATGGAGAAGATTGAGGGTATCGTGATTACTATAATGGAGCATAGTCATAAGATAGTTAATAAAATGACCTCTACTTTGAGTACCATGGTTGAGAAACATGAAATGAATTAGTTGGGTACTCTGATCGTGGACCTTGAAGAGGACAAAGGAAAAAAAGAGGATTCTAGACTCTACAAAAGTACCGGAGCCAACTTGAAGAGGAAAGTGGATATGATGCCTCTAGAGATTCTGGACCTGAATAAAGTTTCTCAGGATATGTGCACCCTCAAGGTTGAGGTGGCTAAAACCCTTAAGACTTTAGGTTAGATGTTCCTTTTTGTACTTGATTTTTCATTGATGGCTTTTCCTCACGACTTTGCAACTTTCTTGTTTGGTGAACTTCATGTTTTAATATTTTGTTTGTAATATTATGGTTTTAGGTCTTTGTAAAACCCATTTTTTCATTAATAAAAACATGATCTAATTAACATGGCACAAGGAATACTGAAATATATGCTAACATAAATAAATGAAATCTCTTAATCTATAAAAAAGTGACTAAACAATGAATCCAAGAGAACCTAAGAAACACTTGTCAATAAAAAACAAATGTATTTTAAATTGTAAGATGGTCTGTCTCTCTAACATAACATGCTTTAAAGATGAAAATTCTAGTATACCATTTAGTAAAGAAGGAAGAAAGGATAATAGAGAAAAAAATTTAAGCATAGTATCTATGTAGGTGCATAACATTGATGGGATCCTTAAGAGGCATACCTTTCATGTCTGCTAGTTTGTAAACACCCAACCCATAAAATTTAGTGATGATGTATGGTTGAAGCCAATTCAACCTAAACTTTCCTTTTTCACCAGGTTGAGTGTTCATGTTTTATTGATTCTCATAAAGAACCAAGTCTTCAATGGAGAAAGATCATTGAATAACTTTATCATTGCAACTTCGTTGCATAGTCTTTTGATAAGTTTGAATAGAGAGCATTTATACATTATTCATCCAGAATTTCAAGTTGTTGAAGTTGTTCTCTACAAGAATTTTCATCAAGGATTCCCTTGAGATAAGTTTATAATTATGGAATTCTAACTCTAAAGAAATAATTGCATCAATACTTTAAAACAAGATTACAAGGAGTAGTGCCCATAGTTGTTTGATTAGTAGTTAGATAATCCCATAAAGCATAGGGCAATTGAGTATACCAATCCTTGTCATGTTTATTGATAGTTTACAAAGGATTTTTTCAATTATCTTATTAGAAGATTTGGCTTGATCATTTAACTAAGGCTGGTAAGGAGTAGAAAAATAATGTTGAATGTGATATTTTTTGAGAATATTCTTCACATATTTGTTTTTAAATGAAGTACCATTACTAGAAACCAAAGTGGAAGGTATATCAAACCGAGAAGTTATATTATGTAAGATGAATTGACAAATTACTTCAATGGTTTTGGATCAAAGGGGAATATGTCCAACCCATTTTGTAAAGTAATATGTAGTTGTGATAATGAAAGTATGTCTTTGAGAAGAGGGAGGTAATAAGATCCAAGCCTCATATTTAGAAAATGGCCAAGGAGCTACTTGGGTTCTAAGTTCATGGGCAAGAGCATGAATCTAATTTCTCTATTCCTAACTCTGAAGACACTTTTTGACAAAGAGAAAGGAATCATTTTCTATAGTTTTCCAATAATAAGCCATTCTAAACAACTTTTGAAGAAAATATTTTCCACCAAAATGCTCCTTGAAAGAACTTGAATGTGCTTCCTCAAGGGCAATAGGGATATTTTATTTGTTAAGACAATGAAGAAGAAGACCATTATAGCCTATCCTATAAAGAACATTAGATAAAATGATGTAACATGCAACATGTTTGCAAATTCAAGCTCTAGTATTTTTACTTGTCTGATTAAGAAAGGTACCATCATGAAAATATCAAATAATATGAGAGTATCAGTCATCAAAATCTATGTTATAAAAATAAAGAATCTCGCTAGAACTATAAAAAATGGTAGGTGTAATACGAGTATGAATGATAAATTAGTAGTCTATAGAGGGTTTTTTGAGAGATATAAGGGAAGAAACAATTTCCATTACATCCACATGTCCATTGTCTTTGTATGGGGTAGGATCTATGGTATAAGAAGAAAAATTCTGTAACGATTTTAAGACTAAAGTCATGATATTGAGAGATTTTAGTTTGTTTTTCTTCATACGTTCCCATAACTTGTCTTATAATCAACTAAGAATCATCAAAGATATGCAAGTGTTGAATCTTAAATGATAAAGTGAAATCCAAACCAACTATAAGGGATTCATACTTAGAAATATGTTTAGTACATAAGAAATTGAGACGATAAGATAGACGAATTAGATTTTTTTATATATTAAAAATAGGTTGTAAAATTTATGTAGACGTTATATATGAGAGAGTTCAGAAAGTCTAGGACTATCGCCAAAAAGAATAAAAAATAGTCATCATGGCCATGCAGGGAATTAAAATTATTTTTCTCCTACCATCTATACATATAACAGGCTTAAAACAATACAAAAAGTATACATTTTAACACATAATTTTATAATCGTGTCCTATGCTTCTATATAGAAACCACTATATATGTAAAAAAGGTACTATCTTTTCTAGCAATGCCTTTAGTAAATGCTCTTGTTGTATTGGTCCAAATTTCCCCATCCAATGAGAGAGTCTATAGCTAAGATTTCTTCATTAGAGTTGACCACCTCCATAGCCAAGCATTCACTCTAGTTCATGTAGTACCTAGAACCCTTATTTTTGGTCTTGTTTTAAGCTTTAATAGGCTTCTTTCCTTTGAGTTTCTCATTAGTCCTTTTCTCCTCATTGTACTCCTACATGAACTCCTATAACCCATGCACAAAGGGCTTATAATAATCTTTGGTGTAGGCTCAAGTGTGTCCATATGAGACCTTAGAGGAGTTAACTTTGATTGTTTCATCAACTAATAGCTTCTCAAATTTGAATGTTGAAATGTTTAAAGTGATACAGACCTGCATAGCAACATTGAGAGTAATGAGTCTCCTATAAGAATAAGTAAGCACCCTTTTAATCCCTTGAAACTTGTCCTTATTCCTCATTTTATTATTTTTCCATAGAATTTCAATAGATAATATAAGCCAAAATATATTGAATTCTTTTTTCATGTTAGAGATAAAACCAAACACAATTTCTGAATAATCAATGTTATCATTCCGTCCTTTTAAGTTAGAACAAAAATGCTTCCATATCTCTTTGGAAATAAAACATTCAAAAAAAATATGCTTCATATTCTTAGGCTTCCTACAAAGTGCACAAATCATTATCACTATTGAAGTCTTTATAAGGCAACCTCTATAACAATAACAAACATTTGGAAAAAAACTTCTTTGGCTCTATTCTATTATACCAAATTCTACAAAAAATATCATGCAAATTTTTTATTATTTAAATTTGATGTAGAGAATCCAACAAAATCAACCAACTAGGGAGATCTTTCTCCCAAGTCACCTATTCAAATAGGTGCCAACCCTCACTATCTCACAAGATCCCTCACAAGGCCACTAAATACTCTTAAGGTTTCAATACCCCAAAGGTACACCCTTGCTCATCAATCCTCATCCAACCATTGGCACACATTCAAATAGGACAAATAAACATGTCTAAGTCACAATCCAAACTCTCCAACATTCAACACCACCAACACCCTTTGTAGCCACTCACTCAAGACCATCCCCCTATTAGGACTTCAAATCTCCACTAATACCCAAATCAGAACATGTAATGGATACCCACAAATAAATATAATCCTTGACTCTCCTATAAGAACCTCCAAATATTTACAACCATGTCTCTTTACCCTCTCAACCACCCAAAGGTCAAAAGAAGACCTACTTTTGTTACACTAACCCACTGTTACAATCACAAGTGTTTAGGATAGTCAATTGGATTTGAATCATCCTTTTCTCCTAGGGTTTCCCATCACCTTATAGGGTTAACAATAATATTCCTACTCCTTCCCATAACTCCACACACACACACACACACCAACTCCTTGATTACACCCTTTCAATTTGGATTATTTTAACCCACTGCTACATTGTCACAACCTTAAACATTGTCATTAGGATAGTCGTAGTCTTCCTTCATTGGCTTGGGTATTTGGCATTGCCAACCCTTGGAATATGTTTGGGATACTCTTCCCTAACCATTCTAGACCTCCACCACCCTTCCAAGGCTCTTCTTGCACTGGATCACCTTAAAAACACCAACATCATGCTGCCAGTCACAATCTGAGACACAAAATCAGACTTTGTGTCCTTCCTAGCACATACCAATATTATCATGGAATCCTGCAATCAAAGAAAAAGAAAAATACATACTACTTGTAGACACCTAAAAATGGTCAACGCTTGCGGAGTCATACTTTAACATTTGCGCATTGCCTCATTTTAGGTTTTTGAGTCACATTAACATTTCTCCTATGTCACGCACTTGGTCTTTATCATTTGCGAGCATCGAGTCCTTCTTCTACATTCTTCATTTATCGCTTTCAAATTAGGTCTTGTCGATAGCAATCTTCAGTCATGATTTTGGTCGATCTTTGTCCTTGTCAATCTTGTCATATTGTGATCAATTCGTCATCAATCCTTTTCCTTTTCAATCATGTCAATTTGGTCAATTTGTCATTGATTTTTGTCAACCAATCTCAATCAAATCATTTATCAATCCAAAATCATGATCAAATCGATATCAATTATCTTTCATCAAGACCTAATTGTCATCTTTGCATTGCTAATTCATCTTCTAGGGTTTTATGAGTTATTCATTTAATCCTGTTTGTCATTTCTCTCTCTAGGTTAAATAAATTATTTATTTATCCTAGGTCTTCGAGTCACAATTAAATATTTATTTAATTGGTTAATTATTCCTCTTTTTGTGAATTAATTAATAAATGACAAATTATTAATTAATTTACCTAATTTTCATCAATTTCCTAATTTCCAAGTCATTATTTCCAACTTAATTTTCTTATTTCTCCTAAATTCCTAAATGTCTATTTCTATTCCAAAATCTTGTCATAAATCCTTGCATAGCAATTTGTCATAAATTGTCATAAATCCTTGCATAGCAATTTGTCATAGACATGTCATAATTTTGCTATTCTTGATTTGAATTTCCATTCGAATCACTATCATGCTAATTTGTTCATCTCTCCAATTCTTCTATAAATTGGATGAATTTCTTCAATCAAACCCCTAATAACCCCCTAATCAGATTATCGAATTTCTAATCAATCACATTTCAAGTACCACTTGTAGGTGAGATCCACAACAAAAACTATTTGGAGAGGAAAGAAGAACAATGGAGCTGCATGAAGGAAGCATTCAGATTTGCATATGGTTTGCATAGTATTTACTTTTGAATGTTTTATCTTTATGTCTTTATTGGATGTAATTAGGATAGATCATTGCAATTGTGCTTTCATGATTGAGTTAATGATTAGTATGTTTATATTGCTTGTGATGATTTCCTATTTCCTATGCTACATTAATTGGTGAACCCGATGTGAACACTAACCATCTAACCCCTTTATGCTATTTTTGAGTGCTTTCAAGTTGATTTGCAGGCCAAAAACCCAAAAACAGGGTCGTGCAGGGTTTTCTGGAGACTTCTGCGCCTGTGTAAGACAACCTGCACCTGTGTTAAGCAACTTGCGCCTATGTTGAAGACATTCTATGCCTGTATCATGACTTCTGTGCCTGTGTCATGACTTCTGCACCTGTGTAAAGTCCAAAACAGAGGTAAAAATGCAGTGTTTTACTTGAAAATTGTCTTGTTTTTGCATTCTGTTTTCTGTTTTTTGGTTTTTGGTACTAATTATCTGTGCAAAATCTTGGCATACGCATGGAAAAGACAACAAATCAAACTACTAACATGTGTTATGCAGAATCGATAGTCAAAGAATAAGCACCTCAAACTTCTAACTTGGGTTTTGTAGGTTGCCTTGGAGAAACAACTAAACTTGGTGTTTGTCATTAATGTTTTAGGCACCTAGTGATTTCTAAATAGGTTGGAATGAACATGTTTTTGCTTTGATTGTTGAGTGTGACATTGGAGTAGGAGAGTATGCTCTCATCCTTCTTAGGGTGATCAGAAATCCAGATCTTCGATACCATGCTCGTGTCTTTGATTGTGTGTCTCCTTTAGAGGGCCTGCCTTCCCGACCATTTGCTTTTGCAGGCAAGTGATAATTGTGAGAAGGGAACAACCCAAAGTGAGCATGGCTAGAATACCTTGGCATTCTAACTCACTATAAACAAATACCTGATGAGTGAAAGCTTTGAAGGAAGGGTTACATGGGAATTGTAGTTACTTGGGAAGTGATGACCCTTGAACTCTTTCTCATATGAACATCTAAGTAGGGCCTCTTGGTCTAAATCATGCTTGCGTGACTACATTTGTTTGGTATCTTGGTGGGATTAATGTCTCAATCACGCTTGTGTGACATCAAGGAGTAACGCTTAACAGAAATCCTGACTAAACACCTTGTATTTAGAGGCCAAAAACCCTTCTAGTTGCTTGAGAAGGACAAGTTCGGATACTTGGAAGAAATACTAAGTTTGCCATGGGGAGATTTCCATGGGGACTGATGCTTGGCTGCTCTGAGAAGTGAGTGCCATGGAGGGGAGCCCATGGGGTCAAGCATCTATGTATTCTCCTTGAATCCCATAATGAGTCTACCTCTCAAGTACTTATGTCCTTGCCTACCATAAGAAATATGGGAATGAGCATGATTGTCTTGAGTCTATGTTAAAACATCTTGTCTTCTTTGCTTGTCAAAAGTTGAATTGCATCTCAAGACAAATTGATTCACAACAAGGTTAAACATAAGAGCATTTCATCCAACAAACTTCAAAACACTTTCAGACATGGTTGTCAAACATTTTTCAAAATCTTGTCTCAACATTCATGTCACTTACATTTAGGTTCATCCTAGGTTGCATTTTGCAAAGTTCATTGTCAAGTACCAAGGTTAGGTTTCACCTAAGTCATACTCCTTTGCATATCAATAAGGGTCATCCATTTGCATGTGTCCTCTTGCATTAGAGTAATACCATTGTCATACTTTGCATACCCTAGGTCTCTTCATTAAGCTTAGGTTATTATCATATCATATTAAGGTCACTTGCATGGTAATTGTCCCTTTTCCATATAGTCTCAAAACTAGGTTTTGTCATACTTGAGTAATCCAAATCTTTGATAAACCCTAAGTCATTGTTAGGAAGTCTAGACCTTATCAAACCTTTTGTCCTTTTGTCATCAATGTCATTTCGTCAAACCTAGCTTAGTATCCAAGCATATAGGGGAGACATTGTCACCTTGTCCTTTGTCACTTAGTCCTTTTGTCCTTTGAGGTCTAGACATCATTCCAATTTCCTAAGGGTCTCTTTTAGATTTGCATTCATAAGTTTGTCAAAATCTTCAAAAACAACCAAAAACATAGATTGCATTTTCATCTATTCAATTTTGCATTTAGTTGCATAGCATATATTGTCCTTGAAAGATTTCCAAAATATTGCATTTGCATAGTGACATGTCTATTGAAACAAGGTTCCAAGCACCAATGATGCAACAAAGTTTGACATATCAACCGACAATGCAATCGAATTTTAATCCAAGGCAATCACAATTATATCCAACCCAACAACAAGGCAATATTGGTCAAACTTTTCATGATGATGTAAATGTCCAAATACAAAAACTAGAGGAGAAGCTAGCTCAAGAAAATGAGATATTGGAACAAAAAGTGAAAAACATTGCGAAGAATAGATCACAAGTGTCCAAAATGTTTCAAAAATTTCCAGGTTGAAATCCAAATATTGAGCCAATTGATGTAAGGTCTCTTATCGAACGATCAGACATACCAGCTCTCCTCTCCCAAATAGAGATGATGAAACAATTTCAAGAAAAGAGACAACATCAATTTCAACATTATGTGCCTCCACAACAAGAACAAGAAGGTGTTTACTATCAATCAAATTTTCAACCAATACAACCAATGGTTCAACCAATTGTCCAACATTTACAACCAACACAACCAATGGTCCAATTTCAACAATATGTCCAACCAACTATACAATGTCCACAAATAGTTCAACCAATGGTGGAATATCAACAAGTTCAATTAACATATCAATGTCAACAACTACAATCACAAATTCAAAAACAAAACTTGCGACATGAACCAAGCCAAGTTTCAAACATGTCGGAACATCAAAACATGACATCAAACCAAATTCTTTCCAAACAAGTTCAAATTCCAGATACAACTATGTCAAAACCCCGTAAGAAAGGTGGCTTTATTGCAATGATCTTAAGGAAATTACCAAGTGAGTTTATTGAGGAAGATCAAAATAATACACTTATGTCTAGCAATGCCTCATCTCCCCGCAAACAAATTGACTCTCCAGTGGCATCTATCCCTACACCTTTAGAAGTTTCACAAGAACCTTCTATATTGTCCTCATCAAACAATACACCCAAGGATGCAATTATTCAAGAGCTATCCATAATTGATTGCCAAGATAATCCAACTCATGATGCACATCCTTGTCATGTTTCAGAAATACTAGACCCAATGCAACCATGCACTTTATTGCCATTCCCTGTTTTGGAGGACCCCATTCGAAGTCCTTCTTCCTCATGTTCAAGCATTGATTCCTTGCCAGAATCCATCACAAAGGTTCAAAGTGCATTTCCTTCATGCCAAAACATTGATCCCTTATCAGAATCCCGCATGCATATCCAAAGTCCAACCCCATGTCAAGAGGATAATTTAGAGCATGAAGAAACATGTCTTGAAATAGATAAAGATCAAGATCCTAAAACCTTATCATCCCATCCAATTGTTGACCAGGACCCCATATTCCCAAACACCCATGATGATTCCCCTATTCTTGTCCATCCTATCCAAAGTCCTATTGACACTCCATTCCCCGAGCAAGATCAAGATAGCCTAGTCCATCCAATCCCAAACGATCCCCTTCCATTTCATGAAAAAAATGTCCTTTCAAATCCCATTGACATTCTAGATATCCCTTCCATCCTTTCTGATGATCCCATTGAAAGTCAAGAGAAAAGCACCTTTAAAGAGGATTCCAATGATCTTCCTCCTTGTCAAGATCAAATTATTCCTTCAGATCCTCCACAAGATCCACTTGTTCCTCCATCTCCATGTCCTAATCCTGCATATCCACTCCAAGATCACATTTCTTTTGATGATCCCATTATTTCTCCCATTCCATCTCTTGAAGAGCCTGTCATTGAACCATGTCCACTACACAATCCTAGTCCCCCTCATGATCCTAATCCCCCTCATGATTCTAACGTGTCAGTGCAAGATGTTCATGAACCCTCGACATGCATAATGGGTTCTTCCACTTTGGTGCAATCCGATCCACTTCAAGATCTTATTATTTCTCTCATGTCATATCCACCTCATAATGGACTCGCGTCTTCTTCCCAAAGAAAAGAGTATCCTACAAGTCAATATATTCATAAAGGCAAAGGAGTAGATCTCCATAATTAAGAATCTCTCCATATCAAAGAAGATTTTAAGGGTCATGTCTACACAACTCACTCTCAAGATGTTGGTATCCCTCCATCAAAATCCAAACATACACTTTCCCCATCATACCTTCCATCCATCTTAGGTCCTTATATCCCTTCCTCCTTTATGCAAGGTCAGCAAAGGCACACATCCTTGAGTAAATTTCATCAATCCAAAAGAACTCCACTTCATTCCCATCCACACTGCCATTCCTTTCCCCCTCCAAGCAATTTGGATGCCAAGTATAAAAGTCATAAGTCTAGCAATCCACTTGTATTCAAGGATCAACATGTCCAATATAATCGACATGTCAAAGCAAAGAACAATATGATCTATAAAGCAAAAGAGAAATCCAAAAGGCCACAAAGGCCCACTAAGCAAAATAAAGCAAAGTCAAAATATATATGGGTTCCTAAATCCCTTGTGCAAGCAATGCACTCCAAGGAACCACAAAAGCATGAAAAATAAAAAACCATGTGGATCCCTAAGTAGCTCCTTGAAGCACAAAAGCCTAAAGAAACATCCAACTTGGCATCCAAAGTTGCTATTCCTCCATCCAAACCTCCCAAGTCTATTCCTCCACCACCTTCTTCATCCATTTTGGGCCCTTATGTCCCAAAATCCATAGCCTTTTCTCTGTCAAAATCTCAATATCCAAAATACATCTTTCCTCCATCAGTCCATCACCCATCAAGGTGTGTGCCAATGTTGATCTTGCCTTCATCTCTATCCACTCAAGCCCAATTCTTCCAATACCCTATCCATTATCCAATGCATATTTTCCATCCTTCGATCCCATTGATCCCATCCTTTGCATAAATGCTTGCCTTAGTTTCATCTCATTTTCCATGTCCTTATCCTACCAACGTCTTTGAGCATACTTTTAAAGGTCATGGTCCATTTTTTTTTTTTTTAAGGCTACTATCCAAACAAAATGATGTTTGAGTCCTTCTTCCATCCCCTATCATGTGTCCATCTTCTATTGAAAAAGTCAAAAATACAAAAAAAAAAAAAAATCAAAAAAAAAAAAGTGAAAAAAAAGAAAAAGAAAAAAAAAAGTAAAGCAAATATAATTTGTCCACTGGTGAAAACTTGGCAAACAGGCGCCTTGGGCAAGTACCGTGATGAAAACCTGGCAAATAGGCGTCATGCGTAATCTATGAACTTCTTGCACACCACACTAGGGGGCAGGTTTCCTCCTTCATATCTTATTGCCCTTCACTATCCTATCGAACCCCTGTCATTACCCTCCATTATCCTATTGTCCCTCATGTCCATTTTACCTTTCCACCTTTGATCTTGACAAGGTTGAGGATCATCATGAGCATCATGCATCTTGTTTGCAGCTTTTAGTCCATCATAGCTTTTGGTCTTTATCCATTTGCTTATTACAACCTTTCATCCATATTCCCTGTCTTATTGCAACTTTCTGCCACTATCCCTTAGCCAATCCCAACCTTCAGTCCATGTCCCTTATCCATTGTTGGTCTTGCTTATCCTATTTATATCTTATCACTATCCATACACCCTTTTTCATTCCTTGATCTTGATCTGACATAAGGACGTGCAATTTAAACATGGTTTCAAAAACCTCTTGACATGTCCCTCATGCCATGTTCCTACTTTACATTGTCATATCTAGTCTCTTGTCCCATCACACCATAGCCCTTGAAAATTGCATCCGCATTGTCTCCATAATAAAAGGCCTTTGTCTTCCCTCTATCCACCATCATTTAAGCAAGCCTATTTATTCACCTGTCATATTCCTTGCCTTGCTAGACACTGGGGGCAAAAATCTAAAGAAATTGAAAAACGTTCTGAAAAAATCTCTAAAAATCAAATAAGGTCCTGAAAAAAATTCATAAAAATTGAATAATGTCCTGAAAAAATCTCTAAAAAAAAATCATATAAAGTCCTGAAAAAATGAACAAAAACATTTCAAAACATTAAAATCCAAAAAAACAAAGCAAAACATAAAATAATCCCTTTGTGCATAGACAGATCGTTGAGTATACCTCCCATGACACGCAATCCAATGCTACGCTTTACTGCAAATCACGCTTAAACAGATGAAATTTTTCCATCAACTCAGACATTCAAACTGATCAACATGGTCATATCAATCAACCATCAATATCATTTGTCCTTGGCACACTATCATGGGTCTTATACAAGGTGTGGTATACTCGAAACCAGACTATGTCCTGTCTTAGACGGGGTGCCACATGTCCTGAAACTAGACATCATGATCATCCTATCAGCACGTTCAACTTTTGACAACGAAGATCAAGGTGTTTGTTTGATTTGTTGGAATTTGTGCATCTTATCTTTTTATTGATTTATCTTTGGCTTCGATCATGTTCTTATGTTGCTCGATGATGTCACTGAGTGATTTAGAGTGACCGGGATGGTTCATGGTTCTTTTCTTTTTTGTTGTGATTGTTGTTTGTCTATGATGTGTCTATCTTTTGCAAAAAGGGTTGCATTTCGGCTCTGGCCTTCAATGCCATGATGCTACGCATCCATTTTGCTACATTAAAATAAAGGTTCTCACCTACAAAGTGCATTACTGAAAGCAAGTTTTTCTTCGTCTCTAACTGTCCTCTATTTCTGTTCTTCTTACTAACATTTCTTCCGTCAGTTCGGTCTAGTGCTCCGATTTCTCCAAAAACATATGTTGCACCCTGCATCCATTTGGTTAGTACATTTGCATTACATCAAGCCTCATATCAAGCATTTTATCCATTTCATATTATCAATGCATCAAAAACACATAAAAAAATACATCCATACATGTTCCATAATGATACATCAACAGTGCATAAGTCATCCAAACATAGAAAATCACATCAGTCATAACATATTGCATCCCATCATATCGATGCATATCATATCATATATCACAATAATATCGGAGTACAAAAATTGGACTGTCTGTTTGAAGTATGGTCCGCAGGCTGACTACAAAATGTCAAACTACATAATGTCTACTGTCTGTCATAAGGAGCATGTGCCTCTATCACTAGGTGCTCCCTCTATCCTCCTCATCCCTGCCATGTCTCACCGATGATGTCCCTCCTGGTCCTGGCTGTGGTGGTCTCATAGGTCCACTCACCCCCATGCTGCTCAATGACCTCCGAGAGCATGCCCTGCTCTCTATCCTCAATCGTGCCCGATAAGAAGGTGCTCTCTGCTCTGGTGGAATTGCACTCTCATATAGTATCCTCCAATGGTGTATCTCCTCTCCAGTCCCTACCAGCATCTGTGCCATCTCCCATGCACTAGCATCCCGAATCAACCCAATATACTCAGTGACTCTCTGTTCTTCTCGCTGTGCCTGCACTATAGCTGTATCTCAAGCCACTGTGAGTCTAGCTATCTCCACTCTGAACTGGTCCTGCTGTCTCTCTAATGTCGCAATATAATCCTGCTAACTTGCTATGGTAGCCCTGCACATTTCCATCTCCTCTGTCCTAGCTGTCTCCAGCTCTATGGGTATATCCTACCATGCCTCCTGCTCGTCATCGTCATCCTCCTTTCCATCCTCCTCCTCCCCACCCTCCTCATCTCCATCCTCATCATCCCCCTCATCCTCATCATCTCCCTCCTCCTCTCTTATGAGTGGGAAGTCCTCCTGTTGCCTCGGTACTAGAATATCTGGATCTGTCAATGGCACTGGCCATCGTTGTGCAAACCATCTATCATACTCATCTGTCATCCCAGCGTCCTCCACATCTGATCCCCACTCCCATGGTCTCTGCTGTAGCTGTGAGAAGTCAGCATATGTTGTGTGTGGCTGAATCATACTCCCCCACTGACTCGTCTCTCTGTGAGATCGGGCAAAGTGTGCAGTCCTCCTAGGTACATCCTGCCTCTCTCCAAACTGTCATCTGACTCTCTCTGGCAGGTACAACTCAATCACTCTCTGGCGATTCACTGGTCACCCAATCAAGTACCTCTCCTATCTACAATATGGTAGCTCATCACTATCATCTGACCATCCCGAGCAATCACGATATGGCCTCCATGTGAACTCTCTCAGTCTGTCTAGCTCATGTCGCCAGTATAATATGTATCCAAAAGGACCCTGTCTCAGTGGTCCTCCATAACAGTACACATATGGTCGGTGTGGTACTACCTGTCTATCTGTAATTAGTCAACATATGGCTATGTGCTCAAATGCCCATACCTGTAACAGTGTGACTCCACAGCTCAAAGTCTAAACTCCCTGATATGCTATCTGATGCAACTGAAAATACAGCATAGCCAGTACACATGGTCCCCATGCGTACACTGTCCCCTCTGTCGCCATCCACTCTAGCACTCTTCCCCATCCAATAGGGAATCCATGTCCTCGTCTGTCTCCTGCTAGTAGACATGCTATCACCACAGCTATCACCACATATCGTCGATCATACTCTGATGCCATAGTCTCCCAACCAATCTCCCTCTCGACAATATCCAAATCATCTATGTCGCACTCAAACAGTCTGCACAATGCGTCTCTCCCTATCACTAGGTCATACTCTATCATCTCTCCATGTATCAGAATGCGGAGGATACACCATACATCCTCCAGTGTCATTGTCGCCTCTCCAGTCGCCAGATGGAAAGAGGAAGTCTCTGAATGCCATCGCTCGGCCAATGCAGTAAGCAGTCCTGTGTTTGCCCTAATCTCAGGCATGAATGTGATATAGTATATCCCAAGTCCTGCTAATGTATCTCTCTCTGTGCTCCTGAGTCTGTGTCGTACCATGAAGCAATCTGGTCAGTTCTCCCGCGTGATCAACGGATACTGTCGCCTCTGCATCACAATTGGGGCACATTTTTGTCAATATTAGGGTTTGCTCCTACGGGTTGCATTTCCTCATTTTCATGTCCACATTAGGGTGTTTTTCATCTAATCTGACCTATCCTACCCTTATCACCCCTTTCCGGATCCTTTGCATGCCGTTTTGACCAAAATTAGGGTTTCCAATACACTCTTGCGCATGTGTCAAGGAACCTGCGCCTGTGTCAGGTAACATGCACCTGTGTCTCCCTACACAAGCATAGAAGACCTCACACAAGCGCAGGATTCGCCCTACACAAGCGCAGAAGTCAGTTTCTGCACTCCCTGTGGGCCCCGCAATGTCCCGCAAGCAAGTTAAATTCATGAAATTGAAAACATGGGTTTTTGAGATCCATACCACTGCTCCCACGTCGTCCGGTCATCTGAATGTGTGTACACATTCCCCGAGGTGATCCGCCATTGGAATGTTCGCCATCTCTCTGCAAGTATCCTTGTCCAGATCAACAAATTCTCCTCTTTGTCTAGTGCAAATGAGCAAATTTCATTCTCTTGGTCTCATTTATAGATCTTTGTTAGTGCATAGATGGACGTGCACCCTCTCCATCTTATGTTGGTCATGGTCTTTTGCACCATAAATTGCTTTTCCTTCATGCATCCGATCTTCGATTGTCAGTCTGTTTGATCCTATCATTTTTATCGATCAATTGGCCTCTTCTCTGCATGTTTCCGGCCAATTCCTCGAGGGGGCATGCATATGTCATTATTATTGTCTGGGGCATTTTCATTACTATTCTTTGAAACAATGCTTACAATCACATTGTCTCAAAGAGGGGCAAAATGTAGACACCTAAAAATGGTCAATGCTTGCGGAGTCATACTTTAACATTTGCGCATTGCCTCATTTTAGGTTTTTGAGTCGCATTAACATTTCTCCTATGTCACACACTTGGTCTTTATCATTTGCGAGCATCGAGTCCTTCTTCTACATTCTTCATTTATCGCTTTCAAATTAGGTCTTGTCGATAGCAATCTTCAGTCATGATTTTGGTTGATCTTTGTCCTTGTCAATCTTGTCATATTGCGATCGATTCGTCATCGATCCTTGTCCTTTTCAATCATGTCAATTTGGTCAATTTGTCATTGATTTTTGTCAACCAATCTCAATCAAATCATTTATCAATCCAAAATCATGATCAAATCGATATCAATTATCTTTCATCAAGACCTAATTGTCATCTTTGCATTGCTAATTCATCTTCTAGGGTTTTATGAGTTATTCATTTAATCCTGTTTGTCATTTCTCTCTCTAGGTTAAATAAATTATTTATTTATCCTAGGTCTTCGAGTCACAATTAAATATTTATTTAATTGGTTAATTATTCCTCTTTTTGTGAATTAATTAATAAATGACAAATTATTAATTAATTTACCTAATTTTCATCAATTTCCTAATTTCCAAGTCATTATTTCCAACTTAATTTTCTAATTTCTCCTAAATTCCTAAATGTCTATTTCTATTCCAAAATCTTGTCATAAATCCTTGCATAGCAATTTTTTATAAATTGTCATAAATTGTCATAAATCCTTGCATAGCAATTTGTCATAGACATGTCATAATTTTGCTATTCTTGATTTGAATTTCCATTCGAATCACTATCATGCTAATTTGTTCATCTCTCCAATTCTTCTATAAATTGGATGAATTTCTTCAATCAAACCCCTAATAACCCCCTAATCAGACTATCGAATTTCTAATCAATCACATTTCAAGTACCACTTGTAGGTGAGATCCACAACAAAAACTATTTGGAGAGGAAAGAAGAACAATGGAGCTGCATGAAGGAAGCATTCAGATTTGCATATGGTTTGCATAGTATTTACTTTTGAATGTTTTATCTTTATGTCTTTATTGGATGTAATTAGGATAGATCATTGCAATTGTGCTTTCGTGATTGAGTTAATGATTAGTATGTTTATATTGCTTGTGATGATTTCCTATTTCCTATGCTACACTACTATCTCCCATTCCACCAAGAGTTATCCTTTTTTTAATGTGGAATGTATACTTTATACATTTTACAAGGTTACTATTTGTAGATTTTTTCGTCACACCAAAAGCACGTACTTGTGGTGGAGAGGGATCTCATTGTGGATATAGTCGCTCGGCCAATACCCCCACATGATATAGTCGAATACAACTATGTACCATGTAAGATTTGTACCCACTACGTACCACATCAATAAGCCAAGATTACATGGAATCAAACTGATGACCTACGCTCTGATACCATGTTAAATCTGAGAAACATATTACAACCCAGAATTGAATTGAAAGAGATAGATCAAATAAACTGTAAATGCAAATAAACAACATAACAGTGATACCGAGAGAAAACTGATGTGAGGTGCTCCAAGGAAAAATAGCATCAAATTACTATCTCCAACTATATGAAAATACAAGAAATGTAGCACGTTTATATAGACTCAAGAGAGGGGTGGAGGTGGTAAAACTGACCAATGAGGAGAGACCACCACCATGATGGTCTAAACATAGTAAATGCACCTCCTCATAGCATGTCGACACCTCAATACCCACTTGTCTTAAGTAAACATGTTTTATTAACCTAAGAAAGCTTAATTAAAGTGTAGGAAAAACCTAGGAAAAGGGAAAATAATAAACCCAACTAGGAAAATAAAAACCTACACTAACACTATTTACCCTATCTAGGGTATTTAATAGTTTTTACAAAAAATGATGTATCTCCTCCTAAATGCAATGAAAATGAATGAGATCAGAACCAAACTACAAGGGATTCACCCCTCTACCATTCCTAATTTATTTCCAATTCCAATAAATATTTTTTCATAAAGAAAGACAAAAAGAATCAGGCTATAAAGTTTGAGAATTAGAAAGAATTTGCAGAGAACTCCAATGTTTTGTATTGATTTTCTCACATGATACATTCCTTCACCATATAAACCTCGCATGGAATGGTGATAGGCTATTTAAATTATCTTAAAGTCTCTTCCAATTATTACAACTATATTTGTTATCTTACATAACAAAATGTAACAAACTATTGCTGCTCCAAAAAGTTGCATTGTCAACTTTTGTCAACATTGGCAATTTTGTCTAAAATTGATCCTAGACTCAACCTAAGACCTCCTTGACTCAAAACCAATATAAATAGGTCTAAATAGGTCTAAAAGACCCTTACACATCACTAAACATCATATTATACCCAATGGTACACATTGTCCACATAATGACAATTTTGACAATATTTGTCAACATGACTTTTCAAAGACTCAACACATCACCTAATGGTCTTAATGACCTTTATTACATCAAATATGGTCTTCTAATACCTTATTCATTACAAAAACACAAAAAATTAACTCATCACCAAATTGGCCTCATGGTGGTCATCTTGTGTTAGGTGCTCTTGCACCAAAATACACCTACCAATTACTGTTAAGATGTTTAATTAAATCTATATTTCTACAAAGAGATTTATAAACCAGTTTAGTATTAGTCTTTATTAAAGTAGTTTCATTATAACATTTGTAGAACATGAATCTCTTATCATCTGATGAGAAAACCCTTAGAAGGCAAAGATGAGTGTAGGCTTCCCTAAGGAGTGTAGATTCTCTAATTAAGGATAGGGAGATAAAATTCATGACTTAAATAAGCCCAAGATTTTAACTAGCCATCTAGGAGGATATCCTTAAATCATTTGTTACCTTTAAGGTACCATTTACTAGCAAAGAAACCTTAGAGGAGGGCAAGGGGATTCTCTTTATGAGCAAGATTCCACCATACAAATCTCTCACTACAAATTCTTCTACAATCAACAATGATCCAATTATGTGCAAAGTGACCTTCACATTCTCCCATGCTTTCCAAATTGTAATTTAAAATAGTGGACCTTGTAGGGGAAATAGGAAAACTACCAACTACAAAATTATTAAGAAGAAGAAGTTTCTAGGTCTTGACTTTCTTAGGAATATAGAGACTGATTTTTTATCTAACAAGCACCTTCTAGGGTTCATCCCCTTCTAAAGCTTTGAAAATCCATTTTGTTGGAAGAGTAATCCTTTGAACCTTAAGATTATTTAATCCTAAAACCCCCAAATCTTATCTAGACAACATCATTTCCATTTAACAAAATGGACCTTCTTCTTGCCTTTTCCATTAGAACAAAGGAAAATTTATGAAAGCTAAAGAAATATTTGGTGATTTGGATCATATTTATTACTTGGAAAGGAAGGTGTTGTCCACATGAGCATGATTTTATGAGATGGGTGAGGAGTAAGAAGGATGATACTGACACACATTTTAATAATTAGCACCTTTTCTGGTTATTTATGTTGAATATCCCAGACAACTGAGAGGGGGGTGAATCAATTGTTACTTAAAATATTTTACCTATCCCACAAAAGTAGATCTAGTAAACAAACTTCTAATTACTTAACCATAAGCAGATATAAGAATGAAAGAGAACACACATGAAACACCGAATTTTATGTGGAAAACCCAAGAAAGGAAAAACCATAGAATGCTAACTCTCAATTATGACACACCTGTTAGGGTGACACCGATTAAGATTATTTTTATAATGGGTGGCTCGCTACCAAAATGCTGACTACAATTGGGATCACTACCCAACAAAAACTGCTAGAAAAAGGCTCATTGCCCAGAAGAAGAAGAAAGAAAAATAAAGAATCCACCACTAAAGCACAACTGCCACAACACTGTAATGCTAGAAGAAACCTTTGGCTCACTACCTCCAATACCAAAAAATAATAGCACACTATCACACTGCTCAATCACAAATTCACATAACCTCGTAGAAAAATAGATCCTCTTTTTCAATCCACTTGATTCTATATATTCTTCATTATGATAATCCTTTATTTATACTAATATCTTGAAATAAGAATCTCCCAAGTTGTCCAAAGAATATACTAGAGCACAATTTGAAATAGGTCTACACTAAAAATTCCCATGGTGGAAAGGAATGAGAAGTGGACCACACCACTATGCACTTTATCAATCAAAATGACATGTTATCCATATGCCACAATCATTAGAGAAAAAGAAAAATATTCAAGGTCAACCAGACCTAGAATGAACATATCCCTAACCATGACTCTGAAGCATATCATTGTTGGCATTGTGTTGTCATTGATTTGAACCAGTATAGGATGGAAATTGATATGGGAGATTGATGTGCAGTGTTGTCATTGACGCATACAAGAAATAGTGTCATTGATGTCAACTAGCCTAGCTGGTCACCAGTAAGGAATAGAGTGTCATCCAACACAATGGCCATTAGAGTCACTAGTACATAGGTTAGTGTTGACTTGTGTTGAAGACATAAGGACTGTAGACTGGTAAGTGACATGTTGGCAGTGCATTATTGACAACCGACAAGAGAGAAATATGCTGGGATGTTGATTGTGATGAAGAGACAAAATGTTACCAAAATTACATCAACACTGGAGGTGAAGTATGTGCAGTCCACTGATATGCTATTGGATGTCAATCTATAGGACTCCCACCAGATTAAGAGAAGACTCACAGAGAGTGTGCCCAATAGGTTTTTATTTGTGGCTATTTGTTGATATGCCTTCTCAAATAGGGAAGCCACATTGGTGCAATTCAGGATGAAGATGACAACGATCGACTCCCACCGATAAGTGGATCTTATCTCCTATTATGCATGGAATGCATTATAGTCTTTTGAGATAGGACAAAAGAATAGAAGGTAGGTGATTAAACGATCACACTGGATCAGCTAGTGAAACACTAAGTTGCCTGAGGTGCATGTGCTTAGTGATATGCACCAGATCATCTGGGTAGACATGATGAGTTGCTCGTATAGAGAAGGAAGGATATGTTTGTCACTTTGACAAACCAATTAATAGGAGAATTGGTCTATTGATGAAGAAGGCAAGTTGGAACAACTACAAACAAAGAATGTTTTTAGAATGAAGATGAAGTTTGCTGCCACCAGTGTGCATGGTATCTTACCAGTATACATGCAGAATATACTACTGGTATAGATGTCAACTGGTAAGCTGACAAACAATAGATGCAGAAGGCTCCCATCTGTTGAAGATGTTCATGAGGAAGGTTGGCAAGAGTGCTGACCAGTTTAGGTGATCCATTGGAAGAGAAGCAAAGTGCAAGGTTGAAGACAAATCGGTTAGGGTTTAACCTTTAGGGTCTGTGAATCGGTAGATGAACCCGGTTGTGTGGTTGGTCGATGATCTTGTTTGGACCGACACAAAAGAATTAGCAAAGGTGGATGTTAGCTATGATGACACATAGGAGATAGGTGTCATGCATACGGTGGTCGGTGAGGTAGGTGGTGACTGGTTGACATTAATATCGATAGCATGTTTCACACATCGAGAAGCAGAAGGGTGCGGCTCAAGACTGATCAAATGATATAGATCTGATTTGATGACTTCATGATCAGGACTGAGTGTCCAGGTGCTAATTAGGGTAGGTGAAGCTATCTACATGATCACTTCATAGGTGTTTTACAAGTGCAGACCGAAGAAGGCGGTGTGTTTACCAAATAGGGCAAACGTGTTCTGAATGCAACAATATTGGCAGAGTTTGATTGATCCAGTATAGGTGGTCAATCTCTTAATGAAGATTTGATTGGATTTGGTCTACCTCAAGGTCGATGAAGAAACCCTAGCGAGCCAAAAGTTTGAATGTCATTTTGGCAGGAAAGCATAGTATAAACATGCACATCGAAGACTAGATTTGTTGTTACTGCATGAGTGAGGCTAGTGAAGGAGAGACAATCAGTCAAGTGGTCAAAGTCAACCAGAGAAGAGACCAAGTGAGTGAGAGGGAATTGGTTAGAAGAGTTCAACCAACAAGAGTAAGGTAACTGGTAATCTACCATTAAAGATGACAGAGGGGTACACTGGTAGTGATTGAAATGAAATAGTAAAGCTAGAGAAGACTACAAAAAAGGGGAGATCATAGTGAAGATTGCAGTGAAGAACCGGTAAGCTGAGAATCGACAGTAATCAGATAGCAGACAACTAACTGAGTGAAGAAGACTGGTGGTGGGTAGCAGTAGTATGACAAAGAGAAAAGAGAATTAACAAAGAGTAAAACTGATAGAGAAGAAGAAGAGGATGAACCAGTAAGGGTGTAATAGAGATTAGGTTGCAGTAGTGAGAGGGTGAGTAGAGAACCGATAGAGAATTGGAGAGAGGAGAACTAGTGGAGAGACTTGTATGAGAGTTACAAAGTTATTTTGTAACAAGAATATTACTTTTGTATCTGATATATGTTTATTGTAGATCATTGAGTTGGATCTCGATGCAGGGGTTGGTTCTCCTTGGGTTGGTGCCCAAAAATCAAGGGTTGGTACTCCTTGGGTTGGTGCCCTAAAGTAGGAGTGGTACTTCTTGGGTTGGTGCCCTAAATATTGTAACTGAGGTTTTCATTGTGAGGCTGGATTGGAGCAGTAGTCTCTAGCAATATTTCTCACTGAGGTTTTTTTAACCTTGGGTTTTCCTCATACATTTGGTGCTATGTGATGTCCATTTTATGTGTGGTTGTATTCGTGTCATTCTTCCATCTAACCAATATGACTGCTTTATGTTAGTTCAGTTAACCGGTATACATACATAGATTTGCAAAAGGGTTAAGTTTAGAAATCACTTATTCACCCCCCTCTTAGTGACATCTTGGTTTTAGTGCCTACATCAACAATTGGTATTAGAGCGTAGATTCCTATTTGATAAGCTTACTATAGCTTGGGTAGATTCTAGTATTTGAACACAATGGTTTGTTCATGTAAAACCCTACTCCAATGTTTGATGGTTCAAACTTTTTTGTTTGGAGTTGTAGGATGGAAGTCTACCTATCCTCCCTTGGGTTTGATGTATGGATATCAGCTGTAAATGGCTTCCCTTGTCAAGTCAGTCCTCCCACTGATTTAGAAGAAGAATTAAGATACTGGTGCAATGATGCAACAATGAAGGATATATTGTATGGTCTCACAAATGATATCTCCTCATAGGTGGATAGATGCAAATCGACAAAGAGTTTATGGGATAGATTGAAGAAGCTCTATGGAAATGAGCCTAGCACTGCAAAACCGATTTGTGGAAGCAAGAAGGAAAATGTAACACATGAGTCTGTAGATGAAGGCAGATAAATATGCAACAATAGAAATGATTAAGAGGAAACTCATCTCTTCATGGCTCAAGAATTAGAAGATGAGAGGCACACATTTGAGAATGATCATGTAGATCATTCCTACTAGAAAGATGTGTTTGGTAGTGATAATGAAGGTGAAGAAGAATATGAATCATAAGTTTATCTTGAAGGAGAACTTGTAAGTGCACTCGAAGAGCTTAGTAGAGTGAGAAATGAATACAAGTTATTCAAGAATGCTGCGGTTGTGGAATAAAATAGGTTGATCAGATGCCTTGAAGAATATGAGAAATGTATCTTAGAGTTGAAGACTCAACAAGATGACACCAATGAGTGCTAGTGTGAAGATCTAGAGTTTGAGCTAGAGGCCAAGGATAAAGAGTATCAACAACTAGAAGGAGAAATGGAGAGTCTTCAAAATGACCTTGAGAAATGTTAGGATGAGGTCAAGGTAAGAATCCAGTTTGATGGCAGTAGTGATGTCTTGGAAAAAATGTTGAAGAAGAAAAAGTACTCCAAGGACACCAGAGGATTAGGAAGTGGTGTCGGTGAATGACCCACTAGTAAAAATTTCCCCCAAAATGACATTCTGTTTGTCTCCTCAAATAGAGATAACAAGGGACAAATCTTCATTGTCTTGAATACTCCTCAGAAGAAGGTTGATCTAACCACAACCGGTGAAGATATGTAGCCAAGGATGAAGACCGGTACTATAAGAAGGAGAAACAATGCTAATCCAAAAGGAAAAGGAAAGATGGGAGAAGGGAGCTTCACCATAAGCAAGAACAAAAGAAGATAGCATAGAAGACCCCCTACCGGTAGAAGACAAGGAAATGCTACCACCCACAGGACAAAACAAGTGTGGGAAAATAAGAGATTGGAAGGAAGAGCTGCAGAGTGTGGACATTCCAAGATCCATCCCTGGGGATGCAAAAATGGAGATACTAAATTGGTATAATCTCCTCCTACATGGAAAAACAAATTTGTAAGTTGTGTGCCTTGTTTCCCCGGTTACTATTTTGCATGCAAAGAATATGGCCATAGAGCAGATGAATGCAGGATGAAGTCTAGGAATAGACAGTATGCTCTTCTTAGAAACAATAATGTTGTCTATCGGACGTGTAATGGATTTGGCCATAAAAGTCATAATTGCAGAAGGATGAACTAGCATTCATATGGCAACCAGTGTAGTAGCTATGCTCAATATGGAAATGTATATAGAGCATATGGTAGTCAGAGACCTACAAGGAACCAAAGGAGTAATGTCCCTGTAGGATTAAGAGATCCACCAGTTCTAGTAACCGGTTACAACAACATGACTAGAAGAAGATGGTCTAATCAGTTTGACAGAAGTTCCTCCTTTCATACGTATGACATGAACACTATTTTATTCTACAATAATGCTTTCGGTCATGATACAAAATCTGGTAGAGCAAGGAACAATTAGTAAAAGAAGGTAATACTAGCTCCGAAGATTGAAATTGGGAAGAAGAATGAGATCATGTAGGTATGGAAGAAGAAAGAAGAGAGTAGGACCATGGACCAACATTGTGCATTAAATGCACATGTAATATCTCCTAAGGCTTAAAGGAGATGCAGGACCTTAGGGGGAGTAGCACATTGACCATATAATTCACCTCCTTAGTGGAAGAGGACAAGTGGAAGTACATGTTGCTCCCGGTATAAAGGAAAGAAATGAGATGGCAAGCATGTGTAGTGGCTGTTGAACATGATGCACCACTGAGAGGGGGGTGAATCAATGGTTCCTAAATTATTTTCCCTTTTAAAGAAACCTTAGAACACTAGTTGTTATCCTAAGCACTAAACAATCAAACCAGTAAGGAAAATGAGGATACCAAAGAAGGCAAACACACCCAGATGTATGAGGAAAAACCACTATGGGAAAAACCTTGGTGAGAAATGCTGCTAGAGACTACTGCTCCAATCCAGCCTCACAACTGAAACACTGAATTAAAAATATTTAGGGCACCAACCCAAGGAGCACCAACCCCTACACCAAGCTCCAACTTGGTGATGTATATTGGAATACAATTTTGATACAGTTATAGCTTCTTGTTGCAAATGAGTTATGCAACTCTTGACCAAATAGGTCTCTGTCAGTTAACAGTCTTCTCTTCTTTACTAGATCTCACACTACCGGTTAAAAAATTTCTCTCTCTACTTATTGGCCTCTCTTCTCTCTTTCTCACAGCCTCTCAACACACTATGCCACACTTGGATGCCTTCTTAATCAATCACACCTCACTAGTTAGCTCAACTATTAGACCTGCTATAGTTTACCGATACTTTATCACTACCGGTTAAAGCCTCTCACCGATTTGCTTGTTGAATTTCTTTGCAACTTCATTAGAATAAATTCTAAGAGAGATGATCCTTCTCCACACTCAAGCTCTCTTCACTCTTCTTCTTCTCCTTAATCATCAATCTTTTCTATTTCAAGCTCATCTATTTATAATTGTGGATTCCCACCAAGAATGCATTCAATCACTGTCGTGTTAGGTTTTACCTTCTCCAACTTGATCCGAATCTGATTTGATTTAATTTTCTTTTCTAGGGATAAGATCTTCATGATATCAATCAATCACTAGGCAATCTTCACATTCCAATGTGTATTTTCTAAATCTAGAGGTCTGCAACATGCTTTTTTGCTTTTCTCTGTCATTCACCATTAATGGCTTTGCTGTTTCCTTCACCAAATGGGTACGAAGATCAAATCTTCTTGTAGGATTAGTTCAGTCACTTTTCTAGCTTTCCTTCCTCGAGCCGCAATCCTCTGGCATCCTCCATGACTTGCGGGTTCCTCATTAAAGATGACCTACTTGTAGATTTGTTACATTGATGCACACTCCACCGACCTATGCAATACCTCCACCTGGCATCCAACTATCATGCTTGTTGATATCCACCTCTTCTTGGATTCCTATGTTGGTTTGACATTCTTTGTCGACTAAGGTAGACTACCAGTCTAGTTCATTTTACTGGTATGACCATCAAACATCCTCTTTGTTCTGCTCATTGGTTGTTGTGCCTTCATAACAAACAAACAACCTTTATCCCAGTTTATGCCTTATTGGTAAGCCTGCTTTACCAGTAGATGACACAAGTCATGTGTACCGGTAGCCCTCCTTTTGTCTTTCTCTTCTTTTTCTTTCTCTTCTTATATCGGTCACCACTTCTTACTTACCAGTGACTTTGCCAAACCAGTTTGACATCAATGACAACTTAATGCCAAAATTGCCAACAATCTTCCCCTTTGGCATTGATGTCAACTTACTTCAAGACACTCCATACCGATACATTTCTCTCCCTTTGACACAATGACAAAGGGTATTGTACACTTCCCCTTTGATCCATACCAAGCTCCCCCTTTGGCTGCTACCTGTGATTGCAACCTGTACTAAGATGTGGTTCAAAAGTTATAGATGCTGTTATGAACTCCCCCTGAACCATATGAAACCTTCCTTTCTTAAGTGCATAAGGCAGATGACACAGCTCCTAACTTGTGTCAATGGTACTCAAAGGTACTTACTGGTAATGGTTTGGTGAAAATGTGTGCTACTTTTTCTCCGATAGGGACATAATCCATCCTTACTTCATGTCCTTCAACCTTCTCTCTGAGAAAATGATACTTGATAGCAATGTTCTTTGTTCTGGAATGCATCACCTAATTATTTTTTATGTTTATTGCACTCAAATTATCACACTGGATGAGAATAGGATTAGTGATGTCCACCTGTATGTCTTTGAGGGTCTGCTTCATCCAAAGCATCTAAGAGCATCATGTAGTAGCAACAATGTATTCTACTTCAGCAGTTGATAGAGAGACCGAGTTCTACTACTTGCTATGCCATGAGACCAACTGGTCACCAAGGAAGAATGCACCACCACTTGTGCTCTTCCTCTCATCAATGTAGCCTTCCCAATCAGCATCAGTGTATGCTTCCAAGATGAATTCCCCTTGTTTAGGGCACCACAATCCATAACTAAGTGTTCCTTGGAGGTACCTAAATATTCTGCTTACAACATTCATATGTGATTGCTTAGGTGCAGCTTAGAATCTGGCCACCATGCACACTTCCTATAATATATTTGGTATAGAAGTAGTTAGATACAATAGACTACCTATCATGGATCTATACAATGTTTGATCCACCATCGGTGATTCATCATTCTTGCTTAATTTTCTTCCGGTCACCATGGGGGTACTTACCAGTTTGCAATCCTCTAGTTGAAATTTCTTCAACATATCATTTGCATGATTGGTTTGTGAGATAAAGATTCCCTTATCTTACTGTAATATCTGCAAACCAAGGAATTATGTAAATTCACCAAGCATTGACATCTCAAATTCTGACTGCCTCTGATCAGCAAATTCTTTGCAAAGGGTGTCTCTATTGCCTCCAAAAATAATGTCATCTACATACACAACTACAATGATCATGTGGTTTCCATATTTATTTATGTATAAATTGTTGTCAACACTCCCCTTTTTGAATCCTTGCTCCTTCAGGTACTGATCTAATCTTGAAGACCATTCTCTAAGAGCTTGCTTTAATCCATACAAAGCCTTCTTCAATCGACACACAAAGGTTTCATCATCATGTAGCAGAAACCTTTCCGGTTGCTCCATGTACACTTCTTCCAAATTCCCATTTAGGAAGGTAAATTTTACATCCATCTGATGTACTTTATAACCCTTGTAGGTAGAAAAGGCTAGAAACATTCTAATTGCTTCTAATCTAGCTACCAGTGCAAATGTTTCTTCAAAGTCAATCCCCTCTACTTGAGAATATCCTTTTCACACTAGACTAGCTTTATGCCTAACAATTTTATCTTCTTCATTCATCTTATTCTGGTAGACCCATTTGGTGCTAATGATGTTCTTGTGTTCTGGTATAGGGACTAATTCCCAAGTCTTGTTCTTCTCAATCTATTGCAGTTCTTCTTCCATGGCATCCATCCATTCTTGTCTTTTGCTGGCCTCATTGAATGTTTTAGGTTCTACTTCACTCATGAGGCAGAATTTGACTTGTTCATCATTCCGAGCAAGTCTTCTTCTAGTCTACACACCATCACTCTTATTTCCTAGAATTTGTTCTTCTAGGTGATTCAACTGCACATAACGGTTGGGAGCCTTCTTGGATGCTTCATAAGGTTCATTTTCTAACTAACCTTCCTCACCTTCATCCCCAGAATCATCATAACAGTTCACCTGTGATTGACTTCCTTTGTGCATATCCTCATCAACTTTTACATGCAGACTCTCAATGACTCTTCTTAGTTTTTTGTTGTAGCATTTGTAGGCCTTTCTATTAGATGAGTAACCAAGGAAGATTCTTTCATCACTCCTAGAGTCAAAACTACCTAGACCATCCATGTATCTCTTGATAAAACACTTGCTTCCAAATACTTTGAAGTATTTGACTGATGGTTTCCGGTCATACCACAACTCATAAGGTGTCATTCTGCTATTTGTTCTTAGTTGAACCCAATTCAAGGTATATGTAGCAGTATGAACAACTTCCTTCCAATATGTGTCTGGAAGACTGGCCTCATTTAACATGTTTCTGACCATCTCCTTAAATGTCCTATTCTTCCTTTCTACCACACCATTTTGCTGTGGTGTCCTAGGGGTCGAGTATTGCCTTCCAATTCCATGTTTTTCACAATAATATTCAAATTTATTTGATGTGAACTTGCCACCCCGGTCTGATCTTAGAAATTTTAGCTTTCACCCACTTTAATTCTCCACCATCTTCCTAAAGATCTTGAATCTATCAAATTCTTGTGACTTATCTTGTAGGAAAGTGACCCAAGTCATTTTTGAATAATCATCAATAAAGAGCATAAAATATCTTTCATTGACAAGTGCTCTTGTCCTAGTTGGACCACACAGATCCGTATGCAAAATTTCAAAAGGTCTTGAGGTGTTGTGCTCTTTTGTCCTGAAGCTCACCTTAGTCTTCTTCCCTTTCACACATTCATCACAAAATGTGCTTACCGATTTAATGATGGGTGGAATATTCCTCACACACCCCTTTCTGCTTACTGCAACAAAGTTATCAAAGTTTATGTGGCCTAATCTTTGGTGCCACAACCAGCTTTCATCAACCTATCCTATCTTTCATTGGGACTCATAACATTCCTTCAAATTATAAACATTGCCATCTATTCTCTTTCCTTCTACCACAACTTAACTAGTATTGTCTTTCTTTATCTGGCAACCAGTTGAGTCAAAAGTGAATCTATAACCTTTTTCACACATCTGACTCACACTCAACAAATTGTGCTTTAGGCCTTCCACATAATATACATCATGTGCCTTCAATTTTCCATCAATATATAGAGTACCTTTTCCCTTTATTTTGGTGGATGAGTTGTCTCTGAATCTTATTGAACCACCATTCCAGTCTTCAAGTTTGATAAATTTATTTTTATCACTAGTCAAGTAGTTGGAACAACCACTATCTACAACCCATAGATTTTTCCTTTCAACATGTAAGGTAGTTTGCACTATCAGACTTCATTCTTCCTTGTCCATTTCTTTCTCAACCCATACCGGTTTGGTTTCCTTCTTCTTGTCAGCTGCTATTTTGTTCTCTGGTTCAACTACCAGTTCTTGATCAAGATTTTCCTTCTTCTTTTATATCTTCCCATTTTTACAAAACATTTCTATATGGTCAAACTCTTGACACTTATAACATTTCACATTTTCATTTAAAGATGAATCCTTAAAATTATTGTAGGGCACCGGTTTATTCTTCCTTCATTCAAAATTCCTATGACCATATCCATTGCATTGATAACAGACAATATTCATATCCTAGAGTATATTAAAAGGATTTTTACTTTCATAACTCATAGAGGGATTATTGGTTAATCTATAGTCAGTTATTCTATGCCCAAATTTGTTACACCGGTAATAGTAACCATGAAAGTTTGAAACATACCGGTTAGGTTGCCTTGGCCTTACAAAGGAATGCCTCACTGGGGGTCTTCCCTTCATGCTATTGACTTTGGTAAATCCTTCAAGGTCAAATCTTGCATTTCTCCTTGGATCTACATGTCAGTACAATGAGTGTGGCCTCTGGTTCATTTCTTGTGTATACTGGTTTGTGTGGCGATTTCCAACAACATCTGCATATGTCTTTTTACCAGTATCCTTGCTTATAGTGAATGTATTCTTCTCTTCAGCTTCATTTGAAGAGGTAAACTATATCTCCTTACTAGATGTGTCTTTGATGTTTGAGCTTTGACCTTCTTCAAAGCCTAAGCCACTGATATCTTTGGATTGCTTCTGTTTTCTCAACATCTTATCTAAGGCTTCATTGTTGCCTTCATATTTGCAACTTACTTTTATTTCTTCCTTACTTTCTTCAAGCTCCTTTTTGAGCTTCACTATTTCTGCTTCCAGATCTTGATTCTCCTTTTCCTTCTTCATTAGATCAGAGGATGTAACTTGACATATCCTCTTGGCTTCTTCTAACTATAGTTTCAAGTCTGATATAACTTGATTGGACTCATCCAAGGATTGCTTCAAGAGACCTTGTTCATCTACGGCAACAAGCTTGAATTTCTTGAGTTCTATTCTTGTTTTACTCAATTCCTCAAGAGAACTTATAAGCTCACCTTCTAGATCCACTTCAACTTCAATATCTTCTTCTTCCTCATCTTCACCAATCGGTTCATCAAGTTCCATAAAGAGATTAACTTTTCGTTTATTCTCATGATAGTAATCTTCTAATGCACTTCTTCATCTGTGACATCATCCTTAATAGTGTATAGGTTGTTCTGCTTCTGGTAGCCTCTTCTTCCTTGCTGGTAGACATTTCTTTCATTATCTTTACCAACAGCTCTACTAAAACCTCTTGACTCATCTCCACCACTTTCATTATAAGGACATTTTGCAAAGAAGTGTCCAACTTTACAACAGTTAAAACATTTTAGTGGTAGCTTTCCTTTATACTTGTCAAATCCTCTTTTAATCTTTCTGACAAAGTTTGCTACCTTTGCGTCAAAGTCTTCACTGGATCCTTTATAAAAAGCTACTTCTTTTCCCTTCTAGGTGGTGTTGAACACCACCTCTTTCCTTAAGGATGCATCACCGGTTGTTCTCATTTCATAGGCTGTTAGTGAGCCAAATAGCTCATCCATTGTAAAGATCTTCAGATCATTGGATTCTTCTATGGAAGAAACCTTTGTATCATACTTAGGTGTAAGGGACCTAAGTACCTTTTTGATAAGGATCTCATATGCAATTTCTTCCCCAAGTCCGTTGATGGTATTCACAATTTCATCAAATCTGTGAAGATAGTTTGCAATCTTTTGATCATCCTTCATCTTGATGCCTTCAAGTTGGCCCCTTAGTGCTTGCAGCTGGGCCTCTTTGACTTTTGCATCTCCTTCAAATAACCTCTGCATTTTATCCCAAGTCTCCTTGGCAGATGCACAATGCATGACCTTGATAAACTCATTATCAGATAGCCTGCTCAAAATAGCATGTTTGGCCTTTGCATTATTCTCATACTCCTTGGCATCAGAATTAGTGGGAGGAACACTAGGGAAAACATACCCATTCTTGATAGACATCCACACATCAAAACCAAGGGAGGAAATATATGTCTCCATTCTTCTACTCCAAAAAGAATAGTTGGATCCATCAAACATGGGGGCTTTTGAGGAAGCAGATTCATTTCTTTCCATTGTGTTCTAAGTCCAAAATCTACCCAAGGTTTTTAAACAACCAGGAACCTAGGCTCTGATACTAATTGTTGAACATAATGTACCACTGAGAGGGGGGTGAATCAGTGGTTCCTAAATTCTTTTCCCTTTTAAAGAAACTTTAGAACACAAGTTGTTATCCTAAGCACTAAACAATCAAACTAGTAAGGCAAATGAGGATACCAAAGAAGGAAAATACACAAATGCAACCCACAACACCAGATGTACGAGGAAAACCCAATATGGGAAAAATCTCAGTGAGAAATGCTACTGGTGACTACTACTCCAATCTAGCCTCACAAGTGAAACACTGAATTACAAAGATTTAGGGCACCAACCCAAGGAGCACCAACCCCTAAACCAAGCTCCAACTTGGTGATGTATATTGAAATAGAATTTTGAAACACTTATAGCTTCTTGTTGAAAATAAGTTCTACAACTCTTGACCAAATAGGTCTCTGCCAGTTAACAATCTTCTCATATTTACTAGATCTCACACTACCGGTTAACATATTGCTCTCTCTACTTCTTGGATTCTCTTATCTCTTTCTCACAGCCTCTCAACACACTATGCCACACTTGGATGCCTTCTTAATCAATCACACCGCACTGGTTAGCTCAACTGTTAGACCTGCTACAGTTTACCGATACTCTATCACTACCGGTTAAACCCTCTCACTGATTTTCTTGTTAACTCGCTCTGCAACTTCCTTAGAATAGATTATAAGGGACTTGATCCTTCTCTGCACTCAAGCTCTCTTCACTCTTCTTCTTCTCCTTAAGCATCAATCTTTTCTATTTTGAGTTCATCTATTTATAATCGTGGATTCTCACCAAGAACACATTCAATCACTGTCATGTTAGGTTTTACCTTCTCCAAATCAATCTGAATCCAATTTGAATTGATTTTCTTTTCCATGGATAAGATCTTCATGATATTGATCAATCACTAGCAAAGCTTCGCATTCCAATGTACATTTTCTAAATCAAGAGGTCTGCACCATGCTTTTCTTCTTTTCTCTGTCATTCGCCATTAATGGCTTTGTTGTTTCCTTCACCAAATGGGTACAAAGATCAAATCTTCTTGCAAGATCAGTTTAGTCGCTTTCCTAGCTTGCCTTCCTTGAGTTGCAATCCTATGACATCCTCTATGACTTGCAGGTTCCTTATTAAAGCTGACGTGCTTGTAGATTTGTTATGTCGATGCACACTCCACCAACCTATGCAATACCTCCACTTGCCATCCAGCTATCATGCTTGTCTGTTATTCATGTTACCATTCTTCCTCCTGCATGTTGCAGCAGTGTGACCATGACAATGACAGATCAAATAGTTCTTCCTCCTCCATGTTGCAGCAGTGTGACCATGACAATGACAAATCAAACAGTTTGCTCTCCATCTGGTTGCTGCCTGATAGCCACCGCTTCTTGACTGATGATTAAAGGTATTAAACTGGTTGGGATTCCAGTTCACAAAAGGTTCCAGACCAACTCCTTGAGTCCTCTGAAGATATCTTCTAGTGTTGTTCATAATAGACCTACATTCAGATGCTCTATGCGCAAACTTGTTGCATGCATAACAATTACCATTGAACTTATTGGATCTAGGTACATTGTTTATAAAGTAAGGAAAATTATTGTAGGCTTTGTTCCTACACACATTAGCAGTATGTCCTTCTTTAAGACAGTTAAAGCAAATAGGTTTGAACTTTTTCTTACCTTTACCTTTGAATGTCGGTTGCTTCTTTGATGCTTCAGCATTTGCACCAGAGGTCTCACCTTCCTCATGACTGGAGTAACCAAGTCCATCAGTATTCTTGACATGTTTGGCTGATTCAAGCTTTTGCTCTAGCTTAACAGTACTCTTGTTGAACTTAGCAAGTATTTCCTTTGACTCAGAGAGCTCTTTGGAAATAGCAGCATTTGTTTCCATCAAGTTTGCATTCTCAGAGATGGCTATGTTCATTTTTCCTTGCATGTCTTCCTTTTCCACTTTGCTCGCATGGAGTTGAGCGGTTAGGGCACTGATTTCTTGTTTTAACTTGGGGATCTCATGATCTCTGTCTTTTACAAGATCTTCAACTTTCCTCTGGTTCTCAATCTCTTGACAGATTTGGATAGTCAGTCCTTCCAACTCCTTTCTTAGGTTGGAATTGGATTCATTCAGCTTTTCTACTTCTTGAATTAGGGCTTCCATTTCCACTTCATTAGAGGAACTATTTTAAGTTAGCTCCATCAATTTTTTAGCATGTTCTCTCCTTTTTGCCTAAGAGGCCTTATATTTGACCATAAGATCATTATAGGATTGCCTAGATTGAGTGAGCCAATGAGCAAGTTCCCTCACAGTGTATTCCCCCATATCTCTTTCCAAGTGATTAAAGTTATAGAAAGGTTGGCTCTGATACCAATTGATGAATACTAAGAGGGGGGGTGAATTAGTATGCCAAAAATTACTGTACTTAAACACTTTACTACTCTAGCAGTAAATTGGTGAAATAGTTTAGCAAACAAACCGATTAGCACACATAGAAACCAAATAGAAAATAATGCATTCACCCACAGAAGCACAATCACCATAACACAAGAGATTTTGATGTCGAAACCCAAATGGGAAAAACCACAGTGAGATGAAACTCACAAGTAACTATCTGCAGAATAGGAACTAGACCAGTTAAGGTCAGACCGGTTAAGGTCATACAATGTTCTTTACCAGAGTAGATCCTGTTAGGAATCTCAATCTCTGTTAGGAGATAAGTCTGATTAAAGACTACTTTGATAGAGGATTTTAGATCCACAGATGTGAACCACCTTGTTAGAGGATTTACAAAAGGCTTTTTGGGCCTACCTGGTTAAGGGCTTCAGACTTGTCAAAGATGTAAGTAATCAACAAGTGAGTGATCAAGAAAATAGCATAGATTGCTTGGTTAGATCCTTGATAGCTTGTTCCTAATGCATTCCAACATTACTTCAGTCATCAACACATTCATACTCTACGTTCTCTCATAGACATGGACTTCTCTTCTATAATCTCACTTACAAAAACTCATCAACCACCTTAAACCCTAGTCAACAACCTACAACCCTAGACATGATGTCCTTATAAAGGAATCTGATTTCATGTCGGTCCAATAGGATTACAATACAATTTCCTAGGTTCAATGCATCTAGACATAATTGGTAATAAGACACAAAAAGCACCACCAGAGTCTCGGCACTGGAAAATAATTGGTGGATGGTAACTCATCACAAAATGTCGGCTGGTAACTCATCATAGAGTATTACCAGTTTAAACAAAGTGAAGACTGGAAAATATGAGTTTTGCTGCTTCGTTCCTTCCTACCGCTTAAGATTGTCAAACCGCTTGGGGTCTACATACCGCTTCAGACCGGTAAACACTTTCTGTAAAACACCGATAGTCTAAAGACTATAATACATCATATCGGTTGGAACAAATACCAGTTGAACTTTAACTCATACATACAAAAAGTGATCTCAAATCAAGTGTGTGTCCATCAATGACAATCACAACATTAATCATCAAAAATGCCAACAATCTCCCCCTTTGGCATTGATGGCAGCACTTAGGAAAATTTTGACATCTAAGTGTTTTACAACAAAAATATGCCATAATCAAAATTACTCCCTCTAAGCATATACACTATCCCTTTTGCAGAAAATACAATGTATAGTACTCTTTAATAGAAATAACATGAAAGTATACATAGTATGCATCAAAATTTAAATACCAATACACTTCTTCCCCTTTGCCAACAATGACAAAGTATAGCTGAATAACCCCTGTTCTTTTTGCATTAATAATCGATTTAAAGAGTTTATGACAATAAAGAGTGAAACTTGTCAAAAACTTATTTAAATTCCTGCATAAATGTCTTCATGGATAAAGACCATGATTCGAGCAATGAGGTAGCAACCTCATGCTCCATTTGCATCTGATAAACCTGCTCTTCCATGGCATCCATGGTACTCATCTCTTGAGTAACAATTAGGGCATCTATATTGAGGTAGCATTTCTAGAGAATTTGCATTCTTGGCAGTAGGACCAGTTGAAGTTCCTGCAAATTACGTGTCCGATTGCTTATCTCTGCCTCTAGTCTTACAGACTGAAGTTGAAACTAGTGAGCAGTTTGTCCATAGGTGGAGAAGGAGTCATAGGGCATCTTGAAGGTGCTAATAAATGACTACATATTAGTTTGCAGTTTGTCCTTCTGAGTGAGCACATCATCACAGAACAAATGAGGATGACAAATCTTGCTGAGTAGTAGATTGCCCTCATTCATTGCATCTCTAATGTCCTTCTATTTTTTTTTTGAAGATCAGACTGGAGCTCTGTTAACTTTCTTACCAATGCAGTATCCAGAGCCTTTTGATGTTCCTTCTTGGTATTTGCTTCTGCAACCTCTTCCAGGCTTTGCACCTGGTCTTTTACAACTGTGCATAGGAGCTTCAATTGTGCAAGTGAGGAATTGGTATTGGGAAGGTTCGTACTGGGTATCAAACCATTAAGAGTGTCCACTGCAGCTTGGATCACATCTTGCTGCTCTTTCCTCCTTATCACTTCCAGGCGTTCTTGAGCAATCTTAATGCTCTGCAACAACTCTGATTCGTTTGTGGACTGGAGGTCAATGGGACTAGTAATGTCAGCCGGTTTAGCCTGACTACCGGTTGCCATTGGGGTCTCCACCCATGTGCTCTTTGTTGCTGCTTCCTTGTTCTTGGCTTTTTGCTTATCTTCTTGAGCCTTCCTCTACTCCTCTTCTTCTTTCTTTCTTTTCTCTTCTTCTTGTCTCTTCTCTTCATCTTTTCGCTTCATCTCTTCTTCATCCTTCTTCTTCTCCTCTTCCTTCTTCCTCTTCTCCTCTTCCTGTTTCTTCTCTTCCTCTTTCCGCTTCTCCTCTTCTTTCTTTTCCTCTTCCTTCTTCTTCTTCTTCTCTTTCTCTTGTTTCTTATTTTCCTCTTCTCTTCTCTTCTTCTCCTCTTCTTTTCTCTTATCCTCTTCCTCTTTCCTCTTTTTCTCCTCTTTTTTTTATCCTCTTCCTCTTTCCTCTTTTCCTCCGCTTTTCTCTTATCCTCTTCCTCTTTCCTCTTTTCCTCTTCTTTTCTCTTATCCTATTCTTCTTTCCTCTTTTCCTCTTCTTTTCTCTTATCCTCTTCATCTGCCTGTTTCTTCTTTTCTGCTTCTTGTTGCTTCTTTTCTTCTTCTGCCTGCTTCTCCTATCCTATTCCTTCTGATGGTGTACCCTGAGTAATATTTTCACCATCTAAGGTGTTAACATCGATGGGTTCCATTTGTTCAGTGATCGGTTCCCCTTCACTATCATATACTTCATTCGGTTTTGTTATTTTCGGTTCTTGCTTAGCCTTATTGTTGGCTTGACGCAGTTCATGAGTATGTACAATAGTCATCATATGAAGATGAGTGTCTTTTTCAACATCATCAATTCTCCCTTCTAATAACCAGAGTCCTCTCCTTCTAGTGAAGAAGAGTCCTTTGTTTCGGTTAACGACTTCAAATAGCTCAGAGTTGGATAGGTCAGGAAAGTATTGGGCAAATACTTTCTCCCTTATTTCCTATTCCTTCTCTATGGCAATGCGCCATTTGTTGTCTAAAGAATTATACAAATAATCTGGTGTCTCAGATCTAATTTCTGAAGGTGACAGGTCATTAACACATAAATACTTAATGATTTCCTGTTCAACTTCTTCCTTTTCATCATCATTGAAGTCATCAAAACAATCAATTAAATTATTTAGCAATTTTCTCCTAATATTCTTTATAGTTCTTTGAAAATGTGTCAAAGGTTTGTAAGAAGAAATATCATTATTTACTGGTGTAGATGTTGCCAGTTCATTCTTTGTCTTTTTCCTTGTTTACCTGATCTTCTTAGGCGGTTCTTCTGACACAATTTCTTCTGAGTCCGGTGTATTGCTTTTTGTCTTCTACTTCCTCTCAAAGAATTTGGCAGGTGTAGCTTCCAGTTTCTTCTTAGCTGGTGACTGCTTGGTCACTTTGGGACTGGCTACAGTAACCAGTGTTGATGCTGAAGGCACTACCTTTCCTTTATTATTGAGGGTTCTTCAACTGGTGTAACTCTTTCTAGATAGGTGCCAGTTCTCTTTGCCTTAGGATCAAGGGGTGTGGTGATTAGGATAGAAGCATACCCATCCAACATATCATACATTACCTCATAGCCCATAGGCTCCACTTCTTCCTGTCTGGGCTCAACGGCCTCCATTATGCATTCATCCACTTTGATGGTGAAGCAGATGTCTTCCTCATATTTTTTGACTATATGATTGGATATTCTTACCCTTTGGTTCATTTTGCATTTGAACTCATCAAAGTATTTGTTCAGTGCTTCCGGATAGCCGGTTCCAACTGCTTGTAGACTTTCATTGATTTGCTTTGTCACCGGTTGGTCAAAAAACCACTGAATGTCACCTAATCCTGGAAAGTAGCCTTGGAAGTAAAAGAACAACCCAACCAGTAGTTGTCCAAAATTAAATCCGAGTGCATTGTCCTGTTTGATCGAATTAAGATTCAACAAAAGTTGTCTTTGCATACAATTGCATAGATCATCTTCCTTGATCATCTTGTAAGCAGAATTTACCATTGCAGCAGAGAAAAAATTAATTTTGCTAGCAGAGAACATCCAGTAACCTATCACCATGTAGGCATACTTGACCAAATCGTCCTTGATTGAGTTGACGGTCATTCCATGTGAGTCACTCACTGAACCGGTGAGCTTAGACATTATAGTCTTGCTGACCTTCCTTAGGGTGACACTTCCCCTGTGTTACAGAAACTAGTGATAACATGAATCACTTCCAGTGTGATATCATGCATCTGCTCTAGGTACATCTTATCACCATGTACCCTACTTAGAATAATGTGAATGTGATCATCCAAAAATTCTTCAAGAAAGTAAACTACATTGTGAAGTTTCTTCTTTTCTAGAATGCTGAATTCCAATTTAGTCTTCTTATCCTTTCCACAGAACAAGCTCAGCTAGGAATGGATCACAAGAGACCCTAGGTCTTCAATTTTGTAGTCTATGTAATTGGAAATGCCTTCTTCCACTATAACACCAGCAGGTACTTGAGACAGGGCATTGTATTTCGACTTTCATTGAATGAAGTCCATAGAATCAACGAGTGCACTAGAGCTATCATGTGATGCGGAAGCCATGATAAATGGAGAATTATGAAAAAATACCTTCGTAGATCAAAATTTAGGGCTTCAAAATTTGAACTTCGCCACACACTCCTTCAGTAGAGATACCACTTTGCGTTCTACACTCCTCCAACAGATGTTTGGTTCAGATTCTTCTTCAGGATTTTGATAAACTCTTTGAATCACACTGTAAATCGCTTTTCTTTGCTCTACACTTGAAAAAATTCTTTGCTCAAAAAATGATAAGTGAGAAATGATTTGAAAATTCATTTTAAACAGGTTCTCCACCTACCATAATAAATGCTCCACTATTAGGGCGTAAACCCTAATTTGCCTTTTACCATTTCTGGTCTTCTATCAACTGACAGGTATCACATATCGGTTAAGGTCTTTTACCGGTGTAAACCAGGGGTTCAAAACATTTCTCCATTTGCTCCCCCTATGCTTTTCTGATGCTTAGTTTGCCGGTTCTATGATTTCCACACTAGGTGCAAAAACTGGTTCTTCATGCAACACCGCTGGTTTCTTTTTCTAGGTTTTGTTCATATCCACTTGAATAGTTTCTGTTGGCATTTTTGATGATTATGTTGTGATTTTCATTGATGGAGACACACTTGCATTGAGATCATTTTTTATGTATGAGTTATGCTCAACTGACAATTGTTCCAACTGGTATGATGCATTATAGTCCTTAGACTATTGGTGTTTTGCAGAAAGTGATTACCGATCTGAAGTGGTATGTTAACCCCAAGCGGTTCGAGGATCTGAAGTGGTACAAAGGATCAAAGTGGCAAAACACATATTTCCCAATCTTCATTTTGTCAAACCGGCTATCGACATTTTTCTTGAACTGGTAATACTCTGTGATGAGTTACCAACTAGCATTTTGTGATGAGTTACCATCCACCGATTGTTTGATGGTGCCGACACTTTAACAGTGCTTTTTGTGTCGTGTTACTAGATACATCTAGATGCATTGAACCTAGGAAATCGTATTGTAATCCTATTGGACCGATATGAAATCAGATTCCTTTATAAGGACATCATGTCTAGGGTTTTAGGTTGTTGTTGTTGCAGTTGATGTTGGTGCTAGGGTTTAAGGTGGTTGAGGAGTTAGAGAGAGTATGAATGTATAGAAGACTGAAGTAATGTTGTAATGCATTAGGAATGAGCTATCAAGGATCTAACCAAGCAATCTATGCTATTTGCTAGATCACTCACTTGTTGATTACTCACATCTTTGACAAGTCTGTAGCCCTTAACCAGGTAGGCCCAAAAGCCTTTTGTAAATGCTCTAACAAGGTGGTTCACATCTGTGGATCTAAAATCCTCTAGCAAGGGAGTCTTTAATCGGACTTATCTCCTAACAGAGATTGAGATTCCTAACAGGATCTGTTCTGGTAAAGAACATTGTAAGACCTTAACCGATCTGGTTCCTATTCTGCAGATAGTTACTTGTGAGTTCCATCTCACCGTGGTTTTTCCCATTGGGGTTTCCACATCAAATATCTTGTGTTATGGTGGTATTGCTTCTATGGGTGAATGTCTTATTTGCATTTTGGTTTGCATGTGTGTTAACCGGTTTGTCTGTCAAACTGTTTTACCAGTTTATCACTAGACTGTTTAAGTGTTTGAGTACAATGTTTTTTGGTATACTAATTCACCCCCCCTCTTAATATTCATCAATTGGTATCAAAGCCTACCTTTCTATAAGTTTAACCACTTGGAAAGAGATATGGGGGAATACACATTGAGGGAGCTTACTCATTGGCTCACTCAGTCTGAGCAAGCCTATGATGATCTTACAGTCAAATACAAGGCATCTCAAGCAAAAAAGAGAGAACATGCAGAAAAACTGATGGAGCTATTTGAAAATAGTTCCTCTGATGAAGCAAACATCGAAGCCCTGATTCAAGAAGTAGAAAAGCTGAATGAATCCAATTCCAACCTGAGAAAAGAATTAGAAGGACTGACTATCTGAATGTGCCAAGAGCTTGAGAACCAAAGGAAAGCTAAAGATCTAGTCAAAGACAAAGATCATGAGAACTCCAAACTGAAGCAAGAGATCAGTGCCCTAACTGCTCAACTCCATGCGAGCAAAGTGGAAAAGGAAGACATGCAAGGAGAAATAAACATTGCCATCTTTGAGAATGAAAACTTGATGGAAACAAATGCTGCTATTTCCAAAGAACTCTCTGAGTCAAAGGAAATACTTGCTAAGTTCAACAAGAGTACTATCAAGCTAGAGCAAAAGCTTGAATTTGCCAAACCTGTCAAGAATACTGATGGACTTGGTTATTCCAGTCATGAGGAAGGTGAGACCTCTGGTACAAATGCTGGAACATCAAAGAATCAACCAACATCAAAGGATAAAGGTAAGAAAAAGTTTAAACCTATTTGCTTTAACTGTATTAAAGAAGGACATACTGCAAATGTGTGTAGGAGTAAGGCTTACAATAATTTTCCTTATTTCCTATATGATAAGCCTAGATCGTATAAATTCAATGGTAACTATTATGCATGCAACAAGTTTGGGCATAGATCACCTGAATGCAAGTCTGTTATGAATAACACTGGAAGATATCCTCAGAGGACCCAAGGAGTTGGTCCTGAACCTTTTGTGAACTAGAATCACAACCGGTTTAATGACTTCAATCATCAGCCAAGAAGCGGTGGCTATCAATCGGCAACCGGATGGAGAGAAAACTATTGGATTTGTCATGGTCATGGTCACACTGCTGCAACATGCAGAAGGAAGAATGGAAACATGAACAATGGACCTTGGAGAGCACCTAGATTGGTCTGCTATCACTGCAACAAACTGGGTCACATTGCCAGATTTTGTAGGTCAAGAAAGAACATATTTGATGATATACCAGTCACTCCAGAAGGAAAAATTGATGTTGACACCAATCAAGTGGATATGAACAAGACCTGGAAGAAGAAACTAGCAATGTTGCAAGAGGAACCGGTTTTTGCACCTAGTGTGGAAATCACGGAACCGACAAACTAAGCTTCAGAAAAGCTTAGAGGGAGCAAATGGTGAAATGTTTCGAACCCCCGGTTTACACCGATAAAAGACCTTAACTGGTATGTGATACCTGTCAATCGACAGAAGACCAGAAATGGTAAAAGACAAATTAGGGTTTACGCCCTAATGGTAGAGCATTTATTGTGGTAGTTGAGGAATATGTTTAAAAGGAATTTTTCAAATCATTTCTCACTATTAGTTTTTGAGCAAAGAAGGTTTTCAAGTGCAGAGCAAAGAAAAGTGATTTGTGCTGCAATTCTGAGAAATTTAAGGAACCTTGAAGGAGATTCAAATTCAAATTGAAAATGGTCAAGTGAAGAACACAAAGTGGTGATTCTGCAATCAACGGAGTGTGAGGTGGAGAAGAATCTGAAAGCCCTAAATTCATGATTTTCAAAAGGTATTTTTCAAGTTTTCAATTTCTATCATGGCTTCTGCATCCCATACTAGCTCTAGTACATCTGTAGATTCAGCAAGCTTTATTTAATGCAAGTCTAGATATAATGCCCTATCACAAGTTCCAGCTAGTGTGATAGTAGAAGAGGGAATCTTAGATTACATAGATTGTAAAATCGAAGACCTATGGTCTCTAGCAATTCACTCGCAGCTAGGTTTATTTTGTGGATAAGATAAAAAGATCAAAAAGGAGTATAGTATTTTGGAGAAGAAGAAGCTCCACAATGCTGTTTATTTCCTGGAGGATTTCATAGATGATCACATTAGGATCATTCTGAGTAGAGTTCATGGTGACAAGATGTACTTGGAAAGAACGCATGATATTACACCACAATCAATTCATGTTGTCACTAGTTTCTACAATACAGGGGAAGTGCCAGCCCTAAGGACGGTAAGCAAGACTGAAATGTTCAAGCTCACCGGTTTAGTGAGTGACTCAAGAGGTATGACCGTCAATTCAATCAAGAATGATCTAGTCAAGTATGTCTGCATGGTGATAGGCTACCAGATGATCTCTACCAGCAGACTTAACTCTGTATCTACTGCAGTGGTAAATGCTGCTTACCAGATGATCAAGGAGGATGCATCATTTGACCTATGCACCAGTATGCAAAGGCAACTCCTGTTGAATCTTAAATCGATCAAATAGGATAATGCATTGAGGTTCAAGTTTGGACAACTACTGGTTGGGTTGTTCTTTTACTTCCAAGGCTACTTTCCAGCAGTAGGTGATGTCTAGTGGTCTGCTGACCAATCGGTAACCAAGCAAATCAAGGAAAGTCTTCAAGTAGTTGGAACTGGTTACCCTGAAGTTCTGAATAGGTACTTTGTGAGTTTAGATGCAAAATGAGTCAGAGGATGAGAATATCAGGTGATATTGTCAAGAAATATAAAGATGATATCTATTTCACCATTAAAGTGGATCAATGCATAATGGAGGTTGTTGATGCTAGAAGGATATGCCTCTACCCTTATTGCCTCACTGCTTGATCCAAAGGTAAGAGGAACCGACACCTACCTAGAAAGGATAACACTGGTTGAGGAACCCTCAGCAAAGAAAGGAAAAGAACCTTCAATGAAGAAGGCAAAAGCAGTGCCGTCAGCATCGACACCGGCTACTACAACCAATCCTATAGTGACCAAGTGGTCACCAACTAAAAAGAAACCTGAAGTGGCACCTACTAAAGTGTTCGAGAGAAAGAGGAAGACAAGGAATGCCTCATTAGACTCTGAAGAAATCGTGTCTGAGGAAAAACCTAAGAAGACATGACAAGAAAAGATAAAGACAAAGAATGAACTAGCATCATTGGCACTGGTAAATATTGACATCTCCTCTTACAAACCTTTGACACATTGTCAAAGAACTATCAAAAAAATTAGGAGAAAAGTGTTGAATGATTTGATTGATTGTTTTGATGACTTTAATGATGATGAAAAGGAAGTAGTTGAAAAAGAAATCATTCAATATTTATGTGTTAATGACCGGTTGCCTTCAGAAATTAGATATGAGACACTAGATTCTTTGTATAAGTCCTTAGACAATAAATGGCGCATTGCCATAGAGCAAGAACAGGAAATGAGAGAGAAAGTTTTTGCTGAACATTTTCCTGATGTATCAAATTTAGAACTATTTGAATCAATGAATAAATACAAAGGCCTCTTCTTCATGAGAAGAAGAAGACTCCTGTTACTTGAAGGAAAGGGTCAAGAAGTGCTCAAGAATACACACACCCTTTCTCTAGAATCTCTGAAGATGCATAGAGTGGCTGAAGCCAACAGGAAGGCTGAGAAAGAACTGACAATAACCAAACCGGATGAAGTGTTTGATGATGAAGGAAACCTGGTTATTGAATCTATCGACACTATTGATGTCGATGCTTTAGATGGAGAGGATGTTGCTCAGGGTATACCATCTGAAGGAATAGGACAGGAGAAGCAGGCAGAACAGGAACTAAAACAAAAGGAAACAAAGGACAAAAAGGAGAAAGGAACGAAGCAAGCGGAAAAGAAGAAAGCAGAAGAGGAAAAGAAGAAGGATGAAGAGGAGAAGAAGAAGAAGGATGAAGAGGAGAAGAAGAAAAAGGAAGAGGACAAGAAGAAGAAGGAAGAAGATGAGGAGAAATGGAAATAGGAAGAAAAGAGAAAAGAAGAAGAGAAGAAAAGAAAAGAAGAGGAAGAAGAGAAAAAGAAACAAGAAGATGCAAGGAAGAAGAAAGAGGAAGAGGATGAGAAGAAGAGAAAGGAAGAGGAGAAGTGAAAGGAAGCAGAAAAGAAGAAGGAAGAGGAAGATAAGGCAGAGGAGAAAAGGAAGGAAGTAGAAAAGAAGAAGGTAGAGGAAGATAAGGAAGAGGAAAAGAGAAAAGAAGTGGAGAAGAAGAAGGTAGAGGAGGATAAGGAAGAGGAAAAGAGAAAAGAAGCAGAGAAGAAGAAGGTAGAGGAGAACAAAGAAGCTGAAGCGACAACGAGCACGTAGATGGAGACACCTAAGGCAATCGGTAGTCAAGCCAAACTGGCTGATCTCACCAGTCCCATTGACCTCCAGTCTACAAGTGAAATGGAGCTATTGCAGAGCATCAAGGTTGCTCAAGAATGCCTTGAGGTGTTAAGGAGGAAGAAGTTGGAAGATGTGATCCAAGTTGCGGTGGACACTCTTACCGGTTTGTTACCTGGTACAAACCTCCCTAGTACTGACTCATCATTGGCCCAATTGAAGCTCCTATGCATAGTAGTGGATGATCAAGTGCAGAGCTTAGAAGAGGTAGCAGAGGAAAATGCCAAGAAAGAGAATCAAAAGGCTCTCAACATTTCCTTGGTGAAGAACTTCAATGAGCTCCGGTCTGAGCTGCAAAAAGCACAGAAGGATATAAGGAATGCTCTGGATGAGGGGAATCTTCTACTCAGCAAGATTTGCCAACCTCATCTATTCTGTGATGATGTGCTTGCATAAAAGCAAAAGCTTCAATCCAATTTGCAGTTATATATGAACACCTTCAAGCTGCCATACGACTCTTTTATAACTTATGGGCAAACCGTTCACCGGTTTCACATCCAGTCTGCCAAATTAGAGTTGGAAATAAGCACCCGGTCATGAGATTTGCAGGAGCTACAACTGGTTCTACTCCCACATTTGCAAATACTTCAGAAGTGCTATCTTAATCTGGATGCCTTAACGGCGACATAGGAGATGAGCACACTAGATGCCATGGAAGAACAGGTCTCCTAGATGCAGACAGAGAAAGAAGTGGCAACCTCCCTACTTGAGTCCTGGTCCTTATCTATGAAACAATTTTTAAAGGACTTCAAATATATTTTTGTAAAGTTTTATTCCTTATTGTCATAAACTCTTATTCTTTTAATCCTAATGACATAGGTGTTAATCTGTAATATTTTGTTGTCATTGTTGGCAAAGGGGGAGAAGTATAAATTTTGAATGTTTTGATGTATACTTTCATGTTATTTCTGTTAAGAAGGAGTATACATTGTATTTTCTGTAAAAGGGATAGTGTATATTCTTAGGCAGAGTAATTTTGATTCTAGCATATTTTTGTAAAACACTTACATGTCAAAATTTCCTAAGTGTTGCCATCAATGCCAAAGGGGGAGATTGTTGGCATTTTTTATGATTATGTTGTGATTGTCATTGATGGACACACACTTGCATTGAGATCATTTTTGTATGTATGAGTTATGCTCAACCAACAATTGTTCCAACCGGTATGATGCATTATAGTCCTTAGACTATTGGTGTTTTGTAGAAAGTGATTATTGATATGAAGCGGTATGTTAACCCCAAGCGGTATGAAGGATCAAAGCGGTAGAACACATATTTCCCAGTCTTCATTTTGTCAAACCGGCTACTGGCATTTTTCTTGAATAGGTATTTTGTATGAACCGGTAATACTTTCTGATGAGTTACCAACCAGCATATTGTGATGAGTTACCATGCATCGATTGTTTGATGGTGCCGACACTTTAACGATGCTTTTTGTATCATGTTACCAGATACGTCTAGATGCATTGAACCTAGGAAATTGTATTGTAATCCTATTGGACCGACATAAAATCAGATTCCTTTATAAGGACATCATGTCTAGGGTTCTAAGTTGTTCTTGTTGTGGTTGATGTTGTTGCTAGGGTTTAAGGTGGTTGAGGAGTCAGAGAGAGTATGAATCTATAGAAGACTGAAGTAATGTTGTAATGCATTAGGAATGAGCTATCAAGGATCTAACCAAGCACTCTGTGCTATTTGCTAGATCACTCACTTGTTGATTACTCACATCTTTGACAAGCCTATAGCCCTTAATTGGGTAGGCCCAAAAGCCTTTTGTAAATCCTCTAACAAGGTGGTTCACATCTGTGGATCTAAAATCCTCTAGCAAGGTAGTCTTTAATTGGACTTATCTCCTAACAGAGATTGAGATTCCTAACAGGATATGTTCTGGTAAAGAACATTTTAATACCTTAACTAGTCTGACCTTAACCGGTCTGGTTCCTATTCTGCAGATAGTTACTTTTGAGTTCCATCTTACCGTGGTTTTTCCCATTTGGGTTTCCACGTCAAATATCTTGTGTTATGGTGGTATTGCTTTTGTGGGTGAATGTCTTATTTGCATTTTGGTTTGCATGTGTGTTAACCAGTTTGTTTGTCAAACTGTTTTACCGGTTTATCACTAGACTGTTTAAGTGTTTGAGTACAATGTTTTTTGGTATACTAATTCACCCCCCCTCTTAGTATTCATTAGTTTCAATATCAATCTTTCCTTTTGGAGTGACCGATATGTCATCTGATATGTTCTTTCTTGTTCTGCAGAATTTGGCAATGTGACCCGGTTTGTTGCAATTATAGTAGACCATTCTAGGTGCACTCTATGGTCCATTATTCATTTTACCATTCTTCCTCCTGCATGTTGCAGCAGTGTTACCATGATAATGATAGATCAAATAGTTTTCTCACCATCTGGTTGCCGCTTGATAGCCACCGCTTCCTGACTAATGATTAAAGGTATTAAACCGGTTAGGATTCCGGTTCACAAAAGGTTCCGGACAAACTCCTTGAGTCCTCTGAGGATATCTTCTAGTGTTGTTCATAAAAGACCTGCATTTAGATGCTCTATGGCCAAACTTTTTGCATGCATAACAATTACCATTGAACTTATTGGGTGTAGGTACATTGTTTATAAAGTAAGGAAAATTATTGTAGGCTTTGCTCCTACACACATTAGTAGTATGTCCTTCTTTAAGATAGTTAAAGAGAACAAATTTGAACTTTTGCTTACCTTTACCTTTGAATATCGGTTGCTTCTTTGATGCTTCAACATTTGCACCAGAGGTCTCACCTTCCTCATGACCGGAGTAACCAAGTCCATCAGTATTCTTGACAGGTTTGGATGATTCAAGATTTTGCTCTAGCTTAACAATACTCTTGTTGAACTTAGCAAGTATTTCCTTTGACTCAGAGAGTTTTTTGGAAATAGCAACATTTGTTTCCATCAAGTTTTCATTCTCAGAGATGGCTATATTTAGTTCTCCTTGCATGTCTTCCTTTTCCACTTTGCTCACATGGAGTTGAGCGGTTAGGGCACTGATTTCTTGTTTTAACTTGGGGATCTCATGACCTCTGTCTTTTACTAGATCTTCAACTTTCCTCCAGTTCTCAAGCTCTTGACACATTTAGATAGTCAGTCCTTCCAACTCCTTTCTTAGGTTGGAATTGGATTCATTCAGCTTTTCTACTTCTTGAATTAGGGCTTCCATGTCTGCTTCATTAGAGGAACTATTTTCTGTTAGCTCCATCATTTTTTTAGCATGTTCTCTCCTTTTTGCCTAAGAGGCCTTATATTTGACCATAAGATCATCATAGGCTTGCTCAAACTGAGTGAGCCAATGAGTAAGTTCCCTCACAGTGTATTCCCCCATATCTCTTTCCAAGTGATTAAACTTATCAAAAGGTTGGCTCTGATACCAATTGATGAATACTAAGAGGGGGGGTGAATTAGCATGCCAAAAATTACTGTACTTAAACAATTTACTAGTCTAGCAGTAAACTGGTGAAACGGTTTAGCAAACAAACTAGTTAGCACACATGCAAACCAAATAGCAAATATCGTATTCACCCACATAAGAACAATCACCATAACACAAGAGATTTTGATGTGGAAACCGAAATGGGAAAAACCACGGTGAGATGAAACTCACAAGTAACTATCTGTAGAATAGGAACCAAACCGGTTAAGGTCAGACCAGTTAAGGTCATACAATGTTCTTTACCAGAATAGATCCTGTTAGGAATCTCAATCTCTGTTAGGAGATAAGTCCGATTAAAGACTACCTTGCTAGAGGATTTTAGATCCACAGATGTGAACCACCTTGTTAGAGGATTTACAAAAGGCTTTTTGGGCCTACCCGATTAAGGGCTTCAGACTTGTTGAAGATGTGAGTAATCAACAAGTGAGTGATTTAGGAAATAGCATAGATTGCTTGGTTAGATCCTTGATATCTCATTCCTAATGCATTCCAGCATTACTTCAGTCTTCAACACATTCATACTCTACATTCTCTCATAGACATGAACTTCTCTTCTATAATCTCACTTACAAAAACTCATCAACCACCTTAAAGCCTAGTCAACAACCTAAAACCCTAGACATGATGTCTTTAGAAAGGAATCTATTTTCATGTCGGTCCAATAGGATTGCAATATAATTTCATAGGTTCAATGCATCTAGACATAATTGGTAACATGAAACAAAAAGCACTGCCAGAGTGTCGGTACCGCAAAACAATTGGTGGATGGTAACTCATCGCAAAATGTCGGTTGGCAACACATCACAGAGTATTACCGGTTCAAACAAAATACTGGTTTAAGCAAAATACCGGTTGCCGGTTTGAAAAATTAAAGATTGGGAAATATGAGTTGTGCTGCTTCGTTCCTTCATACCGCTTGAGATCCTCAAACCGCTTGGGGTCTACATACCGCTTCAGACCGGTAAACATTTTTTGCAAAACACCGATAGTCTAAAGACTATAATACATCATACCGGTTGGAACAAATACCGGTTGAGCTTTAACTCATACATACAAAAAGTGATCTAAAATCAAGTGTGCGTCCATCAATGACAATCACAACATTAATCATAAAAAATGCCAACATATGGATATACCAGTTTGATTGTGGTTTTGGAAGAGTCTGAGGCTATGAGATATTTCGATGTCTATCCAATTTAAATCACAACTGAACCACTGGGAATGTTTCCTGCAAAGAAGGAGAGTTACCTGCAAAGGAGAACATACATTTGGTATTGAAAGATATACAATTAGTATCAATGTTAGCTTCAACACGTGGTATCAATAATTTGGGGTTAGAATGGCTTTTGCATATCAAGGGGAGATGATGCAGTTCAATCGACATGTATGCTGTATTCACTGACACATGTGTCTTCAATTGGTTTCAGACTTGTGTATGCTATAGGGTTTCGGTTTGCATATACACTTGATTGCTGAGCAATTGGTGTCAGTTGGTGGTTGTGCCCTCCACCTCAAGTGTTGTGAATTGAGAGGATGAAATGTATGATGGTCAAAGGAGGAGAAGCATCCAGTAAACAAAAAAAGGGGAGAGGAAAGTGTCAGTGCTCAGTAGACACGAGGAGGATAGAAATCCTGTCAGTGCCCTTTCCCATTGTTGTCAAAGGGGGAGAGAGAATCTGTAGTATGCCGTATGCTACATGTGTGAGAATCCATGCAACACACAAAGGGGGAGAGAGAATCTGTAGTATGTCAGATACTAAAAGTGTTGACATCAATTCCAAAGGGAGAGATTATTGGCATTGTGTTGTCATTGATGTCAACCGGTATGCGATATTGATGTGCAGTGTTGTCATTAATGCATACCGAAAATGGTATCATTGATGTCAACTAGCCTAGCAGGTCACCGATAAGGAAGAGAGTGTCATACAACACAATGGCCATTGGAGTCACCAATACATAGGTTAGTGTTGACTTGTGTTGAAGAAATAAGGACTGCAGACCAGTAAGTGACATGTTGGCAGTGCATTGTTGCCAACTGACAAGAGAGCAAGATGCTAGGATGTTTATTGTGATGAAGAGACAAGATGTTACAAAAATCACATCAACACTAGAGGTGAAGTATGTGCAGGCAACCGGTATGCTGTTGGATGTCAATCTGTAGCACTCCCACTAGATTAAGAGAAGACTCACATAGAGTGTTCCCAACAGGTTTATATGTGGTTGTTTGTTGATATGCCTGCTCAAATAGGGAAGCCACATTGATGCAATGCAAGATGCAGATGACAAGGATCCAATCCCATTGGTAAATGGAGGTTATCTCCTATTATGCATGAGATCCATCATAGACTTCTTAGATAAGACAAAAGAGTAGAAGGCGGGTGATTGAAGGCTCACACCAGATCAACCAGTGAAATACTAAGTTGCCTGAGGTGCATGTGCTTAGTGATATGCATCAGATTAGCTAGGTAGATATGATGAGTTGATGGTACAGAGAAGGAAGGATATGTTTGTCACTTTGACAAACCAATTGATAGGAAAACTAGTCTATTGATGAAGAAGGCAAGTTGGAACAACTATAGATAGATAATTTTGTCAGAATGGAGATGAAGTTTGGTGCCACCAGTGTGCATGGTATCTTACCAGTATACATGCACAAGATACTACTAGTATAGATGTCAACCTGTAAGTTGACAAAGTGCAGATGCAGAAGGCTCCCATCTATTGAAGATGTAGGGGGAAGGTTGGCAAGAGTGTTGACCAGTTTAGGTGTTGCATTGAAAGAGAAGCAAAGTGAAAGGTTGAAGACAAATCAGTTAGGGTATAACCGACAGGGTCTATGAATCGATAGATGAACCCGGTTGTGTGGTTGGTCGGTGATCTTGTCTGGACCAACATAGAAGACTTAGAAGAGGTGGATGCAGACTATGATGACACGTAGGAGATAGGTGTCATGCATACAGTGGTTAGTGAAGAGTTATCGGTGAGGTAGGTGGTGACTGGTCAATATTAATGTCGATAGCATGTTTCATGGGTCGAGAAGCAGAAGGGTATGGCTTGAGACTGATCAAAGGACATAGATCTAATTTGATGACATCATGATTGAGGCTAAGTGTCTAGGTGCTAATCAGGGTAGGTGAAGCTATCTACATGATCGCTTCATAGGTGTTTGACAGGTGCAAACCGAAGAAGGTGTCGTGTTTGCCAAATTGGGCAAACATGTTCTGAATGCAACAATATTGGTGGAGTCTGATTGATCTGTTGTAGCTGGTCGATCTCTAGACAAAGAGCTAATTGGATTTGGTTTGCTTGGGGGTCAATTAATAAACCCTAGGAAGCTAGAAGTTTGAATTTTATTTTGGCAGGAAGGCATAGTATAAACATGTAGATCGAAGACCAGATCTACTGCTGCTGCATGAGAGAGTGAGGCTAGTGAAGGAGATCCAATTAGTAAAGTGCTCAAAGTCAATCAGAGAAGAGACTGAGTGAGTGAGAGGGAACTGGTTAGAAGAGTTCAATTAGAAAGAGTAAGGTAACCCATAGTCTTCCATTAAGGCTGATAGAGGGATACATCGATAGTGATTGAACTAACAAAGTAGAGCCAGAGAAGAATGTAGAAAATAGAAGAGCACATTGAACATTGCAGTTAAGAACTGGCAGTAATCAGATAGTAGACAACTGACTGAGTGAAGAATAACTATGGTAGGTAGTAGTAGTGTGAAAAAGAGAAGAGAATCAACAGAGAGAAGAATCGATAGAGAAGAAGAAGAGGCTGAATCGGTAAGGGTGTAGGAGAGAGTAGGTTGTAGCAGTGAGAGGGTGAGTAGAGAATTGAGAGAGAATTGGAGAGAGGAGAACTGGTGGAGAGACTTGTATGAGAGTTACAAAGTTATTTTGTAACAAGAGTATTACTTTTGTATCTGATATATGTTATTGTAGATCACTGAGTTGGAGCTCGATCTAGGGGTTGGTGCTCCTTGGGTTGGTACCCAAAGAATCAGGGGTTGGTGCTCCTTGGGTGGGTTCCCTAAAGTAGGAGTGGTACTCCTTGGGTTGGTACCCTAAATTTTATAACTGAGGTTTTCATTGTGAGGCTAGATTGGAGCAGTAGTCTCCAAGAACATTTTTCAACGAGGTTTTTCCCATTTTGGGTTTTCCTCATACATCTGGTGCTATGTGATGTCACTTTTATGTGTGGTTGCATTTGTGTCATTCTTACATCTAATCGGTATGTCTTCTTTATGTTAGTTCAGTTAACCAGTATACACACATAAATTTGAAAAAGGGTTAAGTTTGGAAATCACTAATTCACTCCCCCTCTCAATGGCATCTTGTGTTCAACAATCATCACATCCTAAATTAGAATAAGAAAGATAAAGACATGAATATCATAAATCTAAATTATTATCATTAAAACCAGGAATGCAAAGAAATGTAGAGCATTGCAAATACTACCAAATACCATCATCACTGAGAATACTTCTAGAGCACAACTATTGGAGCACCAAATCTTAAGCATGGCATCCCGAAGAAACTTCCAACAACATACCAAAAATTCCATGAGTACAACTGCAACATATAATAAATGTGGAGCACAAACTAATCACTAAAACACTGAATCAATATGTTGACACCAATGACAACCATACTGACACATCATCAACTTCACATTTGCAACAATCTCCCCCTCTATCATTAATGACAACATTCATCAATGACAAAAATAAACTTAAAATCATAACTCATCTCTCCTTCAAACATGTCCAATCTCTCCAATCTCTCCCCCTTTGACATCAAAGACAAAGGTGAGCAATAACTCAACCATCTTTAGTTTCCACATAGCTCCCCCAAGAGGAAGCCCTAATCATTAGTCCAAACTAAAATATACATGAAGTTCCCTAGACTAATGCACTACTAAATGCACCAATTAAACTAGGAAAGGGTGTTATCGCCAACATCTACTAGAGATACCCAAAATCATCTTTACACAAAGCCTTTGTAAAGATATTTGCAACCTACTCTTTTGTAGGAATATACTCAAGTTTTGCTTCGTTGTCCAATACCTTCTCCCTTAAGAAGTGATTCCAAATAGAGATATAATTTTTTTTGGATTGAAGTACCAGATTCTTAGAGATATTTATCACACTTGTATTATCACACATGATTGAGATCAGTTCATCAAATATCACACCAATATCTTTCAATGTTTATTGCATCCAAAGTATCTGAGTGCAACATGATGTGGCTACAATGTATTCAACTTTTGCGGTTGATAAAGACACACAATCTTTCTTTTTACTTAACCATACAAATAACCACGAGCCAAAGAAAAATGCTTCACCGCTGGGAATATTTCTATCATCAACACTTCCTACCCAATTTGCATCACATAAGTTTTTAGAGAAAAATCTAATAATCTAGAATAACACAGTCTAATGTCTTATGCACCTTTTAGACATCTAAAAATTCTCTTTACTGCAACAACATCTCTCTTTTGGATCTTTCTAAAATCTAGTTGCAAGACAAACAACATACATGATATTCGGTCTGGTAGCAGTCATGTATAACAGTCCTCCAATCATTGATTTATACTTTCTTGCATTAGTCTTAGGAGATTTATCATCATTAGTCAACTTGCATCCAGTTGTCATAGGAGTACATACCAGTTTAGAATTATCCAATCCAAACTTTTTCAACAACTCTATAACATACTTTGATTGAGAAATAAAAATACCTTTATTGTTTTGATTTAGTTGCAATCCAAGAAAGAAATTCAACTCAACAATCATAAAAATTTCAAATTCCTTTTGCGTCTCACTAGTAAACTTCTTGCACATGCCATCATTTCCTCCAAATATTATCTCATCCACATATACAACAACAATTGGGATCTTATTTGATTCAACTTTGAAATAAATATTTCTATCGATAGACCCTTTTTGAAAACCTTGATTCAATAAGTACTTTTCTGTCCTTCCATACCATGCTCTAGGTGCTTGCTTCAACCCATATAGTGCCTTCTTCAATCTACAGACAATATCCAAATCATCTATCAACTTAAATCCTTCCAGTTTCTCAATGTAGACTTCTTTTTTTAGTTCCCCATTAAAAAATACTAACTTCACATCCATTTGATACACTTTAAAATCTTTACATGATGCAAAATCAAAAAGGATCCTAATAGCTTCTATTCGGGCAACATGAGCATAAGTCTCTTCAAAATCAATGCCTTCAACTTGAGTGTAACCTTTTCATGCCAATATTGCCTTGTTTCTTACAACACATCCATCTTTATCTAGCTTATTTCAAAACACCCACTTTGTTCCAGTAACATTCTTATCTGCTGGTCTAGGGAATAATTTCCAAGTCTAATTCTTCTCAATCTAATCTAACTCTTCCTTCATAGCTTTCATCCAATTCTAAACTTTACAAGCTTCTCCCACTATCTTAGGTTTTAGCTTCAGAAGTGAACACAAAATAACTTGTTCTTTATCATATTCACTTCTTGTAATAACACCTTTATACTTATCTCTTATAATTTGGTTCTTAGAGTGATTATCCTATACATACCTCAGAGTTTTAGATACAGTTGCCAAAACAACTTGAGTTTCTTTTTGCCTTTCTTCTTCTCTGCTCTTCTCTTCTTCTTCTCTACTTATGAACTCATTGGATGGAAATGTTTTCATCGACCTTCACATTTTCACTTTCAACAATTTTATTCAATCTCTTGTTGTAAAATTGGTAAGCCTTGCTCTTTGTAGAATATCCTAGGAATATACCTTCATCTGCCATGTTGTCAAACTTTCCAAGATTTCCTTCATTTCTCTGCATGTAACATTTACTTCCAAATACTTTGAAATATTTCACAGATGGAATTATTGCATACCATAACTCATATGATGTTTTCTTATATTTCTTCCAAAATAGAACTCTGCTGAGGGTGTATGCTACATTATGTATTGATTCTCTCTCGTAAACTTCTGGTAGGTTTGCTTCTTTGATCATAGTTCTAGCTACCTCTTGTATAGTCTCGTTCATTCTTTCCACTACACCATTCTGTTGAGGTATTCTAGGGGTAGATATATGCCTCCTAATCCCAAATTTCTCACAAAAAGTGTCAAATTCATCAGAAACAAACTCTCCTCCTCTATTAGATATTAAGTATTCGATTCTTCTATCAACTTTATTTTCAACTTTAGCTTTTAAAATAATAAAATTTTCTAATGCCTTTGACTTTTCTCTTAAAAATGCAACCCAAGTCATTCTAGAATGATCATCAATTAAGATCATGAAATACCTCTCATCTTGTAAGCTCCTTGTTCTCATCAGACCACATAAGTGTTACTACTTATCAAATTGCCATTACTTTAATATCCAAAGTCATACTATATATTCTAGTCAGTTAGTATTACCGAATCATGCAGTCAGTACACTTAGAGAAGTCGGTATGAACAATCTAGTCAGTTACAGAATAAAGCAGTCACAAAACGCAGTATTCACCGAGCTGTTTACTGAGTAAAGTTTCATGGCTACCGAGTGGTAAAGTTAACTCACTGAGTTGATATTCACTAAGTGAAATGTTTTACCAGATACATTGAACCTAGACATTCACATGAAAACGTGTTACAACATCGAGGCACATCTAACCGTTTTTGCATTGGGAATTGCACTATGAGATTGTGTATGATTACAAGGTCAATCTAACCAATGAGGTATTTTATTTAGTTATTCATTCGAAGAATCTTTTTTAAGATCGAAGCAATGAATCAGATCACTGCTGTAAGAGATCTATTTATACAGTATGATTCTAGGGTTAGATATATGAGATGCAATAAGAGATAACAGAGTGTATGCATGAAGGAAGACTGTTACTGAGACATAGAGAGGTCACTGAGAAGGTTATCAGTGAACAATCAAAGAATAGAGTAAATAGAAGGGTTTACCGAGTTTCATTATGGGTTACCGAGGTATGCTACAAGCTAGGTAATCTTATTCAGAGCACATAGAATCTGCTTTAGCATTTCAGATGTAAAGTTGCAGATATTTGTAATGATTTTATTGTAATATTTTGAAGTTGTAAGAGAAACCTTTAACAGGGTAAAAGACTCTAACCAAGTCTATAAATTGTAAATCCTTTAACCAGGTGCTACACTTATATAGTGTTGTAAAAAATCCTTTAGTAAGGTAGATCTAACTGATCTTGATACTCCTAATAGGGTAAGCTATCAGAAATAGCTAAATGTATCTCTAACCGAGCATTCTTTATTATTGCAGTAGTGAAGTTGTGGGTACCATCCCCACCGTAGTTTTTCTCTCTAACCAAGAGTTTTTGCGTGACCAAAATATATGTGTTATGGAGTGAATCATGTATGATTGTTATCTGTTGATTATAGTTTTATTTTATGTTACTGCACTATTTTGTCTATGCATAATAGTAAGGTTATTATTAGAGAAAATTTTTGGAGTACTGATTCACCCCTCCCCTCTCAATACATTATCTTTCTATATTGGGCCTAACAATTGGTATCAGAGCTTGAATCTTGGAAAAGGGTTTAACTACCTAAAGAGAAAGATCTTAGCAATGGAAGGCTACAAATAATCTCAGAGGATTGTGCATCTTCAAGAAGAGCTAGATAATGCAAATCAAGTGATTGTAGACATGTAGAGGCAAATGTAAAAATCTCTGAAAATAAGGAGAAGATTATCTGATGACTTGCAGGATTCTCAAGAGCTAGTAGAAAAAATTGAGACATCATCTGAGAATAGTATATCTAAAGAGACTGAAGAAATTATTGGAATGTTGAAAGAAAAGAACAAAGCATTGGTTGATCAACTAAAAGAAATGAAAAGAGAACATGAACATTTCAGTACACAAATGACTGAAAATATAGATGCATTAAGGATAGCTGAGGATAAAGCAAGAAATATACAAAGAGAGAAACAACAACTTGAAGCTCTAGTATCTGAAAAGGATGATGAAATCATAAGGTTAACTAGTATTCAACAAAATATAGCAGATCAACTAGGTTATGCACATCATGAAGCAATTATGAAGAATGATGAAAATCAATCATTGAAACTTGAAGTATCAAGGTTGATTGGTGAACTTGAAATAGAAAAGAAATCCAAAGAATCATTGGAGAAAAGTTATGAAGCATCAAAGATGTTGGATGAGCAATTGAATACAAGAAGACTCTACAAAGATGGAGGACTCGGTTATAAAGGAAAAGACTCTATCGAGAAAGGAATTCATACTACCGAGAGAGGAGAATCATCAAAACAAGCTGGAAAAAGGAATAACATCAAAAGGAAGAAGCCTATTTGCTACTACTGTGGAAATCAAGGTCATACTGCCAACATATGCTAGATCAGAAAAGGTAAGCAACCAAATATCTCTAAGTCCAATGGATATTGTTATAATTGCAATAAATATGGTCACACACCTAATCAATGTAGGACAAAGTCTATTAACAACTATCAGAAGGCAAAATTCAAAGGGTTCTGTAAAAACTGCAATAGATATGGACATAGTACCGAGAAGTCCTGGTTTAAGCAAAAGAAATACATGAAGTATCCACACTGAGCAAATAATGGAGGTTACCAAACTCACACAGATCCTTACCGACAATATGCAGTAGTACCATGGGATTACAATACAAGGCTATGGTGTGAATGTTGTGGAAGATATGGACATATAAGTGCCAACTGTTTTATAAGATTTGGAATGAACAACCGGAGATCATGGAGAAATCCCGGTATGGCATGTTTTCATTGTCACAAAGCTGGACATTTAGTTAGAGATTGCAAAGATCAACTGAGAAGAGACACTGAAGAGATAAAAGAAAAATTCAAGATGATTTGGAAAAAGAAAGAAATTATGTCCGATGAAGAAAGCACCTTACCTATCGAGTTAGGTGCACCTATTTCAAATTAGTCAAGAAAAGGTATGAAGGGACTGCATGCTTTAAAAGTTGAATCATAACAGTTCCTATTCTATTATGTACAAAATTCAAAATCTGCATAGTTAAGATGCAATTAGTCAGTTTATATACTATACAAGAAACCTGTCAAGTCGGTTAATGAAGCTAAGTTGGGTACTCAGTGAAAACAGAAAATGGAGTAAATCGATAAAAGGTGAACCGAGTGCATTTAATATCTTGACCTAACTTGCACGGAGCCCGATAAGGTATTTTTGAGTACTTAAAAATGTTTTCATGATCATTTTCATTCACCCAAGTTTTTGAGAAGTAGAGCAGAGTGAATCAAAGTGATCAAACTTCATTCAGAGTGAATTTTGAGGTATTTACATCAATCTATTCACACTATTTAGTTGGTTTCCGATCTAGTCAAATTGCTATTGTCTACCAAGTGTGAAGAGTAAGTCACTTGTAAACCCTAAGGATAACTTGTTGAATCTTACCCAAAATCTACCATGGTGCCCAAGATCCAAGACCCTATAGTTGTCCAAAATGTGGAGAAGCCCTCACTGAAATATTCCCTAGCTCCTAAAGTTGCCTTAGAACCGGATGATAAAACTGCATTTTCACTCATCTCAGATCGAGTCTTGTTGGTAGAAGATGTCAGATTCTTTACCAAATGTCATGTTGAGGAACTTGGTCATGTAGAGATTAGTGACACATATGATGAACTTTGCACTAATGGCAAACTGGATAGCAAATTCGAGCATATCAAAATCAAGGGATTAACTGAAGCCCTAGTCTATCCCTGTGTGTTCAAACCCCAATGGGTTAAGTTTGTATTGAGCAGAGTACATGATGATTTCATGTGGCTACAAGAGCAACCATTCAAGATCATGAAGGAAGTCATTCACCTGATCACCAGATATCCCATCTACGATCATGCTCATGCATAGAAAATGATATCACAAAAGGAGCTAATCAGTCTAATCGGAGTAGAATCTGATTACCGAGGACTAAAATTGAATAATGTCACTGATGCTGAACTAAAATTTGCAATCAAAGTTATTGGTTACTGTTTCTTCCAATCTGCAAGGGAAAACAGTGTACCATGTGCTGCAGTGGACCTGGCCTACAAAATAGTAAAGAAGGGAATGAAAGTAGACTTATGTGAAGTGCTACTAAAGAACTTATTTGAGAACCTAAACACAATAAGGAAGCTGAAGAAGAACAACTTGGCAAACACACTAAAGTTTGGTTCACTACTTGTATGTATGTTTTTATATTTTGAGAAGTTCTTTCCCTCAGTCGGTAAAGTAGTATGGGAGCTACACCGACCTATCACCCGTTAGATCAATGACTACATCAAGAAGTTAGGAGATAACTTTAATGATATCATGGATGATTAATTTAGAAAATTCCAAGAGAAAATGCACAACAGGTACAGGATCCCAGCACAGCTGGTCGAAAAATACAAGGACAATATATGTTTTGAAGTTGACATTGATTATTGCTATGTAAATGCTATTGAACCGAGGATTCAATCGTTGCAACCAATGGGTTATGAAATTGATTATGATATCACACAATAACAAATTGATGCCTATCTATCATTGCCAAGGCATGCAACTAAACTAAGGTATGGAACCTATGAAGAGGTGAAGGAGAAAGTAAAAATGAGCATTGTAGTTCCTAAGGCTACAAGAAAAGCTACAAAGATGATAAAGGCTTTATCTGAGAAATTCGGAGAAGAATCCTTCTCTACACCTGTCAAAGGCAATCTTGTCATTACCAAGGAAGAATCAGAAGCATAGGAGGCTGCAATAACATTGAGCACAAAGTTGCCAAAGGGAAAAGTTCTAAAAAGAAAGAAACAAGACATCACAAAGGCCCTACCGACTCCACCAACAAAGTGACCCAACACCAGAGCATTAGCTGCATCACCGAACAAGAAACAAAAGACTGTTGCTATTCCTAAGGTAACTAAGATTTACAAGAAATCTACTCAGAGACTCATTTTGGCAAAAGAGTCGAGTGATACAGAGTCTGATGATGCAAACAAATTCCAAGTTGTGAAAAGCAAAAAGGTGAACATTCACAGTGTTGAAAACTTTTGTGCCAATCTCAAAGAATACGGTGGATTTGCAGGATTCAGATATGTTAAGTATGAATCTAGGAATAATGATGAGAAACAACAGATTGAAGAAGCTATCATATGTACACTTCTGAAGTTTCAGTTAGCACCATTAGAACTAGCAAAGTCACTTCTGAGTGAACTCTACTCACATATTGACAATAGATGGAAATATGCAATGGATTCAAAGAGACAAATAAGATAAAGAAGTCTAGTCCATCTATTTCCTGACATGTCCGTAGCTGAAATCAAGGAGCATTTGTCCACATAAAATTCAAAATTTCTTGTGAAACAGAGAGCCTTAAAATTGATGAATGGGCTATATATTGATGTGGAAAATTAGACTAAAGCCAAGTGGTAGGAGATCTTCAAACAAAATGATGTTGGTGAACAATCTCAAATTGAAAATGTTGATGTCATCGAGCAAGATCCAGATGTCACCAAGCAAGGTCCAGACCTGGTTGACACTATACAAATTGATGAAGATGTAATGGATGAAGCAACACTAGAGCAGGAAATGATTGAAGGCACCACATATGCAAAAATTGTCTCTAGTGAATTTGTCTTAGAACAAGTTCAACCTTATCCACCAGTGAAGCCACCAATCTCAACCGAAGCTCCCAAGGACACCGAGCAAGCTACCAAAGGCAAGAAATCTGAAGCTGCAGGTGACACAACCCAAGATCAAACGTCTCAAGCATAGACAAGCACTGAAAATATTACAACTGAGACCCCTAGCACCGAACCACCCAAAGACACTGCAACTGCTACAGGTACAAACCAAAGTGTTGCATCTACTGAGCAACCTACCAAGGGTTAGCAAGCCTCACAAGCACTTGTCTTAGTGCCATAGACCAAAGGAAAAGAGAAGAAGGTGAGAAAGCATGGTTTTAAATTTGACTTATTAAACCGATCGTGTTGCCCAATGTAGACATTTCCAAATTGAAAGGGCAAGCACTCACTGAATTCAGTGAACTATGCAAAGCAAAGGCCGAACAGGAGAAGCAGTTGGCCATATAGAAAAAGAACAAAGTACTTCAGAAGGTTAGGACACTACTCACAGAAATGCTACCATCAGCATCAGTGTCAACTGATGCAGCCATCCATATTCAGTTGGATGAACTCCTTAATTAGATTGAAACATCTGGAGTTGATGCATTCGAGTACTTAAGCAAGCTCAAGGATAAAGAGCTTACAACAAAAATGATAGAGGAAGTACAAAAATCAATTGCTGTTGGCAAGGTAAAACTTGTGAAATTCATTGCTGAGTTGTCTCCTCAACTCAAGCACATTCTTTATTTTTTCTAGAAATTATGTACATTTTCTTTATTTATTAAAGATATCAAAAATAAAACTGATGCAATGGAGAAAGAGATCACCGATCTCTCATCTAAGTTGACCACTGGGCCCAATTCAGTTCAGAATTTTTACAACAAGCTACAACAACTCATGGCTCAATAGTTAGAACTGAGGAATAAAGAGCATAAAATTAGGATGGATATAATGACCCTTCAAACATTATTCCTTCCTCATCTCTCATCAGTATAGGAGTAGCTCAACCGAGCTACAAGCTTATCAACTACACAAGAGGGAAGCACTATTGATGGCTTGATATCACTCTTATCTGATATTCAAGCACAAAACTCCCTTATGGAAAGTCTCAAGGCCTCACTCTCAGTCGCCCTCACTGATGCTCGGACCAAGTATAAGACTATTTTTTATCAGTTACCGCCTCCAGATGGAAGTTAAGTTTTTAATGTTTGTCCAAAAGGGGGAGTAATATTATGATACTACATAGAGCAAAGCCCAGCAAAGGGGGAGTAATTCTACACTTGGAGAGTAGTATAGTTTTGATAACACAATTTTGAGTATTGTATACAAGGGGGGTATACCGAGCAGAATATACAGAGAACTCAGAGCACACAAGTACAGAACATAACCGAACATCCAAAATTCAGAGTTATGTATAGGATAATGATAAAGGGAGTATATCTGCATATACTATTTTATTGACTATTGTACATATTGTCAAGTATAGTCATTTTGTCAAGTATATAGTTTTTGAGTTATGACTTTGTACGTAGTTTTTGTCAAACATCTCAACTAATGTCAAAAGGGGAGATTGTTACTACTTATCAAATTGCCATTAGTTTCATATCCAAAGTCATACTATATATTATAGTCGGTTAGTATTACCGAATCATGTAGTCGGTACACTCAGAGAAGTTGGTATGAACAATCCAGTCGGTTACAGAAGAAAGCAGTCACAGAACGTAGTATTCACCGAGCTATTTACCGAGTAAAGTTTCATGGCTACCGAGTGGTAAAGTTAACTCACCGAGTGAAACATTTTACCAGATACATTGAACCTGGACATGCACATGAAAACATGTTACAACATCGAGGCACATCTAACCGTTTTTGCATTGGGAGTTGCACTATGAGATTGTGTATGATTACAAGGTCAATCTAACCAATGAGATATTTTGTTTAGTTATTCATTCAAAGAATATTTTGTAAGATTGAAGTAATGAATCATATCACTGCTGTAAGAGATCTATTTATACAACATGATTCTAGGGTTAGATATATGAGATGCAATAAGAGATAACAGAGTGTATTCATGAAGGAAGACTGTTACAGAGACACAGAGAGGTCACTGAGAAGGTTATCAGTGAATAGTCAAAGAAAAGAGTAAATAGAAGGGTTTACCGAGTTTCATTATGGGTTACCGAGGTATGCTACAAGCTAGGTATTCTTATTCAGAGCACATAGAATCTACTTTAGCATTTCAGATATAAAGTTGCAGATATTTGTAATGAATTTATTGTAATATTTTGAATTTGTAAGAGAAACCTTTAACAGGGTAAAAGACTCTAACCAAGTCTATAAATTGTAAATCCTTTAACCAGGTGCTACACTTATATAGTGTTGTAAAAAATCCTTTAGTAAGGTAGATCTAACTAATCTTGATACTCCTAACAGGGTAAGCTATCAGAAATAGCTAAATGGAGCTCTAACCGAGCATTCTTTATTATTACAATAGTGAAGTTGTGGGTGCCATCCCCACCGCAGTATTTCTCTCTAACCAAGAGTTTCTATGTGACCAAAATATATGTGTTATGGAGTGAATCATGTATGATTGTTATCTGTTGATTATAGTTTTGTTTTATGTTACTGCACTATTCTATCTATGCATAACAGTAAGGTTATTATCAGAGAAAAGTTTTGGAGTACTGATTCACCCCTCCCCTCTTAGTACATTAGCTTTCTATATTGGACCTAACAATAAGTCCATGTGTACCAAATCTAATAGTCCGATAGAATATTGTTCCTTTCCTCTAAATGTTCCCCTTGTCTACTTTCCCACTTGATATTGTTTGCAAACACTATTATTTGGTTTAGTTAATCTCTCATAACTCTTTTCAAACTAATCTTCACCAAATTGTCAAAATTAATATAACACATCCTGGACAGTGCCATAGCCAACTTTCATTGATCTAAGATAACAAGGAATGTCTTGTAGAACCCTCCAATCGATACATGTTTCCACTTGTCCTTTTTCCTACAACAATGATAGTTCTGGATCTTCTTTCGAATCTCACAACCACCATCCCAAAAATCAAAATTGTAACCATTCTCGCACATTTTTCCAACACTTAAGAGATTATGATGTAATCCTTTTACATAGTGTACATTGCCAGTGTTATGTTTTCCATGAAAAGTAATAGAACCTATTCCAACAATCTGTGTAGTGTAATCATCTCCAAATATAATAGAACCACCATCATAATTTTCAATTTTTACAGACTTATTTTTGTCATTGGTCATATGATTTGAACATCCATTATCAATCAACCATTCATTTCTATCTCTTCTAACATAAAATGCTGATGCAACAGTTTCAACAACCTTAGATATCTCCTTATTATTTCTAGGTTTAGATTCATCTTTTTCTACCAAGAAAAAACAATCACCATCTTCATAATCTGACTCATCATCTGAAATACCAGCATCATATTTGACATAGTAGGCTTTCTTATTTAACTTTTCTTTTTTTTCTCTATACTTTTGTTTCATTCCTCTTTCTAGACATCTAGATATATAATGACCAATCTTTCCACACTTAAAACATTTAAGAGGTAAAATACCGATTTACTTGTCAGTTCCTCTCTTCAACTTTCTTACAAGGTTTTCTTCCATTTCATCTAGGCTCTCATCATTTGAATCTTCATCTAAAGCTTTTGTAGGTTTAAATTCTATATCAATTCTTTCTTTGTCTTTACCAAACCTCCTCATCTTGAATGCAGTTAAGGTGCCATACAACTATTGTCTAATGAATTTGGATTGATCATAAGTTTCTTCAATAGGTAAAAACTTTTCATTGTAACATTCTGGTAAAATCCTCATAATATTTTCTATCACATCCTTATCATCCAAGGTGCCACCAATATCTCCGATCTCATTCACTGTACTTTCAACCTTCTGAAAATAACTTGTTATGTCTTCACCTTCTTCCATGCACAAGTTCTCATATCTGCCTTTAGCAGTTTGCATCTTAGTTAGCTTAATTTTTTCATTCCCTTCATAGATGTTTTTCAATATTTCTAAGACTTCATAATAAATATCTAATGAAACAACCTTCCCAATTTAGTTTTAGATAGGAAACTAAAGATAACATACCTTGCTATTTCATTTTCTTCATAGGCTTCAATCTCATCCGGGGTAGTAGGACCATTTGCTGACATCACATACTTTCTCTCCACAACTTTTTGAGTCTTGTGACTTAGAGAAATCAAATATCCTCTCATCTTCACTCTCCAAAAACTATAGTCAGATCCTTGAAAGGTAGGAATAGTCAATTTATGTGTGATCAGATCTTCCTCAAGCAGTTAGTCTCACTTTCTAGGAATCAAATCTCTGAAACCAATTGTTGAATATCCAAAACAACTAAAAGGTGGGGTGAATTAGTTATCAATTAAAATATTGTACTTATTCCAAATTTTTTTTCTAATTACTTAACCATTAGCAAATATAAGCATGAGAGATAACATGCATGAAACACCAAATTTTACATGGAAAACCTAAGAAGGGAAAAACCAATATGAATGCTAATTCTTAATTATGAAGCACCTTTAAGGGTGACATTAATTAAGGTGATTTTTACAAAGGGTGGCTCACTTCCATAATGCTCAATATAGGTGGGCTCACTGCCTGGCTAAAACCACTAGAAAAGGGCTCACTACCCAGAAGAAGAAGAAATAAAAATAAAGAATCCACCACTGAAGCACAATTGCCACAATGTTGCAATGTTGAAAGAAACCTTTGGCTTAGTACCTCTGGTACCAAACATCAATAACACAATATCACACTGCTCAACCACAACCTCACATAACCTCGCAAAAAAATAGATCTTCTTTTTCAATCGACTTACATCTATATATTCTTCAAATTATGATCATCCTTTATTTATACTAATCTCTTGAAATAAGAATCTCCCAAGATGGCCAAATAATATACTAGAACATAATTTGAAATAGGTCTACACTAAACATTCCTATGGTGGAAAGGAATTAGAGGTGGACCACACCACAATGCACTTCATCAATCAAAACAACATGTTATCCATACACCACAAACATGAGAGCAAAAATAAAACATTCAAGGTGAATTGGACCCAACCTGAACATATCCATAACCATGACTTCAAAGAACATCATCGCATCTCAAATCAAAATAACAAAGATACAGACATGAATAGCATAAGTCCAAAATATTGTCATCAAACCAGAAATGTATAGCACTACAACTACTGTCAAACACCATCATGATTGAGAATACTTCTGAAGCACAAATTTTGAAGCACCAAATCATAAGTGTGATATCCCAAAGCAACTTCCAACAACATACCAAAACTTCCATGACTATAACTACAACATATCCAAAATGTGGAGCACAAACCAATCACCGAAACACATAATCAGTATATTGACATCAATGGCAACCATACTAACACACCATCAACTTCATATTTGCAACAATTTACACCAACCTTCCTTTTCAGTACAATTTGGGGTTATACTAAAATTTGTGTGGGGATTTCCACTATTGTAGTTAAGTTTGATAGAATGGGTGGGGACAAGGTTCAAATTGAGCCAAGCAAACATGATGAATTAAAAAATGAAGCCATAGTCTGAAACATTTTAGTTCATTGAGAGTATAAATCGCTATAATGAGTGCCTATTTATTTATTTCGAAAGTTTGTAGGTGGAAAAAAGGGTTTCTATTGGCAACATTTCTTTTTAAGTTAATGAGGATGCTATTGCTCAGGCGATTGGATTGCCAACTATGGGTAGGAAATGGAAGAGGACTAGTAGGGTTTCTGACAATGATAACCTCAACCAATTTTTTAGAGAGAATGAGACTTGTTAAGATGCATGGTGTGTTTGATAGAGAGAAATTACCATTCCCATGGAACTAGGAATGTCTCATGATAATGAAGTACTTTACCTTGTAAGGAAGATTTACTATTTTTTACTTTTACCATTTTCCATTGCTCAACTATTTTAGGAATTCGTAGCCTCATTTCATTTCCTTTCTTCTTCTTAATTCACTAGAATGGTCTATAAATGAGGTGGTTGAGAGTGCAATAATCCATGAGAAGAGGCCTATCCCACTCCATCAAGGTCTGATTTTATGCCTTTACCATTTTCACATGGCTTTGTGCCCTCCTAGACAAATTATTGTGCAAGAAGTCACTTGCCTTTCTATCCCACCCCCAACCAATTCTATTGATATCCATGGGACCAACATGAAAAAATGAATTCATTTCTTGGGTGATGTTAAAATTGTGTCTCAACCTAGGTCTCTTGAATACTCCCCAGTGTCTAAGATTGATCTAAGGGACCCTAAACGCAAATCCCCGCTCTTTAGCACCAACACTAAAAAAGGGAAAAAACCTAACCCCTGCCAAAAAGCCCAAGTTGATTATTCAAGAGGTTTGTGAAGAGGATGAGGAAGTGGGGAAAGGTTTGAGAAAGAATGAAAATACCCCTAGAAGATATTTTAGGTTGGCTACCCATTCTACTGAAAAATAAAAGAGGAAGAACATTGTGGACTATGATACTGAGGAGGCATGACTAGGTAGTGAAGATGAGAAGAAAATGAAGAATGTCAAAACTAACAAAAGCGGGGGGGATAAATAAGAGGAGAGGGAAACCTTTGGGAATGATGATAGTTCCACCCATATTTTAGAAAGCCCAATTGACCTCATTGAGGATATGATTCCCGATGAAATGGAGATGAACAAACCTAAAGCTGAAGGGACTTGTAACTCCCAGCTATAAAGGGCTTGTTCTAGATGTAAAATGAATGCAAATTAGTTTGAGAAGGTTAAAGACAAGGTCTCAGAACTCGAGAGGAAACTGGGGAGTGCTTCCTAGTTCATCTTAAGGGTTATGCATAGTTTTTACACCTCCTTGTGTTTGATGCAAAAGAAGATCTTGGGTGCGGATGAGGAAGATGAAGGAAATTATAAGGAAATGTTTAACTTCCTTATTGAAGACTGGTCTAATATCCTTCACTAGCCTGGTTGCAAATTTAGGGATGGTGCTAGGGATCATTTTACTTTAATTTTTGCTGTTAATGCTATTATTGTTATTTATGGCCACAAAAGACCGTATTTTAAGAATTTTTTACTTATATTAATACTTGTAATAGTGAAAAATTAGGGTTTCACCATTACATGTAAGAAGACCACTGATTTTTTCTTAGGGACCATCACATTGGGGAAAGATAGAATTTGATAGATCTATATTCTAATCAAATTCCTAGTTTCCTAAGTGGAGGCTCTTCTTTCCCTTAAATTGAATTGATTTAATTAAATATGCTAAAATTAGGGTAAATGTGTGTAAAATTGAAGTAATTGTGCATAAGTGGTGAGCTACAATCATCAAACAGAGCCACAACCCTATATTTGAGTAGTAGATGAAGGTTTGGATCTATTCCTAGAAACTTGACCTAAAATGTTGGGACTGTGGTAGTGGTCACCATGGTCTTGCAAACTTCTTTCGGTCCAAAGGGGAACCTGTTCATGCTTGCAAATAATGTTGTTCCTGAAAATTGTAGCTATGTACCTATTCCTGCACATAGTAGAGAGGGGAACATGCTTGGGAATAGGGTTTTTCCTTAGGTCAAACCCTAATTTTGGAATTAAGCATGAAATAGAATCTAAATGTAAACAAAGTATTATAATAGAAATGATTTCCTTTTGAGGGAAAGGTTGAAAATATCTGAAACACTAATGATATACCTTTTTATGAAGTTTTGTTTGTCTTCACAAGGAATTAGGGTTTCATGTAGATAACCTTCATAAAACATAGAACATGAATGCCATCTCCAATGCTTAAATCTTGACTTTACTTCTGATCAAATTCTTGAAAAAAACTAATTCCTTTCTCACTTGAATGTAGATCTCAAATTTTGCTTGATGATGAATTTGAATTATGAATGTGCTATATCAAAATGAGAGGGGTAGGCCTCCTTTTATACATGCTAGTCAAAAAACAAATTAATTTTTTGACACTAGCTAACATGGGATCCAGGTTCCTGCTCAAATAATGTTACCATTATGAGGTCCCAAAATGGGCTCTTTTGGAGGGGACCATGGCACTGGGCACCCTTATCCTTGAGGATATTAGGGTCTTAGGATCCTAGGGAGAGAAATGTAGATAATGAAATTTTTTAGCTTGATACATGGTGTGAGTAGAATCAGGGCTTCAATAAGGCATTAAGGGATGAACTAAAAAATGAGGGCCCAAGTGAGGACAAAATTGTAAGGTATAACAATTTAGGATGCTACATTTAGCCCCCATTTTAGTGGGATTATGAGACTAAGAATACTCTCGATAAAGTACAAAATTTTGCATTGAAAAATTTCATCAAGATATCAAAGAGACAAGACATACTAAGCCCCCAATGAACTTTAGGATCTGAGTACTTCAATATCAAGATAAAAGGGGCATTATAAGAAATAGGAAAGAGAAAGAGAATCATGACTGATAGCATAGTAAGGTTCGCTAACTACGAGTCATGAAAAAAATGCCAAACTACAAAGCAAAAAAGATCAATTTTCAGAGTAACTTGAGTATTGAGGCATGTGATAATGTGTGCATAAAGTGAAACATTGAGTGAAATGGAAGCCACCACCTTAAAGAATCTACATAGGGCTTATCAAAAGCAATTTCTTTAAGGTAGCAGACATCCAAGATAAGCATGCTACCACAATGAGATTCCCCTAAGAAAGGACAAATCAAAGGATAATGACCACAAAACATAAGACATATGAGGGATCCACTAACTCTGGGGTCAGTATGATCTTATGATAAATAATGTATATCATAAATATTTGTATTAAATTGACCTCATCCCCTAAAGGTAGTGGAACCACAAGTACAATGGAAGAAGGGAACATGTGTATGTTGAGTCAACATGGAAGAGACCAAAAGAGATCTCGACGCTTTGCATTGTCTCCAAGTAGACAACACAAAGGACAATAAATAAAATAATTGAGATACAAATAGAAGAGTGTGACAACAGATTCGACCTCTTTATTACCTAGCACCAATAGAGAAACAACCTAACATTATAGAAAAGAGCATCATGGGGGAAACACATTACAAACAATCAAGAGAGGAGAGAGAATCTATGACACAAATGAACCTAATAAAGCAAATCATTCCTCTCCTAATCTTGATGAACATTGTTTTGGGAAGGTGGAGAAGATGCAAGAGGAGAAAATTTGAGCATGGTAGATGGAGATACTGCAAGTTCCAAACAAGGACCATGGTCTAATGATGAGTCACTTTGTCTATCACTAGGAGTTAGGATTAATGCTTTTGAAAATTATTTAGATAAATCATTGTCAACATCAACAAGCTCATATTCATCACTAGAATCAACATTGCTATGATGAACAACATTATCATCTATTTCTTCATCAAGATTAATAAAAATAGGATCTCTAATATGAATAGACCATGAAACATAATATTTCTTAAGAATTTTTAATTGCGGTGATTTAGGTTGAACTTCCTCCCTAGGGTTAGGCGAAGGCTAGACAAATGGGACCAAATCGACATTTGGTGTCTTCAGGGAGAAAATAGGTTGAGAAGTAAGTTAATGAGCCTTAGCACGATGTCTCCATCAGCATTCTCTCACACAATAGTTTCTTTTAGTTCTAGCCAAGGGTTGTGAAGGTTTTGGATCAATGGACATAGGATTCTTTTCTTCCTTTAAAAGAGGAGGAATGGGAGAAGGTCTATTAGGTTGAAAAATAGGAGATGTCAAGCACTTCCCTTGTAATATGTAGGAGGTAGGACTGTGATATATATAGGAGGAATAAAACATGTAGGAAGAATACCTGGTCCATCATGAGGAGGAGGAATAGGCCTAGGATCTCTAGGCTTACTCAAAGATAATATCAACACATTCTTCGACTTTTGATAAGATAGAAAGAGAGCATCACTTCAAGGCTTAAGAGGCTCAAATTGTTTAGGTCAAAATTAATCAAGGGTGACATCTCCATGCATCACCATGGGTTGGTAAATACTATAATTAATTGTTATGATAATGCCATTATGAGGGAAACTTAGACATTTATGAATAGTATAAGGGATCACTTTCATGAAAGAGAGCCAAGGATGTCCCAACTTTACACAAAAATGATCCAATGTAGGAATGATAGAAAAAATGACATATAAGCACTTAGTACCAACCTCAACAGGAAGAGTAATAGAGCCAATATTAGGGAAAGAGAAACCATCATACACCTTGATCACTACATCAAATTTATCAGATGTTAATAGATGCAATCGTAAAGTATAGAGATATTATTTAGTGATCACATTCACCATACACAATAGATCAATGAGCATCCCTTGTGAGAGTTTATCTTTGATATTCATAGTAATATATTGTGGGCCATCGGGTGCAACAGTAGTCTCTTTAGGATCAAAGGTAATGCATAGATTCTTAGGAGGTGTAAGTTTACCAACAAGATTCACAACATTATTGGACTCAATACCAAGGTCATCAGGAGAATATGCAAGAGGCTCAAACTCAACAACATTAGTAGAATGGGAAGGCAAATGATTAATAAAGATTTGAAAATTTTGATTAGGAGGAGCTATGGATTTGTTTCCTTTTCATTCACACTAGCTACAAATATGGTATTGTTATCAATAAAGTCTTGAATCCTACTCCTTAAGGTATAACACTTCTTAGCATCATGATTGGGTTGATGATGAAGTTGGAAAAAGGATTTGGGATCATGATAGGGTGGAAAATGTTTGGAGGTATCAATTGGTTGGATGTGAGGAAGTTTCTACACATTTTTATTTATCAATTGTGTCATTATGCTATGCAAAGACTAATAAAGAGGAGTAATTTCTTTTCTAAAGCATTTGGATAAAGGGGCCACAATTGATGTCGTGACTGCCACTTGAGTATTGACATTTTTTGATCGTGATGTATCCCTTGTTCAGTTTAAAATTTGTGAAAGATTGTTGGGCACTCTAATTCGTATCAACTAGAGCCACTAAAGTAGATGATTCAAATTGACTCACTTGAAGCTGATAATTATATAACATTGCACACAACTATGTAAAGGAAGTAAACTTAGAAAAGAGAAGCTCATCCCTAATGTATTTTTATAAATTAGCAATAAAAAGTCTTTGAACATCATTCAATAAAGAATAGGATAAGAAATTTGGAAATACAGATGTTTATATCTACCAATAAAATGAGTCACTTTTTCTTTGACACCTTGCTTACAATGAATCAAATCAGTGAATGTAATTTTAGGACCAATATTATTGTGAAATTATTGAATAAAAGAATTAGCAAATTGTTGAAATGATGTAATAGAATAAGGAGGCAAATAGTAATACCATTGCGAAGATTTATCCCTAAAGGTCCGAGTAAATAATTTAGCCATAAGCCTTTGATCATGAGCAAAGCCACTACACAAAGTTTAAAATGTTTTCACATGAGTCAAGGGGTCACTTTTTCCATTGTAAAGCTCCGATTGAGGGACTTTCATATGTTTAGGAGGGACAACACAAACAATGTCATCATATAATGAGATCGCTAAATGAAATGTGGGCACATTAAACTTGGATTGGGTAATGGAAGCCAACTGTTGTTGTAGGGATGAAACAATTTGAGCTAATTTATTAATGGTTTCTTTAGTGGATGGATTAAATTTGACATTTTGGATTGTGGTGGAGGAGTGGCATTGTTGTATGTAGGTAGAGGTTGAGAGTAAGGAAGTGGAAAACTATGATATGTGGGTATGGGAGATGATTGGGTCATAAATGGAAGACTCATGGAAGGAGGTATGATTTTTTTTTTTTATTAACAAGATTTCCCCCTTGACTAACATGCACAGGATTAAGATTTTGTGTGTAAATAGTCATGATAGAAGATGCAAATGTAGGCACACTAGGCAAGGATGTAGACATAGGAATGTAATGATTGACTTGACTAGTGGATTGAGTGTAACCAAGGACTTGAACACAACTTTTGATAGTCATGATATTAGTGTCAACAATATGAGCAAGGCCACACAACAAATGAACACCAATTTTATCACTTTGCACCATTCTTTTTAATCCTAGGATTGCCTCACTTTCCGGGTATTGTTGACTCATCCATTGTTGAATATTTTCAAATTCATTTTTAATATTCTCCAATTGTTCAATATAAATCCTAGTTAGTGATTCATCCACATTAGGAGAATTATGAAAAGAATAGGGATAAATGACATCATTTGTTGGGTTAGAGGAATCACCAACATTCTCATGAAATAGGCTATCCAAATTAGGCTCCATATCCTTAGTAATTAAACCTTAGGAAGTCTTAATTCTACAACTTCTTCTCATGGGAATATTGTAGTTAAGACTAATGGTAACAAAACTCATGCACAAAAGAGTGAAATTTGAATGCACAAATTGAAAATTGTGATTAAACAATGAAATTTTTTGTAAAAGTGATTGATTAACCAATTAATTAAGAAATGTGATTTGTGAATTTGAAAGATAAATTCCTCTAAACTATAGAAAAACACATCATAAAGATCAAATCTGAAAATAGATTTGAAAAATTATTCAACCCACAAGTAACTTTTAGAATTATAAATTAGGGTTTTTGTGAAATCAACCTCTAAATTTATGCAATTCAATTGAAAAATTAGATCCATGAATGCAAATTTGAAATTTAAATTGCATAAACAAGTAGATTTGAGAGAATGAATCCAGATTAAGCAACCTACAAGTTCAATTTTAGAATTAAAAACTAGGGTTTTTGTGAAATTAACCTCTAAATTTATGTAATTCAATTGAAAATTAAACTTGTAAATGCATAAATAATCATATTGAGAGCATAAATTAGAAATTAAGGTGAAATATTTCTGGTTCATCACAATGTAATGGTGAAAAATTAGGGTTTCACCATTACATGTAAGAAGACCACTAATTTTTGCTTAGGGACCATCACATTGGGGAAAGATGGAATTTGATAGAATATCTTGTCTTGATAGATCTAGATTCTAATTAGATTGATGGTTTCCTAAGTGGAGACTCTTATTTCCATTAATTTAATTTATTTAATTAAAGATGCTAAAATTAGGGTAAATGTGTGTAAATTAAAGCAATTATGCATAAACAATGAGCTATTGTCATCAAACGGAGCCACAAACCAAGATTTGAACAGTAGATGAAGGTTTAGATATGTTACTAAAAACTTAGCTAAAATTTTGGGACCATGGTGGTGGTTACCATGGTACTCCAAACTTATTTTCATCCAAAGGGGAACCTATTCGTCTCTGTGAATAATGTCGTTCTTGAAAATTGTAGCTCTATACCTATTCCTGCACACAATAGTTAGAGGAATTAACCATGAAATAGAATTGAAATGTAAATAAATTAGTGTAATGGAAATGCTTTCCTTTTGAGGGAAAGACTAAAAATATTTGAAACACTACTGATATACATTTTTATGAAGTTTTGTTTGTCTTGACAAGGAATTAAGGTTTCATGTAGATAATCTTCATAAAACATAGAACATCAATGTCATTTCTGATGCTTGAATCTTGACTTTACTTCTGCTCCAATTCTTGAAAGAAGATTGATTGCTTGCTAACTTGAATGTAGATATAAATTTTTCTTGATGATTAATTTTAATTATGAAAGCACTATATAAAAATGAGAGGGGTAGACCTCCTTTTATACATGCTAGTCAAAGAAAAAATTAATTTTCTAACACTATCCCACACGAGATCTAGGTTCCCGCTCAAATCATGTTACCATTATGAGGCCCCAAAATGGGCCCTTTTGGAGGGGACAATGGTGATGGGCACCTTGGTCCTTTAGGACCATGGCGTTGGGTGCCATGGTCTTGGACATTTGGGTCTCAGGATCTTGGGGAGGGAAATGTAGATAGTGATTTTCCTATGTTGGGTTTTCCACGTATAAATCTGGTGTTATATGTTTTGTGTTAATTTCCTTTACTACATTTAAATTATGTTATGTGATTTGTTATTTATATTTTTTAATAAGTTCAAGGGAATACTAATTCACCCCTCCCCTCCTAGTATTCTAGATATTCAACATGTTGAGTGAATATAAAAAAATTATTTATAATTTGGCTACAAGGGAAAAAGTATTTTAAAAAAAAAATTAGTTGGTATATTGCTATAAGAAAAGGAAAAGGAAGAAGCATGTGGATAGTAGATTTTGGACCATAGATTTAGCATGGGAAACAAATAACAAGAAGGTGTCCAAAGGAAAGTAGTGGTCAAATAAAAATGAGGTAAATTGGATGACAAAAGGTATAAAGATGACCAAAAGTATCAAGATGTGGGGCATCGCCTAAGTCAAATTTCAAGGTGAAGAAAATAAAAATTATAATTATTATGGTATATTTGGATACTTTGTGTATGAATGTCAAAAAAGAAAGTGGTTAGTAGAAAAAATAATAAATATGAAGGTAAATTTGTTAATGGTGAGGATGGGACAAATAGTGACCTTCATAATTTAAAGTTATTTATTTTAGATGCTAACTTTTTTCTTAAAATAGATGATTGGAATGCTTGTTTTATTGATTTAGGGACATCTATTCACATGTCATGTCAAGGAAATTGGTTTATATACTTCCATGAGAAAAATTATGATAGTAAAATCTGAAGATAATAGGTTTCATGACATAAAAGGTATTTGTGATATGATTTTAGTATTTCCTAATGAAAATGAAATATAACTTGCAAATGTAATATAACTTTTAATAATTAAGAAGAATTTAATATATGTTCCAACCATTAATTATCAAGGCTTAATAGTTGAATTGTTGAAGACGAGTTACCAAGGGAAGGATATGAAAACTTGAAGATAAGTTACCAAGTGAAGGATACGAAAGATCACTATAAAGTGATTGCTGAAGGAATAAAAATAAAAGGTTTGTACAAATTTAATGTAGTAGTAGAAAGTCATCAAACAATATTCATTCTACATGTGTATATCAATTAATGTTCTATGACATATCAGGTACAATCACTTGAATCTTAGAGATCTTATTTCTCTACAAATCAAAGAGATGGTGTAAAGTCTTCCCATATTTAAGAATGAACATGTTAATTGTGATGGTTGTGCATTAAGTAAACAAAATAGGAATGCATTTCTAATCAAAAGATAGATCTAAGGTAAATAAATATTCTTCAATCAATATATGCAAATGTGTATGCTCCCATGTAAACCAAGCCACTTGGGGGAGCTTATTGCTTTCTTCTATTTGTTGAAGAGATCCTTGAAAGGAATCTAAGGTAGTTTGTAGTGTCCCTCCTAGATTTGTATTTTGATTTATGCATCGATAGACTTATTCAGATATGTGGTTGATGTTTTGATGATTACTTATGATTCTATCTTTACCTTTGATGATATAGTTGATGCTAGATACTTTATGTGGACATATGCTATTTGATGATTCATGTGGATGCTTGATACATTATTAGACTATATTGATGATGGAGCTATATTGATGGTTTATATATACTCATGATTCATGATGGATCATATTGCTTATGGGATTTTGATGATATCTTGGCTATGCTAACTCTATTATATGATCATGATGATCAATTTGATATTATGGTGTATGTGATTGTCTTCTAGAGTATTTGTGATTAGAGACGATGTCATGTCACTCATTGTGCATGATATGAAGTTGTGATTCTCTATCACTTGCCTGATCATTTATGATGTATATATGTTGTATATGTGTTGTATTGTGTTTGGTGGTGGTTGCAGGTTTGCAGGTACGAGACATCGACTTCACCTGGTTCCATAGGTCCAAGTGTGTCTTATCCCAATGGCAAGTTGTTAGAGATGGCATGTGTTTCCCTCTCATACTCTAGGCTTAGTTGTTCACCTTGTTAGTTGTGTTGTGGCATAAGTTGGTGGTTAGAGTCTTGTGCTGATATTTTGACCCTTTGTCAGGTTGCTTGAGATGATATGGTTGTGTGGTTATTATTTAATTAATAATCATGTTAATATGGTTTATTAATGTATATATTAATTTATCATATAGCATGACTATTGATATATTTGGTTTATTCAGTGTCTAATTGATTATTTGATATTTATCTATTGTTGAGATTTTATAATTATTTAATTGAGATTAATTTATTGACTTTTTGAATCTTGCTTATTTTATTATTTGATTATTTATTTATTGTTTAATAATTATTTATTTTTTATTTAATTGATTTATTAATTATTTATTGTTGATTTGATTTATAATTCTATTATAAGTTGTTATTTATTAAGCTTTTACTTATTTATTTATTATTGGGATTTGATTTGTTATTATTCCATTAATGTTTAAATTATTATTTAATTATTATTTGCATAATTAGTTATAATATAAAGTTTACCTACTCTTTATTTTGATTGGTTGTTTTTTGTGAGGGTACGTAAATAATATATTTTTATAATATCTACCTCATATTCACGCATGGTAGGTATATTATACAGTTTTATGGAATTTTCTGATTGGTCGGTGGATTTCTATAGTTTGAGTTTAATTTTCTATTTAATGGATTTTTCTGTGCATTGCTGGGGTTGGCATCTCTATAAGATTTTGGATTGAAGCTTTGAATTTTGATTGAACTGGATTGGATTGTTGGAAGATTGGATTGAAGATTTTGGATTGGAGTCGCTGGATTTGTGGATTTATCTTCATCAATTTGATACTTGCCTTGGTTGTGATTTCCAGGTTGGAACTCCGTTTTCTCTCTCTACAATTTAATTGGAAATATTGTCTGCTTTGTGTTTGTTGGAATATTGTTGGTGGAAGGTACTTGATGTTTATAGAATTCATTTTGGCCTTGGGGGAAAAATTTATAAGTATTAATAATGTATAAGAGTATGGTAAAAATATGGAAATGGTGTGTGTGTTGCCGGGAATGCATATTCTACATTTTTCCTTATTGAATCTCTGATTCCTTTATTTTCTTTGTGTTATTGTGGAGTTTTAATAAGCTCTTGAATTGTTATTGCATTCCTTATATGCATTCTGTATCTCCTTAAGATTTTGTGTATATTTTTAAGATTAGAGTGAATGTGGCATTGTCGGGAGTTGTATTCATGAAGCCCCTGAGTTGCATTTTTGGACATCATGTATCCTATAGATGGTTTGAGTGTTTTATGGGCATTAGAATGTCCTTTGAATTTTATTTTATACCTATCTTTTCCTTATTGCATTTTCTTGAGTTGTTGTGTGAGTTTGGAGCCTTTTTTTAGTATGTTTTGTGTATGAGGTGCAGAGATATGATGCCAAATCTTTTATGTTTGATTTGATTTAATTTTTCCTTTGTTTTATTGGCTCTATTTATTCCTCCCACACTATTTTTGAGCTTCACCTATTCATTTTGAGATCCTATGCTCAAGATTGGGCATTTCTGACACCTATTTCCTTTGTTTTTATTCATTTTAGCATTCTAGACCCAAAACGCTAATGTTTGGCACTAAAACACTAAAGGAAGACCCCAAAACAATATATGATGTCATGGAAACACTAATATGGCTCCTGGATGTGCTAGACTAGGTTCTTGATGCGCTGAGCTGCTCTAGGGTGCAGGTTTTATCAGGTTTGGTCATTGTGATTGCTTTGTCTAATTTTGGGAATTTACCAAAGGCATTTTGTGATTGCATTAAGTTACTCAAAGGTGTTTATGATATTATGTGGTTTATTTTATTTTGGTTTTATGCCCTAGTAAGTTGAATTGTGCCTTACCATTGAGGATATTGTTCATATGTTTAATTGCTCCAACGAGAGGAAGAAAGCCTCGCTATTGAGGAATGATTATGAAAGATCTAGTGGGATGGGTTTGCGTCATTGTAGAGGATTATAATGGATTTTGGATTATCTTTTCATCCCATATTTATGCCTTGGCTCATTTTTGTATTATTTTGGTGAAGGCTTTTGCTTGTATTTGGGTATATGATCTTGTTATAATCAATTTCCTTCGATGAAGTTGTGACTGTGTTTATGTCTTCATGATGTTTCTAGGATGTTATTTTAATGTTTGTTTCACCCTAAGGTTATGGTCAATTGTTGGGAGAGCGGGCTCTTGCATGCGTAGGACCGAGGTCATGAACAATAGGCTTCTAAGAGGTTCCTAGAGAGGATGCTTAGGGTCTAGACCTTCCATGGGACCACATGAAGAGTTTATGTTTAATTGTAAGTGATAACCATAATAATTTATTAGTGGGTTTGGGTAATTATGAATGCATTTAATCAAGATAATGAAATTGGTTTTTGATGCCCAACTCATAGCCCTTGAGGAGAGACTTGGGATGGGATTGGGAAGACCGTTGGAGAGGTAGGACAAACTCCCTTGATTTATCATAGGTTGAGATGGATCCACATGTCTATCAAGGTGTGTCACGTCACCTTCTTTGTGAGGATATCATGTGATGACACTCTTCCCTACATGTGTCCATTATCCTTATGTCTTAGTTGTTGATTATGCCTCTAGGAGTTTATTGATTTATGATTAGCCTTGTGATTCAAATCATTGTTCTTGGTTGTTATCTTGTGGTTGTCATGTTGACTCCATTGGTTGTTAGGTGTGAGCCTAGGTCTTGAGTGTGAGTTGGAACCCCATGTCATATCCTAGCATAGGGAGGTGGTTTCTATTTGGTTTGACATAGTTGGGTGGTTTGATGCCTTCTTCCATTGGGATGTTCTTCTTTGGATGCTAGATGTGTGGCTATGGATTATATGATTCTTCATTATGTAGTTGGATGAGGAGCTAATTTATATTGTATTTGAGATAGTATATTGTATCATGATGGAATTGTAAATGTAAATAATACTATGTAATTGCACCTTGTACTCTTATGTAATAGGACTTGATGATATAGAGACTATGACCTTGTAATGGATTAGATTGATGTATTATTATATGGTTCATGTTGTATAGATGTTCACTATGTTAGGAATGAGATTCTATGTTGAACCAGGGGATTGAATGATTAGATTATATTTATTCTTGTAGTATCATCTGATTCTTGAATTTGTTAGTAGCATGGAATCCTATTTGAAAGTATATAAGTGCTTGTTGTTATAATATTGCATAGCTGTATGGATAGTATTATTGATGAGATGTGCAATGGTATTTATTAAGGAAATAATCTAATTTTATAAGTAGGAGAAGGATATATGTATATAGAATCATGATGTGATAGGTGAATAATGGATAAAGATGGGAAATAAGAATATTTGATTTGGTTCTTTAAAAAGAACTTAGATAGTTGATGGGGATATGAAGATATGCATTGTTAGCTCATAATCTTATGGTAGAAAGAAGTATTTGAGTAGATCTTAAATGGAATGACTGTTTATGGTATCATAATATGGATGTGTTATTGCTATGTTGTTATCAAGTAGTAGCATAAAGATACCCTAGGGAAAGAATCAATGTGTATATGATTATGGTTATGATGTTATTTATAGTTGCATTATATGTTGTATTTAGTTATGGTTGTGTTCATGATGTTTTATGCATTCTTGTGAAGTTATTCTATGAATTGAAGTTATGTTGGATCACTATGTTGCATTAGTAAATGATTAAATTTTTTTATCTCTATTTGCTGGTTAGATTAGTTATTTTCTCTAGGGTATTTTGGTGGGCATTACATGCTTGAACAACTTTATACATGAATATTGAGAAGAGGGTAATGCAATATTTTCTATATTTTTACAATGTTACATAAACAACAAAAATAAATATAAATAACATGCATACCACAACATGATGATTTACATGAGGTAAACATTTTAAAGACAAAAACCACACACTCCAAAAGTTACTAGACTATATATTGTTTAGAAATTGACAAGGTTTAAAATATACTTTTAGAAGAATCTTCTCATAGAAGTATTATTAACCATTGATCTAAAGGTAACTAACAACTATTAGACTCTTAGAGTACATCACAATACTTAGCTATAGAAAAATTCCCTTATAAAATAGGATAAACAAGGCTAACATAATCTCTAGCATAATATCTATGACTTAATGATAAATGATGAATATTTACAATGATAAATTACAAATAAAATATGGCTTTCAAGAGTGTTAACTCTGAACCCTCATCAATGCACGTGACCCCTCAACAACCCATCAAGGAGATAAGCCCACTAGACTATATAGGGGGTATCACTCCTTACACCCCTATGGTAACCTATCAACAATAACCTTCTATTATTACAAGGTTGAAATTCTATTTTTCTTACAAACACTAGGTACACACGAATTTATTTCTTAACAAATAAGAGTGATTTTTTGAATGCTTCAAACAATTTAGAACTATGGTAAAAAAATAAACAACTCACAATATTAAGATTCTTAGATTTGATCAAGGCGGAATATACTTCAATTTTTTTTGTGAAGTATTGTAAAGAAAATTAAGTTATCAAACAATACATAGTTCCTCATAATTTAAAGAAAAATGGTGTGGTTGAGAGAAAGCAAAACAGTAATTTAGTATACTAGGAGTATGCTCAAAGGAAATAATCTCCCTAAAAAATTATGGCTTGAGAAAATTAGTACAACTATATTATTGAATAAAATACCATCAAATTACTTAGAAAAAAACCCTTATGAGGTCTCCATTAACACTAAATCTATTATTAGTCATTTGAGAATATTAAGAAATAAAGCATTTTTCCATATTACAAAAGAAAATAGAAGAAAAAATTATGTAAAATCAATCAAATATATTTTTATTGGTTATTTTGTTAATTGTAAGACCAACAAAATGTATGATACTAGTTAGTTATAAATCACTACTAGCAGAAATGTTATGTTTTATGAATATGCAGATGATTGTTGGAAATATGAGTTTGTATGGTTGTCATTGATGTCAAACTTGGTTGTCCAGATGGATTTTGGTCTAGATATATTCTTGTTGTTGAAGTTGTGTTTTGGTTATGTTTTGGGTGGCAGTTGAGTTTGATATCTTGGTGTTGGTTGTGGTATTTAAATATTTGTTTGCAAAAGCTAGTTGTTTTTGAAGGTCAGAAAATCTCAAGATCTGAGATCTTATGAGGGAAGATTTAGATAGATAAATCACTCAAAAATTAAGTACCTACAATGAACACACATGAAAACCAAATATTTAAAACTAAAACACACACATGCATGTTATAAAATCTACACCAATGCACTTCTATCAACCAAGATCTCGTGTTCAAAAAATGATGTTCTCAGAAGAACACACACAAGAACCTATGGTGAATGAAGATTTTAAATGATGAACACAAACGAAAGCTAGGGCGTGAGAAAACAATAAATTCAAGAGTACAAAAGTAAACTAAATTCTTGATTGCTAGATTTGCTAGATAACCTTAAATGATAGAGCGAGCAGGGTTTTTATAGTTGTCCACAGGGTGGATCTAGGTTGTAGGGTGAATGTGGGATAAAATATTAGTTTGGAGGTGTAAGAATTTATCCCATATTCATTAGGTGAATTAGATGGGTAAGAGTAGAAAATGATAAATAAATGATGAAATTGACATGTAGAAGGTTTGAAAAATGGTTTTAATAATATAATATATTAATGGATTTTAATGAATTAATAATATATTATGACTATAATGATATAATAAGGAATAATAGAATAATGAATTTTGATGAATGAATATTATAATGAAATGATGAATAATAATGGATAATAAGAATATTATATAATAAGGATCCATCTGATAATGGAAAAAATTGAGGTTGATTGCTAGGACAAATGTAATAATTTTTTTTGTGTCTATATTTTGCCCCTCTTTGAGATAATGCAACATGTCGCATTGTTTCAAAGAAAATGATCAGTTGATATATGCCCCAAAAACATCCTGGTAAGGGTGATGATTGATTGGTTATGTCCCCTCAAGAGATTGATCAAATAGATTGATGGAGATTGATCCCTCGATAGATTATGAAAAGGAGATTGGATGATTGATATTGCACAAGTGATTAAGTTGAGATGTACATTTGATGGAAATGCATAGTTGATGAGGCAAAACTAAACAATTGATGGAAATGAATAGTATAGCTAGGTTGATTAGTTGATTAAGATGATTAAAATGATTGAGATTGATGCTAGCGAAAGACAATTTAAGATATTGATTGAGTGATTAGGGGGGCAATGATGATCCAAGGAGTAAGTTGATTGATTTGATAAAGAGATTAAAGATTCAAAGACATGAATTAGTTGGATAAAGAGTTTGCTTGATCTCACTGCAATGAGAAGAATGAAGAAATTATAAAAAAGAGAGATGAATGGGGAGAAGTGACGAGAAATAAAAATGATGATCGTAAAAGCACAAAATTGTGTCACATTTCAAGCCAACTTATCAGCAAAAGTGAATTTAAGTAATTCTAACTAAAAATTAATTTTAGTCAAACATTTGGTCTATAGAGATACATTATAGCTATCTTATACATGGGCCACAACTTTTCCAATTGAAATTGTCTATTAAATGTATATTTTATACCACTTTGGGTCTAATTACCAAAATTTAAAAAAAAAACAAAAAAAAAAACACGATGTTTCAATAATTTCTACTCTTATAAATAATTTTTGTTTTGAAATGTAAAAATACCTTTTTATAGATCTATAAGCGAATTTTCCAAAATATATATCTTTTAATAAATTTTAATGTTTTTATATTTTATATTTTATTTTTATTGAAAGTAGGTCATTAGCACTAAAATATAAGGTTGATTATCTTGTAAAGGGAAAATACTAAAATTTATTTAAAATTTTTGAAAAAAATAAATGCATTAGAGAAAAGAGTCCATGTCAAGATGATATAATTCTTTTCTAATTTGGATAAATAATTAAGAAAAAAGGTGACGTCGAATGGAAAGAGTTATATTTCAGTACACAACTTTTCAAATTTATTGAAAAATAGATATACATAGAAATTAGTTAAAAATATATTTTTGCACTAAAGTTTCAAGTTATCAATATATGTTGGCATATGTGTAGAGTTTGATGACATGGCATGATAGTATGTTGTCATTGATGTCAATATGCTAAAGTATGAACCAGTATATTGAAGTAAGCAAACTGGCAAGTGAACCGGTATGATGGTATGAATCGATATATGCAAAAAATGAACCAGTATGTTGGAATGTTAACTGGTATATGCAAAATTTGTATCAGGATTTCATTTGATATGACTACCGATTGGTAGTCTCAGCTTCAGGGTTTCCTGTTGATGCATTCCAAGTCTGTATAATTTGATCGACGACATCCTATGATGAGTTAGCATTGAAATGAAGATTAGATCACATTGCCATGTCAGCCTTGTGTGCGTGAAGAATCTCCTTGAGGATCTTGCATGAAGAAGATTGATTCTATCTACCTCAGGAATGTGCAAAATATTAGTAAACGGTGGAGAGCGCATGATGGGTTATCAGCTTCCAGAAGCAGTGAAGAATAGATGATGGAGAACATGTTGAGATTTGTTCAAGATTGTTTTACCCTATGTAATGTATTTAAACAACCAAGATTGGACCGACTGTATTGTTAACCGAGATGCTTAGGGTTTTAGGTTTTGGCCACCGACCTAATTGTTGTCTATAAGGTCGATGATGATTTTTATTTGAAGTTGTTGGCAAATGAATGTATGTGAGGTGATTCTTGCCAGACCAAAGGAGTAAGAAGATATTTGTAGGGTGTGATTGTAGATGTAAAGAAATTGAAGCAGATCTGCCTTGGCATTAAGTGTTGTTATTGGATCAGTGTATTACCTGTTAACTTCTAACTATTTTAGCAGATGGAAAATCCCTTTACCGGGCAGCTTTAATAGGTTTTTTGTAAATCCTTTAACAGGGTGACTCAAAATCATTGATTTCTTCAAATCCTCTTACAAGGTAACCTTTAACAAGGTTTTAACCTCTAACCAGGTATTTAGCCATCCCTTAACTGGGCGATCCCTAGCAGGATCGGTTCCTAGTAGAATTAGTTGTAAAGTCTTTAACCAGACTAAGCTCCTAATAGAGCAAACTTTAGAAGAGTTCAAGAACAACTTTTGGGTATTCATCCCCACCGTGGTTTTTCCCAGTTGGGTTTCCATGTGAAAAATCAATGTGTTATGTGTGATGCTTTTTCCTGTGGTGTTTTAGTGTTTTCTGTTAAGCGGTAATGCAATCTGATCCAATGGTCATTATATTTCTGATGTATTACTTGCTTAAGCATATGGGTGAAGTTGAGATGAGATATTAGGTTTTGAGAAGATCTATATGTTATTGGTTTATGCCTTTACAGTCATACTGTGTTTTACTGGTGGTACCTTGATTTAGATCGGTGATATTGTTTACCAGTTAGTGCAGTCTTTGCAGTTTAATTTGTTGGAGAAGTTTTTGTCCATACTGATTCACCCCCCCTCTCAATATCTGTTGGGTATTTACTATTCATCATTATTCATCAATTGGTATCAGAGCATCCTCCATGTCCTTTGTGTTATAAGCTTAACCGCTTGAGGAAAAGATCCTATTCTAATGATGAAGAGGGAAGGTCCTAAGTTCAACAGAGATAACTTTAAGATATGGAAGGACAAAATGAAGATCTACATTAAAAGAATGGGTGTTCAACACTGGAACTATGTTGAGAATACTTATGTTGTCCCTACTGGTATTCTCACCAATGATCAAAGAAGAGAAATTCAGGAGAATGGGCAAGTCATGGAAGCTCTTATCAGCAGTCTATCTGATATTGAGTTTATAGATGTTTGAGATAAAGACAATCCCAAAGATGTATGGGATACTCTGGAGACTATTTATGGCAGTGATGAGCATGTGAAGCAAGCTAAGGAAGAAAGCCTTAGAGGAAAATTTGAAGACATGTGGATGGTTGAAGGAGAGACCATTCAACTGTTAGGTCCCAGAGACAACTAAGAGGGTGGGGGGGGGTGGCGGGGGTGAATCAGTTGTCAAATAAATTCAAACCAAAAACAACTTAACCAACTTAATGCTTAATACCGATAAACCAGCTAAGTATGCTGGTAGATAGTTTTAACAATTAATTGTTATACCGGTAAATATTAATGCATGAAGCATAAACACAAAGTCATCCACAACACATGACACTAATATTTGTACATGGAAACCCTGTAAGGGGAAAAACCATGGTGGGAAACCTTACCCACAATTAGATGATACTACTGCAGATAGTAAGTGTACATAAATGGGGTCTACACATGTAGAAAGGCCAATAGCCTAGAGCTCATTGCTCAATCACAAAATGGGAGTCACATTGACTATAGTTGGATGGTTAAATCCAATAAGAATGTACTGCACAAAATAGCATCTTCATATGCTGGATTCAGTACCAGTGTAATGCTGATATGCTTTCACAAAAACCTAGCTTCATCTTCAAATGATGTCTGTGTGTATTGCACTGCTTATTCTCGCATATACCTTCACACAATCCTTTTTTCGCATTCCATAGTTGATCTTACAAATAAGATCTTACATTTATACCATAACCTAAGACCAATTTTAGTAGGTTGGCTCTACAAGATATTACAATAAAAAACATTTTACAAACAATATAATATCCGATTCAATAACCGATTGAACATGTCGACTTAATGCATTTACAACAATAATTAATCATCTCCATAGCTTTCCATGCTAATCTGGAAAAGATAAACCCGCCGGTGTAACCCTAGATAACCCTGGACCTATTTGCTGGTAAAAGCAAATATGAAAATATGAATATACCAATGATTAATTCATTAAGATAAGATGTCCACACGATGTCTTCGATATTACCAAGTGTCTTCCATATCATTCCAAGTGTTGGTTATCATTATATCCTATCGGTGAACCATATACCAGTAATTGTGCAATAGTTAATTGCTTGCTGGTGAATGCTGCTGGATCTCCAAAGTGCTAGTGTTTTAGTAGGTGTTGACATCAATGGCAAAACCATACCAAAATACCAACATCAACAATATGGGATAAGAATTAAAACTATTGTTGGAGACATCAAGAGTGAAGGAGGTACAATGGATGATTCCACCATTGCTAGCAAGTTCTTGAGATCCTTGTTACCGGTCTATGCAATAAGGGTTGCCACTATTTAGGAGTTGAGAGCTATTGACAAGACAAAGGTATCCCTTGACTCCATCATTGCTAATTTGACCGCATATGAGCTAAACAATTATGATCGCAGTGTTCAGAAGACTGAATCAGCCTTTAGAGCATCTGTTGCACTATCTAGAAAGGGAAAAGAAGCTGGTACTAGCTATGAACCCAGACAAAGGAGGGATATGGATGATGAGGAAATCTTGATGGAGTTTGAAGCTCTTCTTGCCAAGAGACTTCCTAAGGGAACTGGAAAATACAGAGGTAAGATCCCTTTGAAATGTTTTTCTTGCAATAGGATAGGACACATTGCTATCAACTGTCCCAATAGTGATAATAAGGACAAACCGGAGAAGTTTAAAAAGTTAAAAGGAGGAAATAGGAGAAACTATCCTATTATAGTCGATGAAGATGTCACTGATTATGAATCAAAATATGAAGAAAGTGAAGACATAGTGTTTATAGCCGTTAAGGAAGATGTGTCAGACAAGAAGGCTCTTGTCTCTTGCTTTGATTAATGAGTGGATTATTGATAGTGGATGTTCTCACCACATGACTAGTGACTGAAGGAAGTTTCTGTCTCTGGAAGAGTATGATGGAGGTGTAGTTCGATTTGGTAATGATGCACCATGTATGGTAAAAGGAAAAGGGTCCATCTCTCTAAATTGAAAAAGAAGTGTTGATAATGTGTATTGGGTAGAAGGTCTTAGGCATAACCTTTTGAGTGTTGCCCAATTGAATGATAAAGGACTCACTCTAGAATTCAAAGATGGAATGTGCAAAATAAAAGGAAAGAGTGGTGAACTGATGGTGACCGGTATGCAGACCAAAGGTAACTTATTTCAGTTAAATACAAATATCAGTCAATGTCTAATGGCTAAGTTTGATGACAGTTGGATATGGCATAGGAGACTCTGCCATGTAAATTTTGATAATATTGTGAAGGCTAGTAAGATCAAGGCAGTTAGAGGATTGCCTATGTTGAACAAACTAGAGAATCCTTTGTGTAGAGAATGTCAAATGGGGAAAATGTCTTCCTCAACCTTCAAAGGTAAATCTTTCACAACAGATAATTTAATTGATCTTGTGCATACTGATTTGTGTGGTCCTTTGAAAATTAGGAGTGTTCAGGGAGATAGGTACTTTATGATTCTTACTGATGATTGCTCAAGAATGATGTGGGCCACCCTCTTGAAAGACAAGTTTGAAGCTTTTGGAAAGTTTAAAGCCTTCAGAGCACTAGTTGAAAAGGAAAGAGGTAAGAGGATTAAATGCCTTAGAATCAACCAAGGAGGTGAGTTCACTTCTAGTGAATTCAATAAGTACTTTGAAGAGAACAACATCAAGAGGCAACTATCTGTCACCCGGACTCCACAGCAGAATGGCCTAGCAGAAAGGAACAATCGAACTATAGTTGAAGCTGCTAGAACGATGCTGTTTCAAGGGAAGGTTGCTCACACTTTTTGGAGAGAAGTGAAGAGCACTGCAATCTACACTATGAACTAGGTACTCATCAAGAAAGGTAAGGATAAAACTCCTTATGAGTATTGGACTGGTAAGACTCCAGTAGTAAGCTACTTTAGAGTGTTTGGTAGCAAGTGTTATATCAAGAGAAGTGAATACCAAAGCAAGTTTGATGCAAAATGTGATGAGGGAATATTCCTAGGGTATTCCACCAAGATTAAAGCTCTCAAGTGTTTTAACAATAGGAATCAAAGAATTGTTGAAAGTATCAATGTCAGAGTTGATGAAACCTCTGAGAAACCCGAGGAAACTAGCAGCGAGCAAGTGGTAGATGAATTGGATGTAACCTTTTGGGAACCAGTTGCAAAACAACCAAGTACAAGTAACAGTACTCCTACACCAGTAGATGCTGATGAAGATGAGGATGAAGAGGAAAAGAAAGAGGAATTAGTTAAGATCATTCCTAGGTATGTAAAGCTGCATCATGATCCAAAGCAGATCATAGGGGATAAGGATGCAGAAATACTTACAAGAAGAAAGGTCAGAGAGAATTCTTGCATGATTTCTGAATTTGAGCGCAAAACATTTAAAGAGTCACACAAAGATGAAGACTGGATTAAAGCTATGGAAGAAGAACTTGACCAGATAGAAGAGAATGGTACATGGTCTTTGGTACCCAGACCTGAGCACAAAAATGTTATTGGCACCAAATGGGCTCTTAGAAACAAGCTGAATGAAGATGGCACAATGGTAAGAAATAAAGAAAGATTGGTATGTAAGGGATATGCTCAAGAAGAAGGAGAAGAATATGGAGAAACCTTTTCTCTAGTAGCTAGATTGGAAGGAGTTTGAATGCTACTTTCATATGTAGCCTTCAAGGGATTCAAAGTGTATCAGACGGATGTGAAATCTGCATTCCTGAATGGGATACTTGAAGAGGAAGTGTATATAGAGCAACCAGATGGGTTTGCCCTATCAGAAGATAGTGATATGGTGTGTAGGCTACATAAAGTTCTGTATGGATTGAAGCAAGCACCTAGAGCATGGTATGAATGTTTACACTCCCATCTTGTGAAGATTGGATTTGAAAGGACAAGTGAAGATAGCAATATCTATCTGAAGATAGAAGGAGATTAGATTTTGATCTGTGAAGTGTTTGTTGATGACATAATTTTTGGTGGAGATGACAAGATGAGCCATGCGCTTGCAGATGAAATAAAGAAGGAATTCGAGATGTCACTAATCAGAGAGATTAAGTTCTTCATTGGACTAAAGATTCAACAAATGAAAGATGGTATCTTTATCACTCAGTCCAAGTATGTCAAAGAGGTGTTGAAGACCTTTGGCATGGAAGACAACAAATTGGTTGGTACACCGATGATGACCGGTTGTAAATTGTCAAAAGAAGATGATTCAGTGTTGGTGAATGAGAAGGAATACCGGTCAATGATTGGTAAGTTGCACTATGTAGTACACAGTAGACCAGACATTGCACATGTAGTGGGCATTGCTGCATGTTTCTAGAAAAGTCCAAGAGAGTCCCACTTGGTAGTGATGAATACTAAGAGGGGGGGTGAATTAGTATACCAGAGAATACAAAACTTAAACACTTAAACAATTTAGCAATAAACCAGTATAACAGTTTTACTAACAAACTAGTTAACACAAATGCAAACCAAATAGCAAAAAGGCATTCACCCATAGAAGCACAATCACCATAACACAAGAGGTTTTGACGTGGGAACCCAAATGGGAAAAACCACGGTGAGATGAAACTCACAAGTAACTATCTATAGAATAGTAACTAGACCGGTTAAGGTTAGACCGGTTAAGGTCATACAATGTTCTTCACCAGAACAGATCCTGTTAGGAATCTCAATCTCTGTTAGGAGATAAGTCTAATTGAAGAATACCTTGTGAGAGTATTTCAGATCCACAGATGTGAACCACCTTGTTAGAGGATTTACAAAGGCTTTTCTGGGCCTACCTGGTTAAGGGTTTCAGACTTGTCGAAGATGTGAGTAATCAACAAGTGAATGATCTAGCAAATAGCATAGTCTGCTTGGTTAGATACATGATAGCTCATTAGTAATGCATTTAAGCATTACTTCAGTCTTCAGTAAATCCACACTCTATTACAACACACTGACTTGATCTTCTCTCCTAAGATCGCACATACAAAAACTCATCAACCACCAAAAACCCTAACAACTACACTTTTTTTTTAAAACCCTAGACATGATGTCCTTAAAAAAAGGAATCTGATTTCATGTCGGTCCAATAGGATTACATTGCAAGTTCTTAGGTTCATTGTATCTAGACACATTTGATAACATGGGACAAAATCACCGTCAAAGTGTCGGTGAATGGTAACTCATCACAAAAATACCGGTTGGTAACTCATCATAGAGTAATACCGGTTCAAACATTAAATCGATTACCGGTTGTCAAAAATGAAGACTAGGAAAATGATAACTGCCACTTTAGTTCCTTCATACCGCTTGAGATCCTTGAACCGCTTGAGGTCTTCATACTGCTTGGGATCAGTAGACACTTTCTGCAAAAACTGATAGCCTAAAGACTATAATACATAATACCGATTTGGAACAAAATACCAGTTGAGCATAACTCATACATACAAAAAGTGTTCCCAAAGCAAGTGTGTGTCCATCAATGACAATCACAACATAAATATCAAACATGCTAACAATCTCCCCCTTTGGCATTGATGGCAACACTTAGGAAAATATTTGACATCTAAGTGTTTTACAACAAAAATATGTCATAATCAAAATTACTCCCCCTAAGCATATACACTACCCTTTTTGGAGAAAATACAATGTATACTACTCCCTTATAGAGATAAACATGAAAGTATACATAACATGCATCAAAATTTTAAATACAGAATACTACTCCCCCTTTGCCAACAATGACAAAGTACAGCTGAATAACCCCTATTTCATTATCATTAAAATAATAAGTGTTTATGACAATAAAGAGTGAAACTTGTCAAAAACTGATTTAAAGTCTTGCATAAATGTTTTCATGGATACAGACCATGATTCAAGCAATGAGGTAGCAACCTCACTCTCCATTTTCATCTGAGATACCTATTCCTCCATGGCGTCCAAGGTACTCATCTCTCGAGTGACCGTTAAGGCATCCAGATTGAGATAGCATTTCTAAAGTATTTGTAGTCATGGTAGTAAAACCAGTTGAAGTTCCTCCAAATCTCTAGTCTGGTTGCTGATCTCTAGTTCTATTCTTGCAACCTGAAGTTGAAACCAGTGAACGGTTTTCCCATAAGCGATGAAGGAATCATAGGGCATCTTGAAGGTGCTTATGAATGTCTGCAAATTAGTTTGCAATTTGTCTTTCTGAGAAAGCACATCATCACAAAATAGATGGGGTTGACATATCTTACTAAGCAGTAGATTCCCCTCATCCAGAATATCTTTTATGTCCTTTTGTGCTTTCTATAGATAAGACCGGAGCTCATTTAACTTCTTTACTAAAGCAGTGTTCAGAGCCTTTTGATGCTTCTTTTTTGCATTGGCTTCAACAACATCTTCTAGACATTGCACTTGGTCCTCTACAACTATGCATAGGAGCTTTAATTGAGCTAGAGAGGAATCGGTACTTGGGAGATTGGTATCGGGAATCAAACTGGTGAGAGTTTCCACTGTAGTTTGAATCACATCCTCCTCCTTTTTCCTCCTTAGTGCTTCTAGTCGCTCTTGAGTAAGCTTGATACTTTGTAGTAGCTCTATTTCATTTGCAGACTGGAGGTCAATGGGACTGGTGATGTCAACCGGTTTGGCTTTACCACTGGTAGCCTTTGGGGTCTCTACATGTACAATCTTTTCCACTTCCTCCTTTTCCTTGGCTTTTTGCTTACCTTCTTCTTCCTTCTTCTACTCCTCAGGTTCTTTCTTCCTTTTCTCTTCTTCCTTCTTCCTTTCTTCTTCTTTCTACTTCTCTTCTTCTTTCCTCTCCTCTTCCTTCTTCTTCTCCTCTTCCTATTTCTTCTCCTCTTCCTTCGTCTTCTTCTTCTCCTCTTCCTATTTTCTCTTCTCCTCTTCTTTTCTCCTCTCTTCTTCTTTTCTCTTCTCCTCTTCATTTTTCTTCTCTTCCTCTTTTCTCTTCTCTTCTTCATTTCTCTTTTCCTCTTCCTTTTTCTTCTCCTCTTCTTCTACCTATTTCCTCTTCGCTTCCTCCTTTCTCTTTTCCCCATCCTGTTTCTCCTGTCCTGTCATTTCTGTTGGTGTTTTTGGAGTATCATCTTCACCATCCAAAGCATCAACATCAATAGGATCCATTTGTTCAGTGACCTGTTCTCCTTCACTGTTATACACCTCATCCGGTTTTTCTATTTCTGGTTCTTGTTCAGCCTTTTTGTTGGCTTTAGACACTTGGCGCAATCTCATAGCTGCCTGGGAATGAGAGTGGGTATATTTTACCACCTTAGGGACTTTCCCTTCTAGCAACAAGAGTCTCCTTCTTTGCATGAAGAAGAGGCCTTTATATTTTTCCATAACTTCATAAAGTTCAGAATTAGACACATCAGGAAAATATTGAGCAAATATTTCCTCTCTTATCTCATGTTCCTTTTCTATGGCAATGCGCCATTTGTTGTCTAAATAATTATATAAAGAATCTAGTGTCACAGATTTAATTTCTGATGGCGACCAATCATTAATACATAAATATTGAATGACTTCCTTTCCTACTTCCTCCTTCTCATTATCATTGAAATCATCAAAATAATATGCCAAATCACTCAACACTTTTCTCCTAATGTTCTTAATAGTTCTTTGACAATGTGTCAAAGGTTTGTAAGAGGAAATATCAATATTTACAGGTGCTGATGATGCCAGTTCATTACTGGTTGTCTTTGTCTTCTTTCTTGTTTGCCTTGTCTTTTTAGGTTTTTCTTCAGATTCTATATCTTCTGAGTTTGGTGTGTTGCCCTTTGTCTTTCACTTTCTCTCAAAGACTTTGGTGGGTGAAACTTCTATTTTCTTCTTTGCTGGTGACCGCTTGGTCACTTTAGGACTCACTGAAGTAACCAGTGCTGATACAGATGGCACTACCTTTCCTTTCTTCATAGAGGGCTCTTCAATTGGTGTAACCCTTTCAAGACAGGTGTCGGTTCTTTTCTTCTTAGGATCAAGTGGTGAGGCAAGTAGGGTAGAAGCATACCCGTCTAGCATGTCATACATCACCTCATAACCCATAGCCTCCACTTCTTCCTTTCTAAGCTCAATAGCCTGCATTATGCACTCATCTACTTGGATGATAAAGTAGATGTCTTCTTCATATTTCTTAACAATATCACCAGATATTCTCACCCTTTGGCTTATCTTGCATCTGAACTCATCAAAGTATTTCTTTAGGACTTTAGGGTAATTAGTTCCAACCACTTGAAGACTTTCCCTAATTTGCTTTGTAACCGGTTGGTCAGCAGACCACTGAATATCACTGACTCCTAGAAAGTAGCCTTGGAAGTAGAAGAACAATCTGACCAATAGTTGTCCAAATTTAAATCTCAAGGCATTGTCTTGTTTGATTGACTTCAGGTTCACCAATAGTTGCCTTTGCATACAGGTGCATAAATCAAATGAGGCATCTTCCATGATCATCCTATAGCCAACATTTATCGCTGCAGTAGAGACAGAGTCAATTTTGCTTGCATGGAATGTCCGGTAACCTATCACCATGTAGGAATACTTGACCAGATCATCCTTGATGGTATTGATGGTCATTCCCTGTTGGTCGCTCACAGAACTGGTGAGCTTGGTCATTTCGGTCTTGCTGATCTTCCTTAGGGCTGACACTTCTCCAACGTTACAGCGGTGACAACATGAATCACTTCCAGTGTGATGTCATGTGTCCACTCTAAGTACATTTTGTCACTATGCACTCTTCTTAGAATGATGTGGATGTGATCATCTGTGAATTCTACAAAAAAATAGACCGCATTGTGAAGCTTCTTCTTTTCCATGATGCTGAATTCTAGTTTGATCTTCTTGTCCTTTCCACAGAACAAACTCAACTGAGAATGGATCATTAGAGATCCTAGGTCTTCAATTTTATAGTCAATGTAATCTGAAATACCTTCCTCAACTATAACACCAGCAGGTATTTGGGATAGTGCATTATATTTTGCCTTCCATTGGATGAAATCTACTGAATCAACAAGTGCACTAGAAATAGAGTGTGATGCTGAAGCTATGATAAACAGAGAAACTCAAAAAATACCTTCGAAAGTCAAGATTTAGGGCTTGCAAATTTTTCTTTTCCACTCACTACTTTAGTTGCTGGGTTACCGCTTTGAGTTCTACACTTGACCGATTGATGTTATCTTCAGATTCTTCTTCAAGGTTTTGAAATCTCTTTGAATTGCAAGACAAATCGTCTTTTGTCGCTCTACACTTGAAAACTTCTTTGCTCAAAAATTTGATAAGTGAAAATGACTTGAAAATCCCTTTAAAATTAATTCTCCACCTACCATAATAAATGCTCCACCATTAGGGCGTAAACCCTAATTTTCCTTTTACCATTTTCGGTCTTCCGCCAATTGATAGGTATCACATAACGATTAAGGTCTTTTACCGGTGTAAACCGAGGGTTTGAAACATTTTACTAATTTGTTTCCCTCTAAGCTTTCCTGTAACTTAGTTTGTCGGTTCAAATATTTCCACACTAGGTGCAGAAACCGGTTCTTCTAGGGACACTTCTTCTGGCTTCTTTTTCTAGGTTTTCTTCATATCCACTTGAATAGTTTCAACATCAATCTTTCCTTCTGGAGTGACCGGTATATCATCTGATATATTTTTTCTCATTCTGCAGAATCTTGTTGTATGACCCAGTTTGTTGCAGTGATAGCAAACCATTCTAGGCGCTCTCCAAGGTCCATTATTCATGTTTCCATTCTTCCTTCTGCATGTTTCAGCTGTGTGGCCACTACCATGATAGATCAAACAAGTTGCTCTGCATCTAGTTGCCGCTTGATAGGCACCGCTTCCTGACTGATGATTATAGGTATTAAACCGGTTTGGATTCTAGTTCCAAGAGGATTCAGAAAAGACTCCTTGACTCCTTTGAGGATACCTTCCAGTGTCATGCATGACATATCTACATTCAAATTCTCTACACCCAAACTTGTTGCATGCATAAAAATTTCCATTGAATCTATTGGATTTAGGCTTATTGTTTAGAAAGTAAGGAAAGTTATTGTAAGCCTTATTTCTACATACATTAGTAGTATGTCCTTCCTTGAGACAATTAAAGAAAACAAGTTTGAACTTTTTCTTACCTTTATCCTTTGATGTTGGTTGCTTCTTTGATGCTACATATTTTATTCCAGAGGTCTCACCTTCCTCATAACTAGAAAAACCAAGTCCAGTAGTATTCTTCACTGGTCTTGCTGATTCGAGCTTTTGTTCTAGCTTAACAGTGCTCTTATTGAATTTGGCAAGTATTTCCTTTGACTCAGTGAGTTCTTTTGTAATAGCAGCATTGGATTCCTTCAAGGTTGCATTCTCAAAAATAGCCATGTTTAGTTCACCTTGCATTTCCTCTTTTTCCACTTTACTCTCTTGGAGATGAGCGGTAGGTGCACTGATTTCTTGCTTTAGCTTGGAGATCTCATGATCTTTGTTTTTTACCAGATCTTTAACTTTTCTTCGGTTCTCAAGCTCTTGACACATCCTAATAGTCAGTCCTTCAAGTTCCCTTCTTAGGTTAGCATTAGACTCATTTAGTTTTTCAACTTCTTCAACTAGGGCTTCCATGTCTGCTTCATCAGAGGAACTATTTTCAGTTAGCTCCATCAGTTTCTTAGCTTTCTCTCTCCTATTTTCCAGAGAGGCCTTATACTTGACTTTGAGTTCATCATAGGCTTTCTCAGTCTAAGTGAGCCGATGAGTAAGTTCCCTCACAATGTATTCCCCCATATCTCTTTCCAAGTGGTTAAACTTATAGAAATGTTGGCTCTAATACCAATTGATGAATACTAAGAGGGGGGGTGAATTAGTATACCAAATAATACTAAACTTAAACACTTAAACAGTTTAGCAGTAAACCGGTATAATAGTTTTACTAACAAACCAGTTAACACTAATGAAAACCAAATAGAAAAAAAAAGGCATTCACCAACAGAAGCACAATCACCATAACACAAGAAGTTTTGATGTGGAAACCTAAATGGGAAAAACCACAGTAAATGAAACTCACAAGTAACTATTTGCAGAATAGTAACCAGATCGGTTAAGGTCAGACTGGTTAAGGTCATACAATGTTCTTCACTAGAATAGATCCTGTTAGGAATCTCAATCTCTATTAGGAGATAAGTCTGATTAAAGACTACCTTGTGAGAGGATTTCAGATCCATAGATGTGGCCACCTTGTTAGAGGATTTACAAAGGCTTTTCTGGGCCTACCTAGTTAAGGGTTTCAGACTTGTCGAAGATGTGAGTAATCAACAAGTGAATGATCTAGAAAATAGCATAGTCTGCTTGGTTAGATCAATGATAGCTCATTACAAATGCATTTTAGCATTACTTCAGTCTTCAGTAAATCCACACTCTGTTACAACACACTGACTTGATCTTCTCTCCTAAGATTGCACATACAAAAACTCATCAACCACCAAAAACCCTAACAACTACACTTTTTTTAAAAACCCTAGACATGATGTCCTTTAAAAAAAGGAAACTGATTTCATGTCGGTCCAATAGGATTACATTGCAAGTTCCTAGGTGCATTGTATCTAGACACATTTGATAACACAACACAAAATCACCGTCAAAGTGTCGGTGGATGGTAACTCATCATAGAGTAATACTGGCTCAAACATTAAATTGATTACCAGTTGTCAAAAATGAAGACTGGGAAAATGATAACTACCACTTCAGTTCCTTCGTACTGCTTGAGATCCTCGAACAGCTTGAGGTCTTCATACCGCTTGGGATCGGTAGACACTTTCTGCAAAAATCGATAGCCTAAAGGCTATAATACATAATATCGGTTTGGAACAAAATACCAGTTGAGCATAACTTATACATACAAAAAGTGTTCCCAAAGCAAGTGTGTGTCCATCAATGATAATCACAACATAAATATCAGACATGCCAATAGGTAGCAGTCAAGCGGATTCTTAGATATCTGAAGGGAACTATAGATTATGGATTGTGGTATCCATACAATAATGATTTCAATCTCAAAGTGTTTACTGATGCCGATTGGGCTGGTAATGTGGACGACCGGAAGAGCACAACTGGTGGTGCATTCTTTCTCAGTGGTAGACTAGTCTCATGGATGAGTAAGAAGAAGAGTTGCATCTCTCAGTCCACAATAGAAGCAGAATATGTAGCAGCATTTATGAACTGCACTCAAACAATTTGGATGAAGCATGTATTAAGTGGTTTCAAAGTCCCTATATATGAACTGGTGAGTATATTTTGTGATAACACAAGTGCAATTAATATTTCCAAGAATCCGGTATTGTAGGATAGAACCAAGCACTTCGAGCTCAAGTATCATTTCTTGAGGGAGAAAGTTTAGAACAAAGAGGTTGTATTGGAACATATTTCCAATAAAGAGCAGTTAGTAGATATATTCACCAAACCTCTACTGAAGGCTACATTTACCTATTTAAGAGCTGAATTAGGGGTGCTACCCCTTCAAGAGGTGAACTAAAGGTATGTTCTCCACATTATTCAAGTATTGCATTATCAAATCTTTTCAAGATTGATGTGTTGAAGGATGCTACTCCTCAGGTGGAGCAGCATAGTAGATCATGGATGTTTTTGCCTCCACTTTTCCATTGTTGTCAAAGGGGGAGAAGATGTGAAGCAAAGAAGATATCTGTAGTATTGAAGACATATTATACAGAAGAAGATGTAGAGATATCTTTGTGTATTGCCATCAATGCCAAAGGGGGAGATTGTTGGCATATGTGCAGAGTTTGATGACATGGTATGATGGCATGTTGTCATTGATGTCAATATGTTGAAGTATGAACTAGTATATTGAAGTAACCAAACTGGCAAGTGAACCGGTATGATGGTATGAACCAGTATATGGAAAAAGTGAACTGGTATGTTGGAATGTGAACTGGTATATATAAAGTTTGTATCAGGGTTTCATTTGATATGACTACCGGTTGGTAGTCTCAGCTTCAGGGTTTTTGGTTGATGCATTCCAAGTCTGTGTGATTCGACCGATGACATCCTATGATGAGTTAGCATTGAAATGAAGACTAGACCGCATTGCCAAATCAGCCTTGTGTGCGTGAAGAATATCCTTGAGGATCTTGCATGAAGAAGACAGATTCTATCTACCTCAGGAATGTGCAAAATTTTAGTAAACAATGGAGAGCGTGTGATGGGTTATCAACTTCCAGAAGCGGTGAAGAACGGACGATGGAGAACGTCTTGAGATTTTTTCGAGATTGTTTTATCCTATGTAATATGTTTAAACAGCTAGGATTGGACCAACTATATTGTTAATCAAGATGCTTAGGGTTTTAGGTTTTGGCCACCGACCTAATTGTTGTCTATAAGGTCGATGATGATTTTTATTTGATGTTGTTGGCAAATGAATGTATGTGAGGTGATTCTTGCCAAAACAAAGGAGTAAACAGAGATTTGCAGAGTGTGATTGTAGATGTAAAGAAACTGATGTGGATCTACCTTGGCATTAAGTGTTGTTATTAGATCAGTGTATTACCTGTTGACTTCTAACCATTTCAGCAGATGGAAAATCCCTTTACTGGGTAGCTTTAATAGCCTTTTTGTAAATCCTTTAATAGGGTGACTCAAAATCATTGAGTTCTTCAAATCCTCTTACAAGGTAACCTTTAACAGGGTATTTAGCCATCCCTTAACCGAGTGATCCCTAGCAGGATCGATTCCTAGTAGAACCAGTTGTAAAGTCTTTAACCAGACTAGGCTCTTAACAGAGAGAACTTCAGAAGAGTTCAAGAACAACTTGTGGGTATTCATCCCCACCATGGTTTTTCCCAGTTGGGTTTCCACATGAAAAATCAGTGTTTTATGTGTGATGCTTTTTCATGTGATGTTTTAGTGTTTTCTGTTAAGCAGTAATGCAAGCTGATCCAATGGTCATTGTATTTCTGATGTATTACTTTCTTAAGCATATGGGTGAAGCTGAGATGAGATATTAGGTTTTGAGAAGATCTAGATGTTACCGTTTTATGTCTTTTACAGTCATACTGTGTTTTACCGGTAGTACCTTGATTTAGATCAGTGATATTGTTTACCAGTTAGTGTAGTCTTTGCAGTTTAAGTTGTTAGAGAAGTTTTTGTCCATACTGATTCCACCCCCCTCTCTTAGTATCTGTTGGGTATTTACTGTTCATCATTATTCATCAATATACACAAAAAAATTGAAGAGAAAAAAATAAAATTTACTATATAAAGTGTGATGCCTCATGTAACTTTAGTTTTTGTATTTTATCAGCAACAAAATTATAGTGTTTACTTTAGAAGAAAGTATATTCAAATAAATTTTTAATTTAAAAAAAAAATTACAAACATAAAATACACAAAAAAATATACATTTTATTGGTTTACATCATTTCAAAATTCAAAACATATATTTCACTTTGTATTGATTCAATTTAAAAAGTTGAAACAACATTGGCCATTCCCTTTATAAAAGCGTGACACAACTTTGTGCTTTTATCTAAGTTCTTGAAAGAGGATATAAAAGGTGATGCAAATTTCTGTTCTTTTTAAGTGCTTATGTCATCATCAAGATTATAATGGAAAAAGAATAAAATTCATCTAGATATGAACAAGACTCAAATGAATCATCATACAAATTGTGTGAAAGAAAACACATCAAATAGGAAAGGATTACCTCAGTTTGTATCAAAACATTATGTCCTTAATAATCTTAGATGATCATCTCCTAAGACAAGTCATCATATTACTAAGGAACAATCCAAAAAAGGAAAACAAATGAAGATGCCCCATCCTCCCCTTTCTAGTCAAGACATCCTAGAGATAAAATCTCTAGTCAGAGACATCCTAGAAAAGCTAAAAGACATGTCACCAAAGATAAAATCAGATATAAACAAAAGACATAATCAAACAACTAGATATCATGTTCATGACAAAATGATCTTGTTCATAGTTAATGTGTTTGGTTTTGGTTTTGGTATGAGCATGTAGCTTTGAACTTGAACAAAATCATGACGTGACGAGATTATGGTTAAGAAGACTTACCAAACACATTAACTGTGAACAAGATCATTTTGTATGTCTTGGTATGTCTTCTTAATCATAATCTCATCACATCATGATTTTGTTGAAGTTCAAAGCTGTATGCTCATCCGAAGTGTTTGTGTCTTCGCAATGTTTATGAAATGTTTTTGGATTTTGATGAAAAACTTTATGATTTTTATGATTTTAATTTTTATAGGGTTTTTTTGAGGACTTTTTATGATTTTTAAGTTTTCTTATGACATTTTATTTTTTTTATAATTTTTTCATGACATTCTACTATTTTTTATGATATTTTTAAAATATTTTAGGATTTTTAGGATTTTTCTAAGAATTTAATGATTTTTAGGAATTTTTTAGGACATTTTATGATTTTTAAGATTTTTTCAAGACTTTTTATGATTTTTAAGATTTTTTCAGAACTCTTTATGATTTTAAGATTTTTTCAAGACTTTTTACGATTTTTAAGATTTTTTCAGGACTTTTAATGATTTTAAAGATTTTTTCAAGACTTTTTATGATTTTTAAGTTTTTTTCAGTGTTTTCCCCTAGTGTCTATTAAGGAAAAAGGGATTTTGAGTGGGTGAATGAATGAATAGGATATAAATGGAAAAGGGAATGATGAAGGAGGCTTATGCGATTTTCAAAGATTACCTCCCAATAGGATAACATGTTGATACAAGCAAAGGGAATAGATATAGCAATATAAGGCAATGATACGATGCAATAGATGGCATGGGGTCCAAAGGAATGGACATGTCAAGAAGTTTTTGCATTTTATGTCCTTAAGTTTTGATCAATATCAAATGATAGATCGGGATAAGATGCATATAGGATAAGAAAGATCAAAGGTGGTAATTGAGGATGAAAGCAAGCAATGGACAAAATAATGGATAGGAGCTAAAGGGTGTGGATCAAGTGCAATAGATAGGACATACAAAGCCTGCAAAGGTCCTTAACCTTGTCAATATCAAAGGTGGAAAAAGGAATATGCATGGATATAGAGTGAATGAGGCATAATGGACAATGAAGGATAATGGAGGATGAGGGATAATAGATGGATGTGGTGAAAAGACAACACAAATGGAAGTTGCCCCCAGTGTAAAGTGCAAGAAAATAATGGATTGTGCATGACTTATGTTCTCTAGGATTTCATCATGATACTTGCCCAAGGTGCCAGCAAAGTGGTTTTCACACATGGATGAATTGTTTTCCCTTTACTTTTTTCTAATTTTTCACTTTTTCATTTTCTTTTCTTTTTCCATTTTGGTTTTTTCATTTTTTTTTCATTTTTTTCTTTTTTTATTTTGTAAGATAATGGATGCATGATAGGAGATGGAATAAGGAATCAGGCATATCACTTCTTTGGATGACACACTTGAAATATGTGTGGAAATAGACCATGGCTATGAAGGTATACTCAAAGATGTTGGTAGGATAATTAAATGAAACTAAACTAATGATTTATGCAAAGGATTAAATAAGAGGAATGGAAGGATGGAAAATAGGTGTTGGATAATAGATGAGATATTGTAAGACCGGTGCATGAGTGGATGGAAATTCTGGTGGGATCAACATTGGCACACATGTTGAGGGGTGGTGAAGTGATGGAGGAAAAGTGTACTTTGGATTTCAATATTTTGATGGAGGAATGGCAATGGATTATGGAACATGAGGGTCCAAAATGGATTTTAAAGGTTGGAGATGTTTAGAAGCTGGGATAGAAATCTTGGATGCCAACTATGATTTTTCTTAGGATGTTGTGCTTCGAGGAGTCGCTTGGGAATGCACGTGGTTTTTTAATATTTCTTTCTTTTTTAGTTCCTTGGAATGCATTGCTTTTACAAGCACCTTAGGGACCTATATGACTTTTAAATTTTTTTATTTTGTAGTTCCTTGGAATGCATTGCTTCTACAAGTGCCAAGTGCCTTAGGAACCCATATGGCTTTTTAATTTTCTTTCTTTTTCTCAATGGGCCTTTGTGGCCTTTTGTATATCTCTTTTTCTTTTTGGATCACATTTTTCTTTGTTTTTACATGTCAATTAGATGACACATGTTGATCCTTAAATGCATGTGGATTTTTAGACTTAGGACTTTTATGCTTGATATCCAAATTGCTTAGAGAAGGAAAAGAATGTGTGGATGGATAGGAATGTGATGTAGGAGCATCCTCGGTTCATAGAAATCTTGCATCAACCAAAATAAATTTCCTTTATGTTTGTAGTTTCAACATTTTTTCATTCTGTGTGTCCCGGTTTTGGCTCACCAGATCCTATGGAGTTGGATTCTACTTGAAGACTTGATCATCTTTCTTATTTCTAGACCACATCGCATTTGGATCATTTTTCGGCAAGATATTGCTATCGATTTCCTTGACAGTTTCTTGTTACTGGTTGACAATTCTAGTTTCCGGTTGCCTAGATCTATTTTGGTGATCTATCAGAACCCCTTGTGAAGCTTGTGGAGCCTTGGGAATTTATTCCAATGTTACTTGGCATGTGGGTGACCTTTTCCCATGATCTACACTTCATCCTTTGGATTTTCTAGAGGAATCTCTTGGCAAAGGCTAACCTTGTTGGTTTTACATGTTAGGTCTTGTTCTTTGGGTTTTGATCCCTTTTTGGGCTGACCAGATCCTTTGGATTGTATATATAATTGTAATTGTGCATTGGAATGTAATAAATCAAAGAATCAAGTAGCAAGATTGTGTGTATTAATAAAAAAAATTTAGAGTAGTTTGGGCAAAAATAGACCTCACCGTTGGCTTCCGAAGGGCATTTCCAATCAGTTTGATATATAATTCGACCTATTTCGGTGATAAGGGCATTTGGGCCATGATTTTTTCATTGGCATGTTTTACGAGGCACAAAAATCCGTACGGCTATACCTGCAAATGCGTTAGAAAATTTTCATCAAAAAAAAAAAAAATTAATTTTTTAATTTATTTTTTTTACCCTTTTTATGCCCTAAAAGAGGGGTTTTTTCTTTTGGCCATATCTTGGTCATACGGAGGCGCTTTTTCAAAAACTTTATATTGTCAGAAAGCTATTTTCGAGCTCTCTTCAGATTTGGAGGTTTTATCTTCTGATTTTTCTTTTTTCATGGTGTTTTTTTCTATCAAAGCTAGAAGTTCTTTTTTCCAGTCTTATTATCATTGTAGCATTGTATTTATGCAAATGCATTGAGATAAAGTGTCATCATGCATTGTTTACTTGGGATCTTGCACATCTTGTGCCTTATTGTACATGCACTATTTATAAAGTGCCATGGGGGGTTGGTGTTTTCCTTTTGTTTGCCATCTACTTTTGTCATTTGAGTGTTCCTTCCATGACATTAGCCTCATGATGTGTGCCAAGTGAGTGTTCCTTCCACAACACTATGTACTTTCTCTGCACCTTCGATGTTCCTGGTTCTTCATCATGCAATTCTTGTAGGTCATTCTTTTTAGTGTACCTATCCCTCTCCCTTTTCATCATTGTGGGGAGGTTTGTCCTATTGGTTCTAATGCTTCCTTGGTTCGATTGATCAACTCTTCAGGCTTTGGTGTCTCATGCCATCTCTATCTTTGAGTTCAGTTGCTTGCCTTTGTTTTCCATTTGATTTGAGTAGTGTCATTTGAGGGCACTCATGCAGATTGCAGTCTTCTCTACCTGGTCTTGTTCTATTTCAGTGGAGGTTCTTCATATCAACAGTTACTCTTCGACAGTGTTTGCAGCTATTTCATGCTTCAGTGGTGTTCTTCTTGCTTTTCCATCTCTTTTTGGAGTAGAGTTTTTTCCCATGTGGTTTTCTCTATTTCTCTGGTTCATAGAGATTTGGTTGTGATTGGGTACCTCATCAGGCCTTGTTGTCAGGACCCAAATTTGCCTTCATCATGTAGTTGCATCTTTTGCTTCATGCATTTAGTTTTTTAGCTACTCCCTAAGTTCATCTTAGGGGGGGTGTTAGAGTTATCTTGTATAAGATAATAATTATTTATTTAATTATTAGTCTATTAAACTCTACACTTAGGCTAAACTTAGGCATTTAATAAATATTGTAGGTATTTAATAATTATTCTAATGATTAAATACACATTATCCCTTTAGGGTTTCTATTATCCTTTTATAAGGATTGTATTGTACTTATTCATTAAAATTGATTCCCTTTCTGAATGATAATTTTCTTCTTCAAAGAATTTATGCTTTTTTGCTTTATGTGCCTCCATTCTTCTCTTGTGACAGGTATTTGCATGCAGGTGTTCTTGGGATCTCTGAAGTTGTATTTCCTCAACTTCTTCATAGAAGATAGATCTTAAGATTCAAGGTCCTGGTTGTGACCTATTTTGTATGTTCTACTAGGCCTGTGAGATGGTTATGCTATAACCCGGATGTAATCAATTTTCATGAAATAAAACAATCTGTTCTACATTGCCTCCATCATATCTTTGTGTTTCTGTTGTGTTTAGTCTTTCTGACTAGTCCAGATTGATCTCTTTGAGGTTCCTCCTCACCGATGACTGCTTCAAGTGGTATCAGAGTGAAGTTTTGTTCTAGAGGTTGCATGTCCTAAATTTTTTGTTGTAGGGTGGAAGACTATGGATCTGGCCTGTAGATGCAGAGGACTGGCATGAACTATGGTGCGAAGAGGAGCTAGGAATGGTGGAGCGCATGGAAATTCAAACCTTGTTGTGATGGAGATGTTGCGAGGTATAGCAGCCCGATTGGAAGTTGTGGAGACAACCCAGAGAAGAGGTCAACATATTGAAGATATAAGTGAAGATGAAGGAGAAGAAGCCCTAGTAGAACAAGCAAACCCACAAGCGGTTGATCAGGATAAGGAAAGGTTTTTGAGGGTTTTGAGTAGGGAAATACTAAACCTCATTTTACCCCACTAAAAAATGATGGGAAGTTGGAATCAAATGAATTGATGGATTGGATCTCGGAGATGAAGAAATAATTTATTTTTGAAAACACTGTAGAAGAAAGGAAGGTGAAATATGTCGGTATCTTGATGAAAGGTAATGCATCTCTTTGGTGGGAGCATTTGCATGTTGATAGATAGAGAAGAGGTAAAGAGAAGATTGAGACATGGGATCGGATGATTTATAAGTTGAAGTCAAAGTTTATGCGAACTAATTATCAAGTGAATCTGTTCTAGAAGTTGTAGAATTTGAGACAAAAGGAATCTAGTGTGAAGGAGTACACCAAAGCATTTTACATGTTAAACATCAGATCAGGACATGTTGATGATGAATTTGAACAAGTTGTAAGATATTTGAATGGATTGCAGATGTCTATACAAGATGAACTTAGTTTGATCAAATTGGAGAGTGTTGAAAAGGCTTACCAGTATGCCTTAAAGGAAAAAGAGAAGCTAAACAAAATACATGAGCAGAGGCAGAGGTGAAAGGTTTACTGGAGGAAGATTTCAAGGAGGAAGAGGATATACCAGAGGTAGAGGGATCTGTACATATTATAACAAGGACAAGGAAGTGAACAAAGAAGGTAATTCACACTAGAAAGATGATAGAAATTTCTACCGAAGGAGAGAACTAGATGGCTATTAGAATGAGAATTTTGGAAGACAAGACAATAGAACATTTAGAGGAACTTGCTATGATTATGGTGGAGAAGGACATCATGATTTTGAGTGTAAGAAGACAAAGAATACTAGAAGAGCAGCAGTGGTTGAAGAAAACCCCACCGGATCAGACAATAAACTGGAAGATGGAGAACTATTGATGATGAGGAGAGCTTTGTGTCATATCAAAGGAGATGAAGAGCCCCTGTAGATGAAGAATTTGTTCAAGACTAGATGTAAGATATCTGGTAAGTGTTGTAAAGTTGTTATTGATAGTACTAGTTCAGATAATCTTGTTTTAGAAGAGATGGTGAATAAGTTGAATTTGGAGAGATTGAAACACCCTAAGCCTTATCAGATAGTATGGATTCAGAATGAACATAATTTATTAGTAAGTGAGAAATGTTTGGTAAAATTAAAAATTAGGAATTATCATGATGAAGTCTTGTGTGATATTATGCCTATTGATATTTGCCATCTTTTGCTGGGTAGACCTTGGCAGTTTGATAGACATGCAGTAGATGATGGGAGAAAGAATACATACACTATTGTGGCTAATGGGATAAAGCAAACCTTGTTACCTTTGAAGGAACCTTTGAAGAATGAAGTTTGTATGAATGCTAGAATCTGTTTGGTAGATGGAAGGAAATTCTTGGATGGATTGAGACATGATAATGTGTGTTTTTCCCTAATTCCTAAGAAGACTGAGAAATTGGAACTGAAAGGAGAACAACCAGAAGAGATAAATTATTTGCTGACAGAATACGAAGACATCATTTCAGATAATGTACCTAATGGATTGTCACCTGTGAGAAGTATTAGTCATTGCATGGACTTGATTCCCAGAGCTAGTTTGCCTAACAAAGTTGCACACCAGATGACACTGATAGAGAATGAGGAGCTGAATAGACAAGTACAGGAGCTGTTGAAGAAAGGTTTGATCAGGAAAAGTTTGAGCCCTTGTGCAGTACCAATAGTATTAACACCTAAGAAGAATGGAGAGTGGAGAATGTGTACTAATTCCAGAGTAATAAACAAGATCACAATGAAATACCAGTTTCCTTTGCCTAGGATGGATGACATAACAAACTGTTTGAGTGGAGCAAAATACTTTAGAAAGATAAATTTGAAGAGTAGATATCATCAGATCAGGATCAAAGAAGGAGATGAGTGGAAGACAACATTTAAGACAATTGAAGGACTGTATGAATGGTTGGTGATGCCTTTTGGGTTAACTAATGCACCAAGTACTTTCATGTGGTTGATGACTGAGGTATTGAAGAAATTCTTGGGTAAGTTTGTTATTGTATATTTGGATGACATTTTGATTTTCAGTAAGATAAAAGAGGAGGATTTGTTGTAGTTGAGACAAGTTTTGCAAAGGTTGAGAGAACAAAAGTTGTTGATAAATATCAAGAAGTGTACTTTCATGAAGGATGAGTTAGTCTATTTGGGATTTGTGATATTTAAGGATGTTTTGAAGATGGACCCTGAGAAAGTAAAATAATTTTTTGAGTGGCCTACACTAGAAATCATTGGAGAGGTAAGATGATTTTATGGATTAGCTATTTTTTACCAGAAGTTCATCAAAAATTTTAGATTAGTTTGTAACCCTATGACTAAGACCATGAGAGGAGATCTGAAGGAATTTAAGTGGATCACTAGAGAAAACAAAAGTTTTGAACTGTTGAAGCAGAAAGTGGCTGAGAAGCCTATGTTAGCTTTACCAGATTTCAATAAAGTATTTCAAGTGGATTGTGATGGAAGTGGAACAACAATAGGGGTAGTCTTGAGTTGGGAAGGGAGAGAAGTAGCTTATTTTAGTGAGAAATTGAATGATACCTGGAGGAGATATTAAGTGTATGATCATGAATTTTATGTCATTGTTCAAGCCTTGAAGAAGTGGAGACATTACTTTTTTCCTAAGGAGTTTGTGTTGTATACAAATCATGAAGCTTTGAAATATTTGAATAGTCAGAGTAAGTTGAATCAAAGACATATGATATGGGTAGAATTCTTGTGTTGAAGCATAGAAATATAAAATCTAACAAAGTTGTTGATGCATTGAGTAGGAGAAGGAAGTTGTTGACAAAGATGAGGGTGACAGTATTAGGATTTGAAGAATTGAAAACCTTGTATGATGATGACCCGAATTTTAAAGAACCTTGGAAAGTATGTAGAGAACCGGTAATGGTAGATAGACGCAAGTGGTTGGATTACTTCATTTGGGATGGGATGTTATTCATAGGAGTTGAGTTGTGCATACCTAAGAGTTCTATGAGGGAGAATGTGATAAAGGAGAAACATAGTGGAGGATTAGCTAGACCTTTTGGTATTGACAAAATAGTAGCATTGGTGAGTGAGCAGTAATTTTGGCCCCAGATTCATAAGGATGTTAAGAAATATGTGCAAAGTTTTATATTTTGTCAAGTTGCAAAGGGTAGTAGTTAGAATGTGGGATTGTATAAACTTTTGACAATACCGGTAAGACCTTGGGAGGATATAAGCATAGATTTTGTACTTGGATTGCCTAAAATGCTAAGAGGGAATGATTCTATATTTGTGATAGTGGATAGATTCTCAAAGATGGCTCATTTCATACCTTGTAAGAAGACATCAAATGCATTACTGCAGTAGACCTATTTTTCAAGGAAGTAGTGAGATTGCATGGATTGCCTAAGAGCATAGTTTCAGACAGAGACACTAAGTTTGTTGGATATTTTTTTAGAATGATTTGGAAGAAGATGAAAGCAGATTTGAAGTTCAGTTCTACTTTTTATCCACAGATTGATGGACAGATAGAAGTTGTAAACAAGAGCTTGGGAAATTTGTTGAGATGTTTAGTTGGAGATAAAACTGGAAGTTGGGATTTGATTTTTGCACAAGCAGAGTTTGCCTACAAAAATTTAGTGAATAGGAGTACCGAAAGAACACCTTTTGAGATTGTTACTAGAGTGCATCCTAAAGGTATATTAGAATTGAGAGACATTAGCAGTAAAGACCAAAGAAGTTAAGAAGAAGAAGACTTTACAGATCACATGGGAGCCTTACATATTCAGGTTAAGCAACATTTGGAAGACATAAACATCAAGTATAAGGAGAAGGTAGATGAGAAGAGGAGACATAAGGAATTTGAAGCTAGCAATGACATGATGGTATATCTAAAAAAGAGAGATTCCCAGTTGGAACTTATAACAAATTGCAAATGAAGTTTGGACCTTGCTAGATTTTAAGGAAGTCTTGTTTTGAAAATGCATATGAAGTGGAATTACTAGATAGTTTGATTATTTCACCTATGTTTAACATTGCATATCTTCACGAGTATCATGAACCAAAATTTAGTGAGGATAGTGATGTGGACTTGGAGAAATAGTTGCCCCGGAAGGAATCAGATCAGATTGAAGAGATTTTGGATAGTAGGATTGGGTGTAGTACTTAGAGCAGTCAGTATAAGGAGTATCTTGTGAAGTGGAAGGACAAACTAGTTGAAGATTCATCTTGGATTTCTTAGGAAGAGGTAGACCACCTTGGTTTTCCTCTGACCCCAACAAAGTGAGAGGCTCACTTTTTCAATAACCCCAGATGTCTGATGTAGGAGCATCCCCAGTTCATAGCAATCTTGTGTCAACCAAAAACATTTTCCTTTTTGTTTTCTTTTTGTTTGTAGTTTCAACTTTTTTCTTTCTGTGTGTCCTGATTTTGGCTCATTGGATCTTGTGGAGTTGGATTCTACTTGAAGACTTGATCTTCTTTCTTATTTCCAGACTGCATCGCATTTGGATCATTTTTTGACAAGATATCGCTATCGGTTTTCTTGACAGTTTTGTGTTACCAGTTGACAGTTATTGTTACCGGTTGCTTGGACCTATTTTGATGATCTACCAAAACCCCTTCCAAAGCTTGCAAAGCATTGGACATTGATTTTGATATTCCTTGGTGTGTGGCTGACCTTTTCCCATGATCTACACTTCATCCTTTGGATTTTCTAGAGGAATCTCTTGGTGGAGGCTGAACTTGTTGATTTTACATGTTAGGTCTTGTTCTTCGGGTTTTTATCCCTTTTTGGGCCGATCAGATCCTTTGGATGGTATATATAATTGTAATTGTGCATTAGAATATAATATATCAAAGAATCAAGTAGCGAGACTATGCATAGAAGATAGATCTTAAGATTCAAGGTCCTAGTTGTGACCTATTCTGTATATTCTACTAGGCCTGTGAGCTAGTTATGCTATAACCTAGTTGTTACCGGTTGGTTGTAATCAATTTTTATGAAATAAAACAATTTGTTCTGCATTTCCTCCATCATATATTTGTGTTTCTATTTTATTTACTGTTGTTGATGGTCTGGATTGATCTCTTTGAGGTCCCTCCTCACCGACGATTGCTTCAGAATGATATGGAGATATTTTGGATGGATGGAAGGTGCTCGAAGATGTGTTCCTTTGTTGATCCTACATAAGGGATGAAGGGATAGAGGGACCTAAAATGGATGGAAGGGATGAAGGGGAAGGTGTGTATTTGGATTTTGGTTTAGTAGGGATACCAACATCTTGAAGAATGTCACTGAGGCCATTACCCTTAAAGGGGTTCGTTCTTGTGAAGGTCTACCCCTTTGACTTTATAAATATTTTGACCTATAGGATACTATTTGTTTTGGGAAGAAGACACAAGTCCATTATGAGGTGGATCAGGTTTTATCAGAGTGGAGGAACCCATTGTGCATATAAGGGATTTGTGAACATCTTGCACCAACATGTTAGAATCATGAGGGCGATCATGATCATGAAGGGGATTGGGATCAATAACAAGATCTTCATGAGATGGAATGGGAGAATGGAATCATCAAAAGAAATGAGATCTTGGAGTGTATATGGAGGTTTAGGACATGGAGATGGAGGAACAAGGAGATCTTATGGAGGATCTAAAGGGATGATAGGGTCTTGTGGTAAACATGAATTTGAAAAAATACTTTGATCTTGACAAGGAGGAAGATAATTTGATTCCTCTTTAAAGGTGCTATGCTCTTAGATTTCAATGGGATCATTAGGAAGAATGGAAGGGATATCTTGACCTTTCTTAGGGAGTGGAGTGCCAATGGGACTTCTGAAGGTGTTGTGTTCATGGATAGAATGGACATGAATAGGGGTATCTTCAAAGGAAATGAGATCTTGGTCAAACGTAGTATGCAATGGAAAAGTTTTAGGATCTTGATCTTGATCCATTTCAAGACTTATTTATTCATGATCTGAATCATCCTCTTGACATGGAATTGGACTTTGAATACACATGTGGAATTTTGGCAAAGAATCAATGCTAGATAGCCTCAAATGAGAGATGGGCCTAGGTTTTTATAGTTGTCCTTAGGGTGGATCTAGGTTGTAGGGTGAATGTGGGATAAAATATTGGTTTGGAGGTGTAAGTGTTTATCCCATATTCATTAGGTGAATGAAATGAGTAAGAGTGGAAAATGATAAATAGAGGGTGAAATTGATATGTAGGAGGTTTCAAAAATGGTTTTAATGATATACTATATTAATGGATTTTAATGAATGAATAATACATTATGACTATTATGATTTAATGAGGAATGATGGAAAAATGAATATTGTTGAATGAATATTATAATGCAATGATGAATAATAATGGATAATATATTATGAATAATGGATAATAAGAATATTATATAATAAGGATCCACATGATAATGGGAAAATTTGAGGTCAATTGCTAGGACAATTGTAATGAATTTGTTTGTGTCTACAGTTTTTGCTCTCTAGTAGTAAGAGCATTCATCAGAGTGGTTCAGAGCATCTTTAGTGGCCTCTAGATATTCTTAAGACCCTGTTGCAATTTAGTGGACATGATTTTGTGTCTCATATATTATTCTTAGTGTGCTTTTGTGTTGGCATTTTGATGATGTTGTGATTGTCATTGATGGACACACACTTATTTTGAGATCACTTTTTGTATGTATGAGTTATGCTCAACCGATAATTGTTCCAACCGGTATTATGTATTATAGTCTTTAGACTATCGGTGTTTTGCAGAAAGTGTTTACCGATCTCAAAGCGGTATGAAGACCTCAAGTGGTTCGAGGATCTCAAGCGGAATGAAGGAATAAAGTGACAGTTATCATTTTTTCCTAGTCTTCATTTTGACAAATCAACAATTGGTTAAATGTATGAACCGGTATTACTCTGTGATGAGTTACCAACCGATATTTTTGTGATGAGTTATCATCCACCAACACTTTGGTGGTGATTCTGTGTCGTGTTACCAAATGTGTCTAGATGCACTGAACCTAGGAAATTGCAATGTAATCCTATTGGACTGACATGAAATTAGATTCCTTTTTAAGGACATCATGTCTAGGGTTTTAGGTGGTTGATGAGGTTTATGTATGTGCGATCATAGAAGAGAAGATTAGGTCTGTGTGAAGAAGAAGAGTGTGGAGATATTGAAGATTGAAGAGCATCTAACCAAGCATACTATGCTAGTATTTAGATCACTCACTTGTTGATTACTCACATCTTCGACAAGTCTAAAACCCTTAACCGGGTAGGCCTGGCAAAGCCTCTGTAAATCCTCTAACAAGGTGGTTCATGACTATGGATCTGAAATCCTCTCACAAGGTAGTCTTTAATTGGACTTATCTCCTAACAGAGATCGAGATTCCTAACATGATCTATTCTGGTGAAGAACATTATATGACCTTAATCGGTCTGGTTACTATTCTACAGATAGTTACTTGTGAGTTTTATCTCACCGTGGTTTTTTTTCCATTTGGGTTTCCACATCAAAACCTCTTGTGTTATAGTGATTGTGCTCTTGTGGGTGAATGCTTTATTTTCTATTTGGTTTGCATTTGTCTTAACCAGTTTGTTAGTAAATCTGTTATACCAGTTAACTGCTAAACTGTTTAAGTGTTTGAGTTCAGTAATTATTGGTATACTAATTCACCCCCCTCTTAGTATTCATCAATTGGTATCAGAGCCAACCTTTCTACAAGTTTAACCACTTGAAAGGAGATATGGGGGAATACTGATAGTTTTGATACTTAATGTAAGTACAGATCCTGTAGCCAACAAGATGAGAGGGGGGGGGGGGTGAATCATACAAACTTAATCATCCATAAAAACATCAGATTCAACCTAGGTAACATATACTTCAGTAATAAAACCAAAACTGTTAAACATGCAAAATTAGAAGTATATAAACATCATAAACCTCATAACACCATATTTAACATGGAAACCCAAATAGGGAAAAACCACTATGGGATTTCGGACCCACTAAGAAATATACTCTTCTATAGTATGCTTGGTTAAAAGCAAATCCTGTTAAAGATTACAAACACATTGCTAGATGTGACCTAGTTAAGGGATTTCCCTCAGATCTGTTAGGATCTTCACCTTGTTAGAAGTGACCTTGTTAAAGGATTTCAAACACTCAATTAGAATGTCACCTTGCTAGAGGGTTTTACAAATAAGACTGTTAAGTCCACTTGATTAAGAGATTTTCTATCACTTTCACAAAATAACAGTAATAAAAATCTATTTGCAACTTCACATCTAAAATGCTAAAGCAGATTCCTATTTGTTCAATATAATCTAGACATAGAACTAATCTTGTCTATCTACTGGGCTTCTATACTCTGTTATTCAAATAGGTCTTCAAGCTTCTATACTTGGTAATCACTATGAAGCATCCCTGTGCATACACTTGCCCGCATGCATTGTTTATCAACAGTTTCCTATTTATAAACAATTAGGTAACTGTTTAATCTCCTTGATCACATTTCCCATGATCAATCAAAGCCATCAAATCTTCAATCTTGTCCAGGTTCAATGAATCTTTCAATTTGAAAACATTTTACCCCGCCTTGGAACTTGCATACATTTCTTGGAACTTGTGCCAGGGTATTGTGGTTCAATCTGAGCTGTAGATCTTCATGCTAACTTTCCTTTGCCTTAGATTCATTAACAAACTTCATGCACGACTCACCAATCATTTAAACAGTTCCAGCTCATTAGCTTCCTTCATTAAATATCACATGTAAACATTTAATGCATTCTGTTATAGCTCGGTTACAACTCGGTAACAACTCAGTGAATACTAAACTTCACTCAGTAGACATTCCGCCTTCATTAACCGATAATGATAACCTTAGGGTTTACCGACTAGATTCCTTAGGGTTTACCGACTAGGTTCTTTGCTTGATAACATAGTATAGTATTAACCTTTACAATTTACAACATATGTATTATGTTAAAACAATCTAAACATCATGATCTCATCATTGTCTAACTCGGTAATAGTTGCCCATTGAATACCTTATTCATCATATTCTTTCCTGTGTCTTTTACCGACATCTTTATATTCTTCAAATCATACTTGTCAAGATATCACAACATCATACTGAATTAGAAAATCAATTTCTTGACATCAATGATAAAATAATAATATCAAGACAGTAAACATCTTTAATCAGTTATATCCATAATCATCAACAACCTTCTCAATATCCTTATTGAAATGCCAACAATCTTTCATTGTTTGTTATAATTCTATATTGCCAACAATCTCCCCCTTTGGCATTGATGGCAAAACCAATTGATTTGTCTTTGAAAGCTTCGGATTGCTGTGACTCTGAAATGCTGAAATGCTCTCCCCCATACATTAAACTTCTCCTATTTTCTTTAGTCTTCTTTCCAATCTATAGTCTTCTTAGTTTTCTTTTAGTCTTCTCCCCTTTATAGTAGTCTTCTCCCCCTTTGACAACAATGCCAAAAGTAAAGAACTAAAACATAATTACTTTCTGTATGAAGTGATTTCCTGTGGTTGTGTATCAACTGAGTCTTGGTCAGAGCATTTTGTCTTCAATTCCCGTTCCTTGTAATATTTCCTGTAATAACTCTTGTATACCTTTAGAAAACATCCTAAAGTGTAAAAATCAGCATCAACTCCTAAAAGATATTCGATAGAGTCATCAGATTGATGCTTTCACCAAACTCGGTCAGTGAGTAGAAGATAGGGGTAGGACCCCTAACTTACTTTTGAGATATTCAAAAGTGTCCCTTGGTAGTGGTTTGGTGAAGATATCTGCTATTTGTTCCTTTGTGCTAACATACTCCAACACCACTTTCTTCTCTTGAGCTTCTTCTCTAAGATAATGATATTTGATAGAGATGTGCTTTGTCTTAGAGTGCATAACAAGATTTTTTGAAATATTAATGGCACTAGTATTGTCACAGAATATAGTTACTGGCTCGGTAACTTTCTCATTTATACCTTCTAACAGTTGTTTGATCCATGCAATGTTGGTACAATTTAGTGCTGCAGCAATGTATTCAGCTTCTGCTGTTGACTGTGAAACACATCCTTGTTTCTTGCTAAGCCAACTCACTAATCATTCTCCTAAAAAGAAGGCTCCTCCACTTGTGCTTTTTCTGTCATTAATGTTTCCTACCCAATCAACATCAGTATAAACTTTTAAATCAAAATCATTTCCTTTCTGATATACTAAGCCATAATCCTCAGTGCCTTTCAAGTATCTAAAAATTCTTTTGATTGCTGTCATGTGTGTTTCCTTAGGATTTGCAGAGAATCTTGCAACTATACCTACTATATGTGCTATGTCTAGTCTGCTGTGAACAACATATTGTAGCTTTCCAATCATGGATTGGTAAAGTGTCTCATCAATAGATGCAAATTCATCATTCTTTGATAATTTACAGTTGGTAGTCATAGGAGTACTTACTGGTTTTGAATCCTCCATTCCAAATTTCTTCAAGATTTCCTTTATATAATTGGATTGAGTAATGAAAATATCATTTTTCATTTGCAGTATCTGTAAACCTATAAAATACTTTATCTCACCGATTATTGACATCTCAAATTCTTTGCTCATTTCATTTCCAAAGTTTTTGCATAGAGAGTCATTTCCACAAAATATAATATCATCAACAAATATGGCTGAGATCAGTATTCCATTTTCATCATTCTTCATGTACATGTTGCTGTTCTCACTTGTCCTTATAAAACCAATCTTAATCAAATAAGAGTGCAATATTTCATACCATGCTCTAGGTGCTTGTTTCAAACCATATAAAGCTTTGTTCAATTTACATACCTAATCTTTATTATTGTCTACAACAAATCCTTCAGGTTGTTCAATAAAAACTTCTTCTTTTAATATTCCATTCAGAAATGCAGATTTGACATCCATTTGATATATCTTGAAGTTTTTGAAAGCAGCATAGGCCAACAATGTTCTTACTCCTTCAAGTCTAGCAACAGGTGCAAAAGTTTCACCATAATCAATTCCTTCTTCTTGAGCATAACCTTTGCAAACTAGTCTTTCTTTGTTTCGAATGACCTCTCCTTTTTCATTTAGCTTGTTTCTAAAAATCCACTTTGTACCGATTACATTCTTGTCCTTTAGTCTTGGGATTAGTGTCCATGTGTCATTCTTCTTGATTTGATCAATCTCTTCTATCATAGCATTTATCCAATTTTCACTATTAAATGTCTCTTTCACTATTCTTGGTTCAAATTCAGATATCAAACATGTGTTATGTCTCAGTTTGTTCCTTTTCATCACTGGATCATCCTTATCTCCTATAATCTGACTTGGTGCATGATGTCTTTTGACATACTTGGCTAATACAGGCTCGGTAGGCTCTATATGATCTTCTTCATCACTCAGTAACTGGATATTCTCTTCATTTTCTTCAACAATTTTCTCAGTAAGACTTCTCGGTTGAACATAGACAAATTCATCATAGTCTTCTAGTTCCTTGGAATTTCCTTCATCATTTCTTTTTGCAAATTCATCAATTTTCACATTTGCACTTTCTACTATTTTGTTAGATGATTTGATCAGACATTTAAATGCTTTGCTTCTAGAAGAATAACCTAGAAATGTTCCTTCTTCACTTTTCTGATCAAACTTGCCATTTCTATCATCTTTATGAACATAGCATCTACTTCCAAAGATTTTAAAATAACTAACATTAGGTTTCTTATCATACCAGATTTCATATGGTGTCTTCAAAGTACCTTTCTTCAATTGAACTCGGTTCAAGGTGTAAACTATTGTGCTTATTGCTTCTCTCCAAAATGTTTGTGGCACCTTCTTTTCAATCATCAGTGTTCTAGCACAATCCACAATAGATCTGTTTCTTCTCTTAGCTATTCCATTTTGCTATGGAGTTCTCGGTGTAGAGACTTGTCTTTTAATACCATGATCATTGCAGAATAAGTTGAACTCATCAGATGTGAACTCTCCTCCTCTATCTGATCTAAGACATTTCAGTTGTCTTCATGTTTCATTTTCAACTCTTGCCTTGTACCATTTAAACATTTGAAAAGCTTATGATTTTTCTTTTAGAAACATTACTAACATCATCCTTGAATAGTCATCCACAAATAATATGAAATATTTATCACCATAATAACTTTGAACTTTCATAGGACCACAAAGATTAGTGTGCACTAGATCTAAAATTCCCTTAGAAGTTTAAGACTTACTTGTAAAGCTTGATCTTGTCATCTTACCCATCTGGCATCCTTGGCACATAGCATTCTCAGGTTTTTCAAGACTCGATAGACCTCTTACTCGGTGCTTCTTACTTATTTTGATCAGATTATCAAAATTTACATGACAAAACCTTTTATGCCATAACCATGTATCATCTAACTTTTCATACAAACACTTATTACGAGTTGAGTCAAGGTGAAATGTGTTACCTTTTGTTTGTGTCCTGGTAGCAGCTAACTTTCTATTCTTGTCATGAACTTTGACAATTCCCTTCTGAAATTCTATTTGGTAACTTGTGTTGTTTAGCTGTGCTACACTTAACAAATTATATTTCAAACCTTCAACCCAATAAACATCATTGCATCTTGCATTATCAAGAAGTGTTATAGATCCTTTACCTCTTACCAGACATGGTGCATCATTACCAAATCTAACATAGCCTCCATCATAATCTTCTAATATAACAAACTTGTGTTTATCTCCTATCATATGATGTGAGCATCCACTATCTATGATCCAAGAATCATTAGTGTTTATGTGAGATATTAGGTCTTTTTCTTCATACCTTTCTTCATCTGATCCATCTTTGATAGCCACATAAACTACTTTCTCTGTATCAGTATCATCTGATTTATCATCATTGGATTCCTCATCAGCTATTAAGCATGTCTTTCTATCTCTTCTTCTGAAGTCTCGGTGTCCTCTGTAATGATTATCTTTTTGTCTGTCACCTCGGTAATCTCTCTTTTCAGTAAAATCTTTGTCAGGATAGTTAGAAGCCATATGTCCTATCTTATCACAATTGAAACATTTCAAAGGTAATTTTCCTTTATACTTACCTTTGCCTCTCGGTAACCTTTTGGCTAGTAGTGCTTCAAACTGTTCTTGCTTTCTGATTTCCTCATACAGTTTGTGTACTTCTTTCATGTTCTTATGAAATATTTCACTTGCTCCACTGTGATCTCCTTTAGAGTACTTATACTTTCTTTCATTGTAATCATTAGTTTCATCAAGATGAAAAGAACTAAATGCAGATTCAACTTTATTTACCGAAGATCCACTGTTATCAAAATTACTTAACTCAAATGCATGTAGCTTACCAATAGTAACATCTAAAGAAACTGGCATATTAGGTACAGACCTCAGTTCATTGATTGCAGAGACTCAGATTGCATAAGCTGGTAGAAGGGTTCTTAACAACTTACTTGTTATATCCTTTTCTTCAATAGTTCCACCTGCTCCTTTGATTTGATTGACAATCTCCTTTAGTCTTGTACTGTATTGAGTTATGTTCTCACCTTCATTCATTCTCATAGATTCAAGTTGTCCTCTTAGACTATCTACTTTTGCTCTTTGAACATGTTCATCTCCTCCATATACTGATATGAGCTTAGCCCACATTGCCTTTGCATCATTGTAGCCTTCTAGATCATTAAACTCTGAATCGATCAATGCAGATGTTATTTCAATCATTGCTTGAATATGTTCTTGCTTTGCCTTTATCTCTTCCATAGTCAATGGATAGGTGCTCAGTGTAACAAAATCATTCTCCAGATAGTATACAACATATTCTCCAACTCCTGATAGATGTAGCTTCATTCTTTTCTACCATGTAGAGAAACTTGACTTGTTCAACTTCGGTGCATCCCTCTTATACATATTTGGATCTTTAACTCAAGTGCCTTTAAACTTTTCTTCCGGAGTCAAAATCTCTAATACCAATTGATAGTTCTGATACTTAATGTAAGTATAGATCTAGTAGCTAAAAAGATGAGAGAGGGGGGGGGGAGTCATACAAACTTAATCATCCATAAAAACATCAGATTCAACTTCGGTAACATATACTTCAGTAATAAAACCAAAACTGTTAAACATGCAAACTCAGAAGCATATAAACATCATAAACCTCATAACACCAGATTTAACGTGGAAACCCAAATAGGGAAAAACCACTGTGGGATTTCAGACCCACTAAGAAATATACTCTTCTAGAGTATGTTCAGTTAAAAGCGAATCCTATTAAATATTACAAACACATTGTTAGATGTGACCCGGTTAAGGGATTTCCCTCAGATCTGTTAGGATCTTCACCTTGTTAGAAGTGATCTTGTTAAAGGATTTCAAACACTCAATTAGAATGTCACCTTGCTAGAGGGTTTTACAAATAAGACTGTTAAGTCCACTCGGTTAAGAGATTTTCTGTCACTTTCACAAAATAACAGTAATAAAAATCTTGTTAGGTCCTGGAGACAACTGAGAGGGGGGGGCGAATCAGTTGTCAAATAAATTCAAACCAAAAACTTATTAACCAACTTAATGCTTAATACCGGTAAACCAGTTAAGTATGCCGGTAGACAGTGTTAATAGTAAATTGCCATACTGGTAAGAATTAATGCATGAAAGATAAACAAAAAGTTATCCGCAACACATGACATCAATATTTGTACGTGGAAACCCTGTAAGGGGAAAAACCATAGTGGGAAACCTTACCCACAATCAAATGATACTACTGCAAATAGTAAGTGTACAAAGAGGGGTCTACACATGCAGAAAGGCCAACAGCCTAGAGCTCACTACTCAATCACAAATGAGAGTCACATTGACTACAGTTGGATGGTTAAATCCAATAAGAATGTACTGTACAAAATTGCATCTTCATATGTTGAATTCAGTACCGATGTAATGATGATATGCTTCTACAAAAACCTAACTTAACCTTCAGATGATGTCTTCGTGTATACCTCTTCTTGATCTTGCATATACCTTCACTCAAATCTTTTTCACATTCCACACTTGATCTTACAAATAAGATCTTACATTTATACCATACCCTAAGACCAATTTTAGTAGGTCGGCTCTACAAGATATTACAATAAAATATTTTACAAATAATATAATATCTGATGCAATAACTGATAAAACATGTTGGCTTAGTGCATTTATAACAATAATAAATCATCTCCATAGCGTGCCATGTTGATCTGGAAAAGATAGACCTGCCGGTGTAACCCTAGATAACCTGGACCTATTTGCCAGTAAAGGCAAATATGCAAATAAGAATATATCAATGATTAGTACTTCAAAATAAAGTGTCCACATTATGTCTTTGACATTATCAAGTGTCTTCCATGTCATTCCAGGTATTGGTGAACATTATATCCTACCGGTTGATCATATACTAGTAACTATTGCACAGATTACTGCTTGTCGGTGAATGTTGCTGGATCTCCAAAGTAGGTGTATTTAGTAGGTGTTGACATCAATGAAAAAACCATACCAAAATACCAACAATCTCCCCCTTTGGCATTGATGGCAACACAAGATGGAAAAACCATCAAAGTGCCAAAACATAAATGCCAAATACAAAAAGCAACAATCTTCATTTCTCCCCCTCGGAGTAACAATACCAATCTTTTAAAAAACTTTCCCTTAAAATCTCTTTTCCTTTCCAAAAGGATAATGTGTTTTTCCATAGATATCTCTCCCCCTTTGACATCAAATGCCAAAGTCACAAAAGGTCAAGTTCATACAAAATACCAACTACTCGCCCTGAGAAGTAGCTTCCTCATCAAATACTGGAATAAAAGATTTGTCCATTTAATTCTGCTGGTTGATGACAATCATCAACTGTCTAAGTCACTACTGGTGGTGGTATGACTCCGAGCTGATCTCTGAGATACTCAAAATTTTCCTTAGGCAAGGGTTTTGTGAAAATATCTACAACCTATTCTTTAGTATTCACATAAACCAGTTTTATCTCTTTTTCTTCAACTTTTTCCCTTAGAAAATTCAGTTTGATAGAAACATGTTTTGTTTTAGAATGTAATACCAGATTTTTAGATATATCAATTGCTGTAGTGTTATCATAGTATATAGTAATAGGTTCCTTGCATTTTACCTTTATGTCTTTCAACATTTGGTTAAGCCAAAGTATCTGTGTACAGTTTGTTGCTGCTACAACATATTCTGATTCTGCTGTTGATAAAGATGTACAACTCTGTTTCTTACTCAACCAAGAAACTAATCTTTTTCCAAGAAAGAATGCTCCTCCAGTGGTGCTTTTTCTATCATCCACATCTCCTGCCCAATTTTCATCTTTAGGATACCATAATCCAAGATTTGTTGTGCCTTGTAAGTACCGGAAAATCCTTTTCACTGCTGATTCATGATTTTCCTTAGGATTACTCTGAAATCTAGAAACTATACATACTGCATTCATAATATCATTGTCATCTGTTAAAGAAAATCCATCAGGTTGTTCAATATAGACTTCCTTTTCAAGATCTCCATTCAAAAATGCACATTTAATATCCATTTGATAAACTTTGTAATCCTTGTGAGCTGCAAAAGCCAAGAATAATCTAACTACCTCAATTCTGGCTACCGATGCAAAGGTTTCATTGTAATCAACTCCTTCCTTCTGAGAATATCCCTTACACACTAGTCTTGCTTTATTTCTAACAACCTTACCATCTTCATTAAGTTTGTTTCTAAATACCCATTTGGTTCCAATTACATTTTTATTTTTAGGCCGGGGAACTAATGTCCAAGTATTATTTTTCTCAATTTGTCCTAATTCTTCTTCCATAGCTTTGATCCAAAATTTATCTTCACATGCCTCATTGATAGTTAATGGTTCAATTTGAGAAATAAGACATACCTCTTCATTTGCCAATCTTCCTCTTGTCATAACTCCTTTAAATTTGCTTCCAATTATCTGATCTTTAGAATGATTCAGTCTTACATACCGGGATGTCTTAGTCTATTGTTGTTCTTCAATTACTGTGGAATCCTCTGATGATACCGGAGTAACTGGATCATCATTATGTACCGGTGGATTTATTGTAGGTTCATTTGTCATAATTTTTGTTTCCGGTTCAAAGTCTATATATCTTGAAGTTCCTCTAAATTATTCATCAATCTTTACATTTGTACTCTCAACAATTTTTTGTAATCTTTTATTAAAACATCTATATGCCTTGCTCTTAGATGAATAACCAAGAAATATTCTTTCATCACTTCTAGGATCAAACTTGCCAATATACTCATCTCTTCTAATATAACATTTACTTCCAAAAATATTGAAGTACTTAAGAGTAGGAATATTACCAAACCATAATTCATGAGGGGTCTTGCCGGTTTCACCTTTGATGTGAACTTTGTTGAATGTATAGACAACAGTGCTTACTGCCTCTCTCCAGTACACATGTGGTAGATTTGCTTATGATAACAGACTTCTTGCTGCATCCAAGATAGTTCTATTTTTCCTTTCAACAACTCCATTCTGTTGTGGTGTCCGAGGTGCTGATAACTGTATTTTGATTCTATTCACTTCACAAAATGTATTAAAATCTTTAGATGTGAATTCTCCTCCTTGATCTGATCTTAAACATTTGATTTTCTTATCAGTTTCATTTTCAACCATTGTTTTGAATAGTTTGAACTTTCCAAGTGCTTCTGATTTTTCTTTGAGAAAAGTAACCCAACACATTCTAGAATAATCATCAATAATCAACATGAAATATCTATCACCTTGTAAGCTTTTAGTTCTAGTTGGACCACATAAATCAGTGTGAATTAAATCAAGAGCATTATTGGATTTTTCAAGAATACTTTTGAAACTAGCTCTAACTTGTTTTCCAAATTGACATTCCTTGCAAATTGTATTATGAGGTTTCACAATTTTAGGTAGATCTTTAACTACCTTAGAAGTACTGATTTTTACCATGCAATCAAAATTTACATGACATAGTCTTTTATGCCATAACCAACTTTCATCTATATGTGCAATTAAGCATGCCTTTTCACTATTATTCAAATGAAAGATATTACCTCTAGTCTGATTACCGGTTGCAATTTCCAAACCAGTTCTATTCATGATTTTGCATTTTCCATTTTTAAATTGCAACTGAAAACCTTTCTCAACTAATTGACCAACACTTTAAAGATTATGTTTTAATCCTTCAACATAGTAGACATTGTCAGTGTTATGTTTACCATCAAGAGATATTGAACCCTTACCTTTGATTGAACAGGCTTTGTCATCTCCAAATCTTACTAAACCTCCATTGTATTCTTGAAAGTTCAAGAATTTACCTTTGTCTCCAGTCATGTGATGTGAGCATCCTGAGTCAATAATTCATTCATCATTTGATTCAACTTTAGCTGCTAGGGCTTGTTCTACCAGTTGAGCAATAGGTGTCAGTTGATCTTCTGTTATAGCAACAAAGACCCATCCATTGCCTGTTGGATCCTCATCAGAATCATCAATCACACCTTCATCACCAATGTAGCAAGATTTATCTTTGTTCTTCTTAAATCTATATCTCTGATATTCAGGATTAGGCTTGTATGTTGTTCTAGCTTCTTCTCTTAGTCAAGCATGTCTATCAAGGCATCTTGAAGCCATATGACCAATCTTATTGTAGTTAAAACATTTAAAGGGTGCTTTACCTTCATACTTACTTCCAATTGGACCTTTTGGCATTTTTCTTGCAAATAGTGCTTCAAGTTCTTCAAGCTCTTCATTCTCCTTCCTAGTTTCTTCAAGTTCTTTTGCATAAAAGGCTCTCCAGTCTGATTTGTCAAAAGATGGAGCAGATGATGTTGATGCTTTGAAGACCAAATCAGTCTTTATAGTAGCAACAAGACCAAATTCCTCAATTTGAAAAGCTGAAAGTTTTCCAATCAATGTATCCCTAGTTACTAATGTATTAGGCATTGTTCTCAACTCATTTATAGCAGTAACCTTCATTTTATATGCTGGTGGAAAACCTCTTAAGATTTTTGAAACAATCTCATCCTCACTCAGGGTTCCTCCACAACATTTGATACCCAAAACAATTTTATTTACTCTTTCCATGAAAGCAGAATTCCTTTCATCTTCTTCCATTTTCAGATGTTCATACCTGACTCAGAAGCTTTCAAGTTTTGCAATTTTGATTGTGGAGTCTCTTTCATTTAGTGTTTCCAAATGATCCGAAATAGCTTTAGTAGTAGACCTATCTGATAATCCCATGATTTGTTGATCTGATAATGCGCTCAAGAGTGCTTCTCTTGCTTTGCAATCATTTTCTTCATCTTTAGCTAAAGTAGTTGGAGTAGTCTGACTAGTTACAACAACAGTATAACCATTCTTAGTAACTTCCCAAATGTCTTTAGCGATGCAATTCAAATGTGTCTCCATTCTAATCTTCCATATACCATAGTTGGTTCCATCAAGTTTAGGACTATCCTTTCTGAAATAATTAGTAGACATTGGATCTCCTCAAGTTGTTAAACTTCTAGAAAAAGAGGACTAGGCTTTGATACCAATTGTTAGGTCACGGAGACAACTGAGAGGGGGGGGGGGGGTGAATCAGTTGTCAAATAAATTCAAACCAAAAACTTATTAACCAACTTAATGCTTAATATCGGTAAACCAGTTAAGTATGCTGGTAGACAGTGTTAACATTAAATTGCTATACCGGTAAGAATTAATGCATGAAACATAAACACAAAGTCATCCACAACACATGACACCAATATTTGTACGTGGAAACCCTGTAAGGGGAAAAACCACGGTGGGAAACCTTACCCACAATCAAATGATACTACTGTAGATAGTAAGTGTACAAAGAGGGGTCTACACATGCAGAAAGGCCAATAGCCTAGAGCTCACTGCTCAATCACAAATGAGAGTCACACTGACTACAGTTGGATGGTTAAATCAAATAAGAATGTACTGTACAAAATTGCATCTTCATATGCTGAATTCAGTACCGGTGTAATGCTGATATGCTTCTACAAAAACCTAACTTCACCTTCAGATGATGTCTTCATGTATACCTCTGCTTGATCTCACATATACCTTCACTCAAATCTTTTTCACATTCCACACTTGATCTTACAAATAAGATCTTACATTTATACCATACCCTAAGACCAATTTTAGTAGGTCAGCTCTACAAGATATTACAATAAAACATTTTACCAATAATATAATATCCGATGCAATAACTGATAAAACATGTCATCTTAGTGCAGTTATAACAATAATAAATCATCTCCATAGCGTGCCATGCTGATCTGGATAAGATAAACCTGCCAGTGTAACCCTAGATAACCTGGACCTATTTGCCGGTAAAGGCAAATATGCAAATAAGAATATATCAATGATTAGTACTTCAAAATAAAGTATCCACATGATGTCTTTGACATTATCAAGTGTCTTCCATGTCATTCCAGGTACTGGTGAACATTATATCCTGCCAGTTGATCATGTACTAGTAACTGTTGCACAGATTACTGCTTGTCGGTGAATGTTGCTGGATCTCCAAAGTAGGTGTATTTAGTAGGTGTTGACATCAATGACAAAACCATACCAAAATACCAACAAATCTATCTGCAACTTCACATCTAAAATGCTAAAGCAAATTCCTATTTGTTCAATACAATCTAGACATAGAACTAATCTTGTCTATCTGTTGGGCTTCTATACTCTGCTATTCAAACAGGTCTTCAAGCTTCTATGCTCGATAATCACTATGTAGCATCCCTGTGCATACACTTTCCCGCATGCATTGTTTATCAACAGTTTCCTATTTATAAAGAATTAGGTAACCACTTAATCTCCTTGATCACATTTCCCATGATCAATCATAGCCATTAGATCTTCAATCTTGTCCAGGTTCAATATATCTTTCGATCTGAAAATATTTTACCCCATCTTGGAACTTGCATACATTTCTTGGAACTTGTGCCAGGGTATTGCAGTTCAATCTGAGCTGTAGATCTTCATGCCAACTTTCCTTTGCCTTATATTCATTAACAAACTTCATGCACAACTCACCAATCATTTAAATAGTTCTAGCTCATCAGCTTCCTTCATTAAATATCGCATGTAAACATTTAATGCATTCAGTTATAGCTCGGTTACAACTCGGTAACAACTCGGTGAATATTAAACTTCACTTGATAGACATTCCGCCTTCATTAACCGATAGCGATAACCTTAGGGTTTACCGACTAGGTTCTTTGCTTGATAACATAGTATAGTATTAACCTTTACAATTTACAACATATGTATGATGTTAAAACAATCTAAACATCATGATCTCATCATTGTCTGACTCAGTAATAGTTGCCCATTGAATACCTTATTCATCATATTCTTTCCTGTGTCTTTTACCGACATCTTTATATTCTTCAAATCATACTTGTCAAGATATCGCAACATCATACTAAATTAGAAAATCAAATTCTTGACATCAATGACAAAATAATAATATCAAGACAGTAAACATCTTTAATCAGTTATATGCATAATCATCAACAACCTTCTCAATATCCTTATTGAAATGCCAACAATCTTTCATTGGCTGTTATAATGCTATATTGCCAACAAATACACTGTGAGGGAGCTTACTCATCATCTCACTCAGACTGATAAAGCCTTTGATGAAATTAAATTCAAATATAAAACCTCTCTAGCAAAGAGAAGAGAGCATGTTGAGAAACTGATGGAGCTTACTGAAAATAGTTCTTTTGATGAAGTAGACATGGAAGCCCTAGTTTAGGAAGTTGAAAAACTGAATGAATCTAATGCTAACCTAAGAAGGGAACTGGAAGGACTGACTATCAGAATGTGCCAAGAGCTTGAGAACTAGAGGAAAGATGAAGATCTAGTAAAAGACAAAGATTATGAGATCTCCAAGCTGAAGCAAGAAATCAATGCCCTTACCGCTCATCTCCAAGAGAGTAAAGTGGAAAAAGAAGAAATGCAAGATGAACTAAACATGGCTATTTTTGAGAATGCAACCTTGAAGGAATCCAATGCTGCTATTTCCAAGGAACTCACTGAGTCAAAAGGAAATACTTGCCAAATTCAATAAGAGTACTATTAAGCTAGAACAAAAGCTTGAATCAACAAAACCGGTAAAGAATACCACTGGACTTGGTTTTTCTAGTTATGAGCAAGGTGAAATCTCTAGAACAAAAGATGGAGTATCAAAGAAACAACTGACACCAAAGGATAAATGTAAGTAAAAGTTTAAACTTGTTTGCTTTAATTGTCTCAAGGAAGGACATACTGCTAATGTGTGTAGAAATAAAACTTACAATAATTTTCCTTATTTTCTAAACAATAGGCCTAGATCCAATAGATTCAATGGAAACTATTATGCATGCAACAAGTTTGGGCATAGAGAATTTGAATGCAAGTCTGTTGTGCACAACATTGGAAGATATCCTCAAAGGAGTCAAGGAGTTTTTCTGGTATCCTCTGTGAACTGGAATCGAAATTGGTATAATGCCTCTGACCATCAGTCAGGTGGTGGTGGCTATCAAGTGGCAACCAGTTGGAGAGAAACCTGTATGATCTGTCATGGTAGTGGTCACACTACTGCAACATGTAGAAGGAAGAATGGAAACATGAAAAATGGACCATGGAGAGAACCTTGAATGGTATGCTATCACTACAACAAACTGGGTCACACAGCTAGAATCTGCAGGATGAGAAAGAGCATATCAGATGATATACTGGTCACTCCAGAAGGAAAGATTGATGTTGAAACTATTCAAGTGGATATGAAGACAACATGGAAGAAGAAACCTAAAGAAGTGTCATAGGAAGAACCAGTTTCTGCACCAAGTGTAGAAGTCTCTGAACCAGCAAACTGAGCTTCAGAAAAGCTTAGGGGGAAAAAATCGGTGAAATGTTTTGAACCCCCGGTTTACACTGGTAAAAGACCTTAACTGGTATGTGTTATCTATCAATCGATAGAAGATCGGAAATGGTAAAAGAAAAAATTAGGGTTTATAAGCTAATGGTGGAGCATTTATTATGGTAGGTGAAGAATTTGTTTAAAAGGGATTTTCAAGTCATTCTCACTTATCGATTTGCGAGCAAAGAAATTTTCAAGTGTAGAGTGACCAAAGGCGATTCGACTTGCGATTCAGAGTGAATTGAAATCTAGCAGAAGAATTATGAGGTACTTGCAACCTATTAGTGAAGAACACTAAGCGGTATTCAAATAATCGAAGTGGTGAAGTGTACACTATATTGACAAACCCTAAATTTTGAAATTCTAAAGGTATTTATCGAAATTCTTGTTTATCAATCATGGCTTCTGCATTGCACTCTAGTCTTAGTGTACTTGTTGATTCAACGGATTTTATCCAATGGAAGATGAAATACAATGCCCTATCCTAGATACCCACTGGAGTAATAATGGAAGATGATATTTCAGGGTACATTGATTGTAAATTGGAAGACCTAGGATCTCTAGTGATCCATTCCCAGCTAGGTCTATTCTACCGGGATGACAAAAAGATCAAACCAGAATACAACATCCTGGAAAGAAAGAAACTTCACAATGCAGTGTATTTTCTTGAAGAATTCACAGAAGATCACATCTGCATCATCCTAAGCAGAGTGCATGGAGATAAAATATATCTTGAGAGGACAAATGACATTACATTTGAAGCTATTCATGTCGTCATCGGTTTCTGCAACACTGGTGAGGTGCCAGCCCTAAGAAAAGTCATCAAGACTGAAATGACCAAGGTCATTGGTTCCTGTGAGTGGCCAACAGGGAATGACTATCAACACCATCAAGGATGATTTGGTCAAGTATATCTGCATCATGGAATGCCTAATTTGATCTATGCAGCTATATGCAGAGGCAACTTTTGATAAATCTGAAGTCTATCAAACAAGACAATGCCTTAAGATTTAAATTTGGACAACTGTTGGTAGGTTTGTTTTTCTACTTTCAAGGCTATTTTCTAGGAGTCGGTGATATTGAATAGTCTGCTGACCAATCGGTTACCAAACAAATCAGAGAAAGTCTTCAAGTGGTGGGAACCGGTTATCCTGAAGTCTTGAACAAATACTTTGATGAATTTAGATGCAAGATGAGCCAGAGGATGAGGATGTCTGGCGATATTGTCAAGAAGTATGAAGAAGACATCTACTTTAACATCAGAGTATATGAGTGCATAATGGAGGCAGTGGAGCCCAGAAAGGAAAAAGTTGAACCCATGGGATATGAGGTGATGTATGACATGCTCGATGGGTGTGCCTCTACCCTACTTGCCTCACCTCTTGATCCAAAGAAAAAGAGAACCAACACCTACTTGGAAATGGTAATACCAGTTGAAGAACCTTCTATGAAGAAGGGAAAGGTAGTGCCATTGGTATCGACATTGGTTACCTCAGCAAGCTCTAAAGTGACCAAGCGGTCACTGGCCAAGAAGAAACCGAAAGTTGCACCTGCCAAGGTATTTGAAAGAAAGTGGAAGACCAAAGGAAACTCATCAGATTCTGAGGATACAAAACCTAAAGTACAGCCTAAGAAGACCAGACAAACAAGGAAGAAGGCAAAGACAACCAGCAATGAGATGACATCATCAACACCGGTAAATATAGACATTTCCTCTTACAAACCATTGACACATTGTCAAAGGACTATCAAGAATGTTAGGAGAAAAGTGCTAAGTGATTTAATAGATCATTTTGATGATTTTAATGATAATGAAAAAGAGGAAGTCAAATAGGAAGTCATCCAATATCTATGTATTAATGACCAATCACCATCAGAAATTAGATCTATAACATCGGATTCTTTATACAATTCTTTAGATAACAAATGGCGCATTGCCATTGAAAAAGAATAGAAAATAAATGGAAATATTTGTACAGTATTTTCCTGATGTGTCAAATTCTGAGCTTTATGAATTCATGGATAAGTACAAAGGCCTGTTCTTCATGAGAAGAAGAAGACTCTTGTTATTGGAAAGTAAAGTCTCTGAAGTGGTGAAAGATACACACTCCCATGCCAAAGCTTCTCTAAGGTTGCACCAAGTGTCTGAAGCCAACAAGAAGGTTGAACAAGAACCGGAAACCAAAAAATCGGATGAGGTATATGATAGTGAAGGAGAACCAATTACTGAACAGATGGACACTATTGACATTGATGCTCTAGATGGTGAAGATGTCACTCCAAATGCAACAAAGGAAAAGGATGATAAAGAGAGAGTAGACAAGGAAAAACAGGATAAAGAAAAGGCAGAGAAGCAGAAACAGGACAAAGAAAAGGCTGACAATGAGTAAGCGGAGAAAGAGGAAAAGAAAAAGAAAGATGAAGAGAACAGGAAACAAGTAGAAGAGGAGAAAAAGAAAGAAGAGGAGAAGAAATAGGAAGAGGAGAAGAAGAAAGAAGAAGAGGAGAAGAAGAAAGAGGAGGAGAAGAAGAAACAAGAAGGAGAGAAGAAGAAACAGGAAGAGGAGAAGAGGAAATAGGAAGAGGAGAAGAAGAAACATGAAGAGGAGAAGAAGAAAGAAGAACATAGAAAGAAGGAAGAAGAGAAGAAAGAGAAAGAAGTAGAGGAGCAAAAGAAGGCAGAAGAGGAAAAGAAAAGAGCCAAAGAGAAGAAGGAAGCGACAAAGAGCACACAAGTGGAGACCCCAAAGGCAACCGGTGGTCAAGCCAAACTGGCTGACATCACCAATCCTATTGACCTCCAATCTGCAAATGAATCGAAGCTACTCCAAAGAGTTAAGCTTGCATAAGAGTGACTGGAAGCATTAAGGAGGAAAAAGGAGCAAGATGTTATTCAAACTGCGGTTGAAACTCTTACCAGTTTGATTCCCTGTACTAACCTCCCTAGTACCAATTCCTCTCTGGCCCAACTAAAACTTCTATGTATAGTTGTGGAAGACCGAGTACAATGCTTGGAAGAGGTTGCTGAAGCTATTACACAGAAGAAGCATCAAAAGGCACTAAGCACTGGCTTAGTGAAGAAACTAAACGAGCTCCGGTCTGAACTTCAGAAAGAACATAAGGACATAAGAGATACTATAGATGAGGGAAAGCTACTGCTTAGTATGATAAGCCAACCCCATCTATTTTGTGATGATGTGCTTACATAGAAGGAAAAACTACAATCTAATTTGTAGGCATATATAAGCACCTTTAAGATGCCCCATGATTCCTTCACTACATATGGGCAAACTATTCACTAGTTTCAGCTCCAGTCTGCCAGAATAGAGTTGAAGATTAGCAACTGGACCAGAGATTTGTAGGAACTTCAACTGGTTCTACTACCCAGACTGCAAATACTTCAGAAATGCTATCTCAATCTGGATGCCTTAACGGTCACTCAAGAGATGAGCACAATTGATGCCATGGAAGAACAGGTATCCCAGATGCAAACAGAAAGTGAGGTGGCTACCTCATTACTTGAGTCATCATCCTTATCCATGATGACCTTTATGCAGGATTTTAAATCAGTTTCTGATAAGTTTCACTCATTATTGTCATAAACATTTATTATATTAATGATAATGAGAAATGGGGGTTATTCTGTAGTACTTTGTCATTGTTGGAAAAGGGGGACTAGTATTTTGTATTTAAAATTTTTGTGAATGCTATGTATACTTTCATGTTATTTCTTTAAGGGAGTAGTATACATTGTATTTTCTACAAAAAAGGATAGTGTATATGCTTAGGGGGAGTAATTTTGATTATGGCATATTTTTGTTGTAAAACACTTAGATGTCAATTTTTTCCTAAGTGTTGCCATCAATGCCAAAGGGGGAGATTGTTGGGATTTTGATGATGTTGTGATTGTCATTGATGGACACACACTTATTTTGAGATCACTTTTTGTATGTATGAGTTATGCTCAATCGGTAATTATTCCAACTGGTATTATGTATTATAGTCTTTAGACTATCAGTGTTTTGCAGAAAGTGTTTACCGATCTCAAAGCGGTATGAAGACCCAAGTGGTATGAAGACCTCAAGCAGTTCAAGGATCTCAAGTGGAACGAAGGAATAAAGTGGCAGTTATCATTTTTTCCCACTCTTAATTTTGATAAACCGGCAATTGGTAAAATGTATGAACCAATAATCGGTTAAATGTATGAACTGGTATTACTCTATGATGAGTTACCAACCGGTATTTTTGTGATGAGTTATCATCCACTGACACTTTGGCAGTGATTCTGTGTCGTGTTACCAAATCTGTCCACATGCACTGAACCTAGGAACTTGCAATTTAATCCTATTGGACTGACATGAAATCAAATTCCTTTATAAGGACATCATGTCTAGGGTTTTAGGAGTTGTTAGGGTTTTAGGTGGTTGATGAGGTTTATGTTTGTGCAATCATAGAAGAGAAGATTAGGTCTGTGTGAAGAAGATGATTGTGGAGATATTGAAGACTGAAGTAATGCTGAAATGTATTAACAATGAGCTATCAAGGATCTAACCAAGCATACTATCCTAGTATTATAGATCACTCACTTGTTGATTACTCACATCTTCGACAAGTCTGAAACCCTTAATCGGGTAGGCCTAGAAAAGCCTTTGTAAATCCTCTAACAAGGTGGTTCACAACTATGGATCTGAAGTCCTCTCACAAAGTAGTCTTTAATCAAACTTATCTCCTAACAGAGATTGAGATTCCTAACAGGATATGTTCTGGTGAAGAACATTTTATGACCTTAACCAGTCTGACCTTAACCAGTTTGGTTACTATTCTGTAGATAGTTACTTGTGAGTTTTAGCTCACTGTGGTTTTTTTTCCATTTGGGTTTCCACGTCAAAATTGTTAGGTCCTGGAGACAACTGAGAGGGGGGTGAATCAGTTGTCTAATAAATTCAAACCAAAAACAACTTAACCAATTTAATGCTTAATACCGGTAAACCAATCTAATATGCCGGTAGATAGTTTTAATAGTAATTTGCAATACCGATAAGGAATAATGCATGAAACAAAAGGATAAAGTCATCCACAACACATAGCACCAATATTTGTACATGGAAACCCTGTAAGGGAAAAAACCACGGTGGGAAACCTTACCCACAATCAGATGATACTATTGTAGAAAATAAGTGTACATAAATGGGGTCTGCACATGTAGAAAGGCCAAGCACCTAGAGCTCACTGCTCAAACACAAAATGGGAGTCACACTGACTACAATTGGATGGTTAAATCCAATAAAGATGTACTTCTCAAAATAGCATCTTCATATGCTGGATTCAGTACCGGTGTAGTTCTGATTATCTTCACAAAAACCCTCCTTCAATCTTCAAATGATGTCTACATGTATAGCTCTTCTTATTCTCACATATACCTTCACACAATCCTTTTTTGCATTCCACATTCGATCTTACAAATAAGATCTTACATTTATACCATACCCTAAGACCAATTTTCGTAGGTTGGCTCTACAAGTTATTACAATAAAATTAATTTACATATCAATTAATACTCGATGCAATAACTGATTCAATATGTTGGCTTAATGCATTTAGAACAATAATAAGTCATCTCCATAGTGTTCCATGCTGATCTGGAAAAGATAAACCTACCGGTGTAACCTGGACCTATTTGCTGGTAACAACAAATATGCAAATGCTAATATACCAATAAACAAAACTCCAAGACAAAGTGTCCACATGATGTTTTTGACATAACTAAGTGTTTTCCATATCATTCCAAGTGTTGGTGATCATTATATCTTGCCATTGTACCAGATACCGGTGACTGTGCATGAGTCATTTTCTTGCCAGTGAATGTTGTCGATTCTCCAAAGTGCTAGAGTTGATAAGTGTTTAGTAGGTGTTGACATCAATGACAAAACCATACCAAAATACCAACAATCTCCCCCTTTGGCATTGATGGCAAAACAAGATGGAAAAACCATCAAAGTGCCAAAATAGAAATGCCAAATACCAAAAACCAACAATCTCCAAAAAGAGATCATAACCAGAAATCAAAATTCAGATACAAAGAGTAATAATCTCTCCTAAACAACAATCTCTCCCCCTGGGAGCAACATGTGTTTTCCTTGTGTTTTTTCATACCAATCTCTCCCCCTTTGACATCAAATGCCAAAGTTCTTACCAAGCCGAGTTCATATACAAAATACCAATCAATTTAGTATACCAACTACTCCCCCTGAGAAGTAGCTTCCCATCAAAGCTAGAGTAAAAAGATTTCTCTGTTAATTCTGTCGGTTGATGACACTCATCAACTTCCTAAGTCTCTACCAGTGGGGGTATGACCCCAAGCTGGTCTCTAAGATATTCAAAAGTCTCCTTAGGTAGAGGTTTAGTAAAGATATCTGCAATCTGCTATTTAGTATTCACATAAACCAATTTTATTTCCTTTGCTTCAACATTTTCCCTTAGAAAATTCAGTTTGATAGAAACATATTTGATTTTAGAATGTAATACTGGATTCTTAGATATATCAATTGCTGCAGTGTTATCACAATAGATAGTAATAGGTTCCTTGCATTTTACCTTTATGTCTTTCAACATTTGCTTAAGCCATAGTACCTGTGTATAGTTAGTTGTTGCTACAACATATTCTGATTCTACTGTTGATAAAGATGTACAACTTTGTTTTTTACTGAACCAAGAAACTAGTCTATTTCCAAGAAAGAGCCACCGGTGGTTCTTTTACTATCATCCACATCTCCTGCCCAATTTGCATCTATGTATGCACATAATTCAAAGTTTTCATCTCTAGGATACCATAATCCAAGATTTATAGTGCCTTGTAAGTACCGAAAAAATCCTTTTTACTGCTGATTCATGATTTTCTCTAGGATTACTCTGAAATCTTGAAATAATACATACTGCATTCATAATATCAGGTTTGGTTTGTGTCAAATATAGTAAACCTCCTATCATAGATTTGTATCTAGTCGGATTAACAGGTGTAGATTCATCCCTTAGTGATGATTTGTCATTTGTAGTCATAGGTGTGCTTACCGGTTTAGAGTTCTCCATCCCAAATTTCTTTAGTAACTCTTTTAAGTACTTGGACTGACTCAAGAATATACCTTTGTCAGTCTGTGAAAGCTACAATCCTAAAAAGAATTTTATTTCTCCAATCATAGACATTTCAAATTCTTGTTGCATCTCATTAGAAAAGTCTTTACATAATCCATCTTCTCCTCCAAAGATTATCTCATCAACAAATACTTCTATAACCAAGTTGTCATCATTAGTCACTTTATAATATAAATTGCTATCTACATTACCTTTAGAGAAACCAATCTTCAAAAGATACTTATCCAATCTTGCATACCAAGCTCTTGGAGCTTGCTTCAATCCATACAAAGCTTTCCTTAACCCGCAAACCATATCTTTGTTATCTGTCAAAGAAAATCCATTAGGTTGTTCAATGTAAACTTCTTCTTCAAGATCTCCATTCAAAAAAGCACATTTAATATCCATTTGATATACTTTGTAGTTCTTATGTGCTACAAAAGCCAAAAATAATCTGACTGCCTCAATTCTAGCTACCAGTGTAAAGGTTTCATTGTAATCAATTCCTTCTTTTTGAGAATATCCCTTACACACTAGTCTTGCTTTGGTTCCAATTACTTTTTTATCTTTAGGCTGGGGAACTAATGTCCAAGTGTTATTCTTCTCAATTTGTTCTAATTCTTCTTCCATAGCTTTAATCCAGAATTTATCTTCACATGCCTCATTAACAGATGATGATTCAATTTGAAAAATAAGACATACCTCTTCATTTTCCAATCTTCCTCTTGTCATAACTCCTTTGTACTTGTTTCCAATTATCGATCTTCAGAGTGATTCAGTCTTACATATCGGGGTGTCTTTGTTTGCTACTATTCTTCAGTTAGTGTGGAATTTTCAGATGATACCGGTGTAACTGGATCTTCATTTTGTACCAGTGGATTTAGTGTAGGTTCATTTGTCAAAAATTTTGTTGTCAGTTCAGAGTCTATATACCTTGAAGTTCCTCTGAATTGTTCATCAATCTTCACATTTGTACTCTCAACAATTTTTTGCAATCTTTTGTTAAAACATCTATATGCCTTGCTCTTAGATGAATAACCAAGAAATATTCCTTCATCACTTCTAGGATCAAATTTTCCAATGTACTCATCTCTTCTGATATAACATTTACTTCCAAAAATTCTGAAATATTTAAGAGTAGGAGTAATACCAAACCATAGTTCATGAGGGGTCTTACCGGTTTTACCTTTGATGTGAACTTTGTTGAATGTATAGACCATTGTACTGACTGTCTCTCTCCAATATACATGTGGTAGGTTTGATTCTGATAACATACTTCTTGTTGCATCCAAGATAGTTCTATTTTTCCTTTCAACAACTACATTCTGTTGTGGTGTCTGAGGTGCTGATAGCTATCTTTTGATTCCATTTACTTCACATAATTTATTAAATTCCTTAGATGTAAATTCTCCTCCTTGATCTGATCTTAGACATTTAATTTTCTTACTGGTTTCATTTTCTACCATTGCTTTGAACAATTTGAACTTTCCAAGTGCTTCTGATTTTTCTCTGAGAAAAGTAACCCAACACATTCCAGAGTAGTCATCAATGATTAGCATGAAATATCTATCACCTTGTAAGCTTTTAGTTCTAGCTGGACCACATAATTCAGTGTGAATTAAATCAAGAGCGTTATTGGATTTTTCAAGAATACTTTTGAAACTAGCTCTAACTTGTTTTCCAAATTGACATTCCTTACATACTGTATTGTGAGGTTTGACAATTTTAGGGAAATCTCTAACTGCCTTAATAGTATTGATTTTCACCATGCAATCAAAGTTTACATGATAGAGTCTCTCATGCCATAGCCAACTTTCATCAATATGTACAATTAAGCATGTCTTTTCATTGTTATTCAAATGAAAGATATTATCTGTAGTCTGATTACCGATTGCAATTTCCAAACCAATTCTATTCATGATTTTGCATTTTCCATTTTTGAATTGTAACTAAAATCCTTTCTCAACTAATTGACCAACACTCAAAATATTATGCTTTAATCCTTCAACATAGTAAACATTGTCAGTGTTATGCTTACCATCAAGAGATATTGTACCCTTACCTTTGATCAAACAAGCTTTGTCATCTCCAAATCTCACTAAGCCTCCATTGTATTCTTGAAAGTTCAAGAATTTACCTTTGTCTCGTGTCATATGATGTGAGCATCTTGAATCAATGATCCACTCATCCTTTACTTCAACTTTAGCTGCCAAGGCTTGTTCTATCGGTTGAGCAGTAGGTGTTGGTTGATCTTCTGTTATAGCAACAAAAAACCATCTGTTGTTTGCAGGATCCTCATCAGAATCATTAGTCACTCCTTCATCAGCAATGTAACAAGATTTGTCTTTATTCTTCTTAAATTTGTATCTCTAATATTCAGGGTTAGGCTTGTATGTTCTTCTAGTTTCTTCTCTTAGTCTAGCATGTCTATCAGGGCATCTTGAAGCCATATGACCAATCTTATTGCAGTTAAAACATTTAAAGGGTACTTTACCTTCATACTTACTTCCAACTGGACCTTTAGGCATTTTCCTTGCAAATAGTGCTTCAAGTTCTTCAAGTTCTTCATTTTCTTTCCTGCTTTCTTCAAGTTCTCTTGTATAAAAGGATTTCCAATGAGATTTGTCAAATTATGATGCAGATGATGTTGATGTTTTAAAAGCTAAATCTATCTTTATAGTAGCAACATGACCAAATTCTTCAATTTTAAAAGTTGAAAGTTTTCCAATTAGTGTATCCCTAGTTACTGATGTATTAGGCATTGTTCTTAACTCATTTATAGCAGTGACTTTCATTTTATATGCCAGTGGCAATCCTATTAAAACTTTTGAAACAATTTCATCCTCACTTAAGGTTCCTCCACAACATTTAATACCCAAAACAATCTCATTTACTCTTTCCATAAAAGCAAAATTCCTTTCATCTTCTTCCATTTTCAGATGTTCATACCTGACCCGGAAGATTTCAAGTTTTGCAATTTTGACTATGGAATCTTCTTCATTAAGTGTTTCCAAATGATTCCAAATAGCTTTAGTAGTAGACCTATCTGATAGTCCCATGATTTGTTGATCAGATAATGCGCTCAAAAGTGCTTCTCTTGCTTTGCAATCATTTTCTTCATCTTTAGTCAAGTTGGGTGGATTGAGCTGACTTTGAGTAGCAGCAGTATATCCATTCTTTATAACATCCTAGATGTCCTTTCTAATGCAATTTAGATGTGTCTCCATTCTGATCTTCCATATGCCATAGTTGGTTCCATCAAGTTTAGGATTGTCCTTCCTGAAATAGTTACTAGACATTGGATCTCCTCAAGTTGTTAAACTTTTGCAAAAGAGGACTAAGCTCTGATACCAATTGCTAGGTCCCCAAGACAACTGAGAGGGGGGGTGAATCAATCGTCTAATAAATTCAAACCAAAAACAACTTAACCAATTTAATGCTTAATATCGGTAAACCAATCTAATATGTTGGTAGATAGTTTTAACAGTAATTTGCAATACCAGTAAGGATTAATACATGAAACAAAAGGATAAAGTCATCCACAATACATAACACCAATATTTGTACGTGGAAACCCTGTAAGGGGAAAAACCATGGTGGGAAACCTTACCCATAATCAGATGATACTACTATAGATAGTAAGTGTACATAAATGGGGTCTACACATGCAGAAAGGCCAAGCACCTAGAGCTCACTGCTCAAACACAAAATGGGAGTCACACTGACTACAATTGGATGGTTAAATCCAATAAGGATGTACTCCTCAAAATAGCATCTTCATATGTTGGATTCGGTACCGGTGTAGTTCTGATTGTCTTCACAAAAACCCTCATTCAATCTTCAAATGATGTCTACATGTATAGATCTACTTATTCTCACATATACCTTCACACAATCCTTTTTCACATTCCACATTCGATCTTACAAATAAGATCTTACATTTATACCATACCCTAAGACCAATTTTAGTAGGTTAGCTCTACAAGTTATTACAATAAAATTAATTTAGATATCAATTTATACCCGTTGCAATAACCGATTCAATATGTCGGCTTAATGCATTTACAACAATAACAAGTCATCTCCATAGTGTGCCATGCTGATCTGGAAAAGATAAACCTATCGGTGTAACCTAGACCTATTTGCCAATAATAGCAAATATGCAAATGCTAATATACCAATAAACAAAACTCCAAGACAAATTGTCCACAATATGTTTTCAACATAACCAAGTGTTTTCCATATCATTCCAAGTGTCAGTGATCATTATATCTTGCCGGTGTACCAGATACTGATGACTGTGCATGAGTCATTTGCTTGCCGGTGAATGTTGCTGATTCTCCAAAGTGCCAGAGTTGATAAGTGTTTAGTAGGTGTTGACATCAATGACAAAACCATACCAAAATACCAACAAAAACCTCTTGTGTTATGGTGATTGTACTGTTGTGGGTGAATGCTTTATTTGCTATTTGGTTTGCATTTGTCTTAACTGGTTTGTTAGTAAATCTGTTATACCAGTTAACTGCTAAACTGTTTAAGTGTTTAAGTTTAGTAATTATTGGTATACTAATTCACCCACACTCTTAGTATTCATCATTTTGTGGTGGATTCTCCATTTCACAAGAGAGCTATGGTGATTTATGTTAGGCCCAATATGGAAAGCTAATGTACTAAGAGGGGCGGGGTGAATCAGTACTTCAAAACCTTTCTTCAAAAATATCTTCACTGATATACATAAATCGAAAGCTGTTGTAACATAACATAAAGCTAAAACAAATAAATAAAAATCATACATGATTCACTCCATAACACATATATTTTGGTTACGCAGAAACTCTTGGTTAGAGAGAAAAACTATGGTGGGGATGGCACCCACAACTTCACTACTGCAATAATAAAGGTTGTTTGGTTAGAGCTACATGTTTAGCTATTTCTGATAGCTTACCCTGTTAGGAGTATCAAGATTATTAGATCTAACTTGCTAAAGAATTTTATAACACTTATTCTAAATGCTGCACATGGTTAAAGGCTTTACAATTTATAGACTTTGTTAGAGTCTTTTACCCTGTTAAAGGTTTCTCTTGCAACTTCAAAATATTAAAATAAAATATTTACAAATATCTGCAACTTTACATCTGGAATCTTATAATAGATTCTATGTGCTCAAAATGAGATTACCTTGCTTATAGCATACCTCGGTAACCCATAAAGTAACTCGGTAAACCCTTCTGTTTACTCTGTTCTTTGACTATTCTTTGAAATCCTTATCGGTGACCTCCGTGTCTCTGTAACAGTCATAACACTCGATGCTTTCTTATGTATCACACATGTCTTACTTCATACACCTCTATATCTCTATCTAATCTCAATCCATGCTGTATAAATAGATATCTTATGTCAGTGATCAGGTTCATTGCTTCGATCTTACAAACATGATTTATTGAATGAATAACCATACAAAATATTTCATTGGATAGATGACCTCAAAATCATACACAATCCACAATCCTTAAGTGCAATTTCCAATGTTATAATGGTTCTATGTTCCTCGATCTTGTAACACGTTTTCCCATGTGTGTCTAGATTCAATGAATCTGGTAACACAATTCACTCGGTGTATCATTGTTTCTACTCAGTAGACATGGAATGTTACTCAGTAGACAACTCGGTGTATACTAGGCTCTGTGACTACTTTCTTCTATAACCGACTGTTCTGTGCATACTGACTGAATGTTTCGGTAGTAGTAACCGACTAGAGTACATAGAATGACTTTGGATATAAAACTAATGGAAACTATAATAAGTAGTAACAATCTCCCCTTTTGACATTAGTTGAGATGTTTGACAAAACTACTTCCAAAGTCATAACTCAAAAATCTATATGCTTACAAAATTTTGACAAAACTGACAGCATATACTTTTGTCAATGAAATAGTATATTCAGATATACTCCCCTTATCAATATATTGTACAAAACTCTGATTTTGCATGCTTGGTGATCAATATTATGTACTTGGTTCTTTTTGGTGATCACTGCTTGGTATACTCCCCTTGTATACAACACTTCCCTCTTTGGTACTTTGATGCTATACTCAGTCCCCCTTTTTGACAAACATCAAAACTTAGTTACCATTCAGTGCTTCCCTCTTGCTGAGTGGATAGGGAGGTAGCTTTGTTGATCTATTCTTGGACGGATGAAAGATGAGGAATGAATAATGTCTGAAGTATCATTATGTCCATCCTTATCTTGTGCTCTTCATTCTTGAGTTCCAATTGTTGAGCCATGAGATTTTGTAGCTTTGTATAAAAATTTTGAATGGAATTTGGCTCAGTGGTCAACTTATTTGAGAGATCAGGGATCTCTTTCTCAATCACTTAAGTTTTATTTTTGATATCTTTAATGATTAGAGAGAATGTATAGAGTTTCTGAAATAAATAAAGAATGTGCTTGAGTTGAGGGGTCAACTCAGCAATAAATTTGACGAGTTTAACTTTGCCAATAGCAATAGCTTTCTGTACCTCTTCAATCATTTTAGCAGTGAGCTCCTTGTCTTTTAACTTGCTCAAATATTCAGATGCATCTACTCCAGATGTCTCTATCTTGGTTAGGAGTTCATCCAGTTGAATGTGGATGGCGACATCTTTTGTCACTGTTGCTTCAGGTAGTGTATCGGTTAAGAGTGCTTTCACCTTCTGAAGTACTTTATTTTTCTTTTGAATAGCCATTTGCTTCTCCTGTTCGGCTTTGGCTTTGCATCATTCACTGAATTCAATGAGTGCTTACCCTTTTAATTTTGATATATCAACATTGGGCAACACTATTGGTTTTGACAAATCTAATTTGAAACTATGCTTTTTCATTTTCTTTTCTTTACCTTTCATCGGTTGAACTAAGACAATGGCTTGGGAGGCTTGTTGACCCTTGGTAGGTTGCTTAGTAGAGGAAACACTTTGGTCGGTTTCTTTAGCCTTTGTAGTGTCCTTTGGTGTCTCTGAGCTTGGTGTCTTAGTTGTAACATTTTCAGTGCTAGATGGAGCTTGAGAGGTCTGTTCTTGAGAAGTACCTTCTCCTGCTATTGACTTGTGACCTTTTGTGCCTTGTTCTGTATCCTGAGGGGCCTTGGTTGAAACAAGCTGATTGACTGAAGGATAGGGCTGAACTTGTTCCAAAACTAATTCACTGGATACAAGTTGGGCATAAGCATTCCCTTCTATCATTTCTTGTTCTGGTGCCTCGGTGTCCATGATAGCCTCATCAACTTGTATAGTGTCAGTAGGATCTTGCTCGGTGACATCAACTATTTCAACTTCATCTTGCTCACCAGCATTCTTGATTTGAAAGATTTCCTGCCATTTTTCTTTGGTCTCATTCTCTACATCCAAGTAAAGGCCATTCATCAATTTCAAGGCTCTTTGCTTGACTAGGAATTTTGTGTGGCAGTTTTTCAGATGTTCGGTGATCTCATCTACCGACATGTCTGGGAAAAGATGTACCAAACTTCTTTCTCTCATTTTTTTCTCTAAGTCCATGGAAAACTTCCACCTATTTTCAATATGCAAATATAATTCATTTGGAAGAGATTTAGATACTTCCAATGGGACCAATCAGAATTTCAATAGTGTGTAGATGACAACTTCTTCTATTTGTCTCTTTTCATCATCAGATCTGGATTCATATTTTACATATCTAAATGATCCAAATCCACCATATTGCTTCAGATTAGCACAAAAATTTTCAACACTATGTACATTTACCTTTGTACTCTTGACAATCTGAAATTTGTTTTTGTCTTCAGATTCAGTGTCACTAGACTCTTTAGCCAAAATGAGTCTCCAAGTAGATTTCTTGTAAGTTTTTGTTACCTTTGGTGCGACAACATTCTTTGGTTTCTTACTCAATGATGCTGCAGATGCTCTTGTGTTAGGTCGCTTTGCTAGAGGAGTCAGTGATACTTTTGATGTATCATGTTTCTTTCTTTTCAAAACTTTCCCTTTAGGCAATTCGGTGCTCAGTGTTATAGCTACCTCTTCGGCTTCAAATTCCTCTTCGGTGATGGCTAGAGTTCCCTTGATAGGTGTGGAGGAAGAACCTTTTCCAAATTTCTCTGTTAATACCTTGATCATTTTTTGTTGCCTTCCTTGTAGCCTTGGGTACTACAATGCTCATCTTTACTTTTTCCTTCACTTCTTCATATGTTCCATACCTCAGCTCGGTAGCATGCCTTGGTAATGTAAGAAAAGCATCTATCTGCTGTTGTGTGATGTCAAAATCAATCTCATAACCAATAGGTGGAAAAGATTGAGTTCTCGGTTCCACAGTATTAACATAGCAGTAATCAGTGTCCACTTCAAAACATATGTCATCCTTGTATCTCTCCACTAGCTTGGGTGGAATTCTATATATGTTATGCATCTTCTCCTAAAACTTGCTAAAATAATCATCCATAATATCATTAAAATTATCACCTAGCTTCTTGATGAAGTCATTGATTTGATGGGTGATTGGTCGGTGTAGCTCCCAAACAACTTTACCGACTGATGGAAAGAATTTCTCAAAATAGAAAAACATGCATACCAGAAGTGATCCAAATTTTTGTGTATTAGCCGAATTGTTCTTCTTTGGCTTCCTTATGGTATTAAGATTCTCAAATAGGTTTTTCAACAATACCTCACATAAATCAATTTTCATGCCTTTCTTCATAATTTTATATGCTTAATCGACTGCTACACAGGTTACACTGTTTTCCCTTGCCGATTGGAAGAAACAATAACCTATTACTCTAATGGAAAACTTTAGCTCTGCATCTGTCACATTGTTCAGTTTCAATCCTCTGCAATCAGATTCTACTCTGGTTAAACTGATCAATTCCTTCCGTGATATCATTTTCTGAGCTCGGGCATGATCATAAATAGGTAGTTGGTGATCAAATGAATGATTTCCTTGGTGATCTTAAATAGTTTCTCTTCTAGCCACATGAAGTCATCATGAACTCTGCCTCAAAACAAACTTGACCCATTGGGGTTTAAAGACACGGGGATAGGTTAGGGCTTTAGTCAATCCCTTGATTTTGATGTGTTCGTATTTGCTATCCATTTTACCATCGATACACAATTCATCATATGTGTCTTTGATCTCAACATGACCTAGTTCCTCAACTCGACACTTAGTGAAGAATCTCACATCCTTGACTAATAAAACTCTATCCGGAATGAGTGAAAATGCAGTTTTGTCATATGGTTTAGATGAAATTTTGGGAGTTAAAGAGTATTTCAATGAGGGCTTTTCAATGTTCTCAACAACAATGGGCTTCTATATATTAGGTGCCATTGTAGATTTCAAATAAATACTAACAAAATATCCTTAGAGTTTGAAGACTTTCAAACGGCAGATGCTTTCTACTTAGCAAATAATAACAACTTGATATGATCGGTAAACTATCTTGATAATGCGTTGTGATTGATGTAAATACCTTTGAATTTTCTTCAGAGGAGGTTTGATCGCCTTTGATTCGCTTTGCTCTACTTTCTTGAAAACTTGGTGAGTGAAAAATGATCGTGCAATAGCTTTAAGTATTCATTGTACCTCATTGGGCTTCATGCAGTTAGGTCAGAAAACATTAAATGCACTCGGTACCACTACTTCTTTTTATGCTTTTACCAAGTATCTAGACTTCCTACATTTACTAACTTGACAAGCTTCCAAAAGACTTTGATAAAATTTCAAATTTTCTAATGCATCTTTAATTATGCAGATTTTGAATTAAGTACAAGATGAAATAGGAACTGTTAAGATTTGACCTTTGAGAGAATGTAGTCCCTTCATACCTTTCCCGATTAATTTGGAATAGGTGCACCTAACTTGGTAGGTAAGGTGCTTTCTTCATTTGACACAATTTCCTTCTTTCTCCAAATTATCTATAATTTGCCTTTTATTTCCTCAGTGTCTCCTCTAGGTTGATCTCTGCAATCTCTAGCCAAGTGTCCAACTTTGTGACAATGAAAACATGCCATACTAGGATTTCTCCGTGATCTTCGGTTGTTCATTCTAAACCTTATAAAGTAGTTGGCACTTATATGTCCATATCTTCCACAACATTCACACCATATCCTTGTATTGTAATCCCATGGTACTGTAGAATACTATCGGTAAGGATCTGTGTGAGTTTAGTAGCCTCTAGTATTTGCTCGGTGTGTAGACCACATATAGTTTTTCTGCTTAAACCAACACTCCTCGGAACTATGTCCATATCTATTGCAATTTTTACAAAACCCTTTGAATTTTTCCTTTTGATAATCGCTAGTAGACTTTGTCCTACATTGGTTAGATGTGTGACCATATTTGTTGCAATTGTGACAATAACCATTAGACCTAGTGACATTCGCTTGCTTACCTTTTCTTATTTGGCACATGTTAGCAGTGTGACCTTGTTTTCCACAATAGTTGCAAACAGGCTTCTTTCCTTTGATATTCTTCTTATTTCTAGCTTGCTTTGATGATTCTCCTCTCTCGGTTGTATGAATTCCCTTCTCGGTAGAGTCTTTTCCTTTGTAACTGAGTCCTGCTTCTTTGTTGGGTCCTCTTGTATTCAGTTGCTCATCCAACATCTTTGATGCTTCATAACTTGTTTTCAGTGTTTCCTTGGATTTCTTTTCTGTTCAAGTTCATTGGTCAACCTTGATACTTCAAGTTTCAATGCTTGATTCTCATCATCCTTCAGATTTTTTTCCTGATGTGCATAGCCCAATTGATCTGACAGATTTTGTTGAATCTTAGTCAACCTTGTGATTTCATCATTCTTTTTAGATACTAATGCTTCAAGCTATTGTTTTTCTCTTTCTAGATCTCTTACTTTATCTTCAGTTGTCCTCAATGCATCAAGATTCTCAATCATCTATATGCTGAAATGTTCACGTCCTCTTTTCATTGCTTTTAGCTGATCAGTCAGTGCTTTGTTCTTCTCCTTCAGTTCTTCAATCATCTCTTCAGTCTCTTCAGATATATTGTTCTCAGATGATGTTTCAATTTGTTCCACTAACTCTTGAGAGTCTTGCAAATCATCAAATAATCTCCTTCTAACTTTCAATGATTTTTGCATGTCTGCAATCACTTGATTAGCATGATCCAACTGTTCTTGCAGATACACAAGTTTATGAGATTGTTTATAGCCTTCCATTGATAAGATCTTTCTCTTTAGGCTGTTAAACCCTTTTCCAAGATTAGAGCTCTGATACCAATTGTTAGACCCAATATGGAAAGCTAATGTATTGAGAGGGGAGGGGTGAATTAGTACTTCAAAACCTTTCTTCAAAATATCTTCACTGATATGCATAAACCAAAAGCTGCTGTAACATAACATAAAGCTAAAACAAATAAATAACAATCATACATGATTCACTCCATAACACATATATTTTGGTTACACAAAAACTCTTGGTTAGAGAGAAAAATTATGGTGGGGATGGCACCCACAACATCACTACTGCAATAATAAAGGTTGTTCGGTTAGAGCTACATGTTCAACTATTTCTGATAGCTTTCCCTATTAGGAGTATCAAGATCATTAGATCTACCTTGCTAAAGGATTTTACAACACTTATTCTAAATGCTGCACATGGTTAAAGGATTTACAATTTATAGACTTTGTTAGAGTCTTTTACCCTGTTAAAGGTTTCTCTTGCAACTTCAAAATATTACAATAAAATCTTTACAAATATCTGCAACTTTACATCTGAAATGTTATAGCAGATTCTATGTGCTCAAAATGAGATTACCTTGCTTATAGAATACCTCAGTAACCCATAAAGTAACTTGGTAAACCCTTCTATTTACTCTGTTCTTTGACTGTTCTCTAAAATCCTTCTCAGTGACCTCTATGTCTCTGTAATAGTCATAACACTCAGTGCTTTCTTATGTATCACACATGTCTTACTTCATACACCTCTATATCTCTACCTGATCTCAATCCATGTTGTATAAATATATATCTTATGTCGGTGATCAGGTTCATTGCTTCGATCTTGCAAACATGATTTATCGAATGAATAACCATACAAAATATTTCATTGGATAGATGACCTCAAAATCATACACAATCCTTAATTGCAATTTCCAATGTGATAACGGTTCTATGTTCCTCGATCTTGTAACACATTTTCCCATGTGTGTCTAGATTCAATGAATCTAGTAACGTGATTCAATCGGTGTATATCAACTTGGTGTATCATTGTTTCTGCTCGGTAGACAACTCGGTGTATATTGGGCTATGTGAATACTTTCTTCTATAACCGACTATTCTGTGCATATCAACTGAATGTTTCGGTAGTAGTAACCAACTAGAGTATATAGAATGACTTTGGATATAAAACTAATGGCAACTATAATAAGTAGTAACAATTTATTTTCTAGGATATTTAATTGTGTTTTTGTTTAGTGGGTTTGGATGAGTTAGCCTGATTGGATTACATTATTTGGTTTGATATGCATTAAATAATGAGATAGAGTATTGTTCTAGGTCTCACCATTGTGTGTGGAGATTCACATGACATACTTTGCATCAGATGATGTCTTTTGGTTGATTATTTGATGAGTTGCATTGCCTATCTACATGTTACATTTGATGGTGAATTTAGAGGATGAGTTAGTCTGTCTAGATTATTGGATTCATCTTGTAAGGATGTGTGATGATGTATTTTTGTCCCCTCTTTCTGTTGGAGTGGATCAGCTTGAGTAATTTTGGTTCGGTGGCTTATTTTGTGCAATATTATTTATTTCGATTGTGACCAACCCATAGTTAGGTTTTTAATGATCTATATTATATTTAAGGAACACAGTTGTATGTGTTGGGTACAGAATGTGTGTGAATTGATGATAAGTGCATGCAAATGATATGCTAGCATATTTGAGTCTAGATGTGCAAAAAACAACAAAGATCCTTGAAGATGATATATTCTATGAGATAGTGCATTGAGGCAATGATAGCGATCAAAGATGTTTTTCATGATATTGGTTACTTGATAATGATGATCAAAGAAAATTTCATGTTTAGGAGATCCTTCTCATATCAGTTTTTCAATTTATTTTGTTGCTAAATGACAATTTGAGCCCTTTAACAAAAAATTGTATCTTGCCTTGAAGCAGTGTCCCTCAGTTGTGCAAGCCCGTGTATCTTTCTCTAAGGTAGTGTGCCTTAGATTTGCAAGTCCTTTAACTGATGTTTCTCATTGGTAGTAAGCCTAAAATATTATAATAATTTCTATTCATATTGTGAGTTTGATACTCGCCGTGGTTTTTCCTAGTTTGGTTTTTCCATTAAATCTAGTGTTTATTTGTTAATGATTATTGTGATTTTAGTATTATTGTTAAATGGTTTGATGTGGACTATACCAAAGCCTTATCCATGACAACGTAAAGGCTTCCTGGAGCTACCATCCTAACTGGTCCTTCTATATCGGCATTCAATCCTCTGATAAACCAGTTGATGAGTAGCTTCTCGTCCTTCAGGTAGTCAACGTAGGGTAAGAGCTCGAAGAACTTGCTCTCATACTGGGACACAGAGAGACCCTCCTACTAGAAGTCATGGAACTTGTCAATCCTGTGCTACCTATAGTGCTCTGATAGGTATATGTCCTTGAATGTCTCCGTAAAGATGTCCCAAGTGACAGTGTCCCCAGCTAAATCATTCTTGTACTCCTCCTATCTCCACCATGTGGAAGTCATCCCTCTCAAAAGGTGAATGGAAATCTATGCCTTCAAATTGCTCTCATAGGGACGCAATCCAAAGCACCTCTCCAGACTCAATAGCCAAGCATCAGACTCTACCCCATTAGTAGATCCTGCAAATGATGGTGGTTGAAGATGTAAAATCTCTCTGATATGATCCCAAGGATCACGGGGTGCTCTCTCAAAAATCACTAGTGCCACTACTGGAGGTACCTTAGGTAGATGGACCGACTCAGGCTCATGCTCAGCCTGGGCCTCTATACGGTTAGGAGGTGGACTCCTACTCTGCTCCCTAGCTATAGATCTATGACTCCCAGAATTCAGGTACTCTACTTGACGATCTACTACTGGGAGTCTATCCCGAACTATTTCTATCAGGTTCTAAAGTGTAACCAAAATGTCTCGGTTGGGGTCAATCGGTTGTTCGGGAGGAGCTTCCTGATCCCCTTCTGGATCTGGCTCATCCTGCACAACGTCCTTGTGTGCCATGCAATTACGTCTAGGACCCCTACCGTGCTTACGAGCTTGTCGCGTAATTGGCTGCATCCTTAATGATCAATAAAATAAAATAAATAAAATAAATAAATAATTAACAATTCTGAAAGAAAATAATATTAAAAGTGAAACGTAATGGAGAAAGGTTTCTAGTGTTGGAAACCTTGCTCGTATACCAAAATGTCATGCCCAAAATTTTGGGCAAAAAAACAACGGAACAACAAATTTTATTTTTTTAACACAACATAAAATACTAAATTACTCAAAAAATAAAGATGAGGTAAATAAATTTATCTAAGCTAAGGTTAACTCATGTATTAAATGAATGGGTTGCTAGAGGTATTTTAATTAGCTTAACCACTCAAGCGTTAACATTTTTACATGGAAATAATTCTCCAAAAGAAAGTGTCATTACCACTTTATTAATTAATAAATTAATTTAACCAAATAATCTTTTAATTATTAATCAAGAGATATTAATTATCTCGACTGGTATTTAATTGCGCTAGGAATAATTAAAATAATGTTATCACTTATTTTAACGAATTTAAAATAATTAATTGAGCATTATTAATAACATTTTTTATTTCGTCTATTAAAATTAGCTTAAATCAAATATAATAATAATCTAGTCAATAATCTCCTTTTATTGTCGAAATAAACTCCCCAAACATTAAATATTCAATATTCAATATTCAATATTTAAATAACCTCTTAGTTTAAATTTAATCACTAAACTATATAAAAGAATATTCCCTTTTTAAATATTAAATATCGTGTATTTAATATTTGGCCAATATTGCCCTATAACTTAAAATAACCATTTTACTTTTAATAGCTTCCACTATTAAAATTCACAAAAGAAATTTAACTAAAACATGTATATATATATATATATATATATATATATAAGTTACATTTAGAACTATTTACCTCCACATCAATATTAAAAATAATTGTTTCTAAAACATTGACTAATTACAAATGGGGGGTTATCCTTTTCAAATTTGAAAAGGGTTTTGCCCCCCTTTATCCGTTATTATATTATTTACTCTTTTCTTTTTATAACCCTAACTAGGGTTCTATTCTTTTTTTTTAATAACTAAATCTTATTCTAGTTTTACCATATACTAACCCTAATTGGGTTAGGGTTTCCTTTTATTACTAATTCTTTTTGGACTGAGTATGTGTGTGTGTGCAGGTGTGGAAAGGAATGACAGCCCTTGCTGCTAAAGTTATTCGAGGGTCGGGCAAGGAATGGCGATCATTGAGTTTTTATATTGGCACAGGGCTTTGGGAGGCAGTTGCCACCTATGGGTGCCGCCCCACAGGATGGCAGAGGTCATGCCTATGGGTCATGGCCCACAGTGGCGCCCGAGACTGCCATTGTGAGTTGCGGCCCACAGTGCGGCCACGGTTGCTTGTGGGTCGCGACCCACAGTGTGGTCGGGACCCCACTATGGGTTTGCACCCATAGTGCCACCGGCACCGGGACTACCCTCGGCCCCAAAGAAAATATGCAGGGGGGGTTATGTGGATTTTATTTTTTTTAATAATTTTTTAAAAAAATAAAAAGATATAATTATATATGAATTAAATATATATATATATATATATATTAATATATATTATTATTTATTATTACATATGACTGTTTTCTCTTTCTTTCTTTCTTTTTCACACACACACACACACATATATATAATTATATATGACTGCTAATTCACAACCTGTGCAAATATTATACATCCGAGAAAGGAAATGTATTTCTTTTTCTAGCTTTTAATATTTCATCATATATATTTATTTTAATATAAAGGCAACATATATGCTATTTGTTTTTCTTAGGAGAATACAACAGCTTAGTTTAGAACTAGATCAATAGATATTAGCTTATATGATATAGACACACACACACACACACACACACACACACACACACACACACACACACACACACACACACACACACACACACACACACACACACATATAGGGTAATAGGGTGTGCGACTCTGGAGAAACCTTCGACAAAACGTCGGTAATATCCTGCTAAACCCATGAAACTCCTGACCTCTGTCACACTGGTAGGCGCTGACCAATCCATAATAGCCCTAATCTTTGATGGGTCAACTGAGATCCCATCACCGGAAATAACGTGTCCAAGGTACTTGACCTCAGATCGAAAGAAAGCACACTTCGATAGGCTGCCAAACAACTGGTTATCTCGCAAACACTGCAATACCTGTTTCAGGTGCTCCTCATGCTCCTTCTCATTCCGAGAATATATCAATATATCATCGAGGAACACAATAACAAAATGGTCCAGAAAGGTACGGAACACCCCATTCATGAGACTCATAAAAACTGCTGGGGCATTCGTAAGTCCAAAGGGGACTACGGTAAACTCATAGTGACCATATCTAGTGTGAAATGCGGTCTTGTGGATATCACTTTCCACTATTCTCAACTGATGGTATCCTGACTTCAGATCTATTTTGGAAAAGACTTTGGCACCCTGAAGCTGGTCAAATAAATCATCAATTCTGGGCAAAGGATATCGGTTCTTGATGGTTACTTTATTTAGCTATCGATAATCCATACACAAACGGAGAGATCCATCCTTCTTCTTAACGAAGATAACTGGTGCACTCCACGGGGATACGCTAGGACGGATATGACCCTTCTCAAGAAGTTCCTCAAGCTGAATTTTAAGTTCATTAAGCTCATTTGTGGTCATTCTATAAGGTGCTCTGGAAACTGGCTCGGCTCCTGGTACTAGGTCTATATGAAAATCAATCTCTCTGCGGGGAGGCATTCCCGGTAACTCTGAAGGAAATACATCTGAATATCCCTGAAGGATAGGATGGTCATCGAGCGATGTTTCTTTTTCCTCCTCTTCTCCTCTGTCACTGATAGTGATAGCAAAAAGCTGACATCCCTTCCGCATGCTCCGCTTGAGCTGCATTGCGGAGATCATACGAAGAGACACGGGCCTCTGAATCCCGGTGATAACTATGGGCGAACCATGATCATCCTCACACTCGATCTTTTTTAGGCGGCAATCCATCTTGGCTCTGTGGGCATAAAGCCAATCCATGCCAAGTACGATCCCATAAGATCCAAGTGGAGTCACTCTAAGGTCTACTACAGTGGTGGTCTTGCCAATCTACAACTGACATGCCCTAACCTCTGATTCCACTGACACTCTAGCCCCTGAAGCTAATTCCACTTCCCAACTGACACCCTGCCTAGTTGCCACTAGCCCGCAACGCTCCACAACCAATGGAGATATAAAGGAGTCAGTAGCTCCTGAATCAAACAAAATAGATACATTGTTACCTCTGATAATACCTGAAGATTCGATAACCGTGGCCTGATGATCAGCCTGGCGGTTGTCAACCGCTGCGAATACTCTATGGGACCTGCCCATATCACCAACTGTCGGCTCTGAAGCAGCCATCCGCTGACTCCCTGCTACCTGTCCCTGAGGGCAATCCCTCGCCAAGTGCCCCATGGCTCCACAAGTAAAGCAAGCACCCCGTGCCTGGAACTGGGCACCCTGAGGCCTAGAAAAAGCCTGACCTCCTATCCTACTGGATCCGCTGTACCCACCCCTGGAGGAATGTTGAGTCCCCGCCGGCTGTGTGTACTGCCCCTGTGCTCTCTGATCACGTTTCTATCCCTGAGTTTGCCACTGCTTGGGCTTGGAGCCCTGCGGATACTGTGGAGGCTTCTGCCTCTGGTTCTGTGGTGTCTGTTGTGGAGGAGGGGGTTTGGAGAACCCTTGAGAATTTCGGTTGTTCCCCTTCCAATGTGGTTTCTGGAATCCAGAAGTCTGAGGTGCGGGATTTCGGTTCTGATACCGATCCCTATTGTCCTGTGGTCTAACCTGAATTTCCTCAGCAATTAGTGCCTTCTCTACAGCAACCTGAAGGCTCTCTAGAGTGGACATCCTAACAGGCCCGGCTATACCGGCATTCAATCCCCTGATGAAGCGGTTTACAAGAAGTTTCTCATCCTTTAGATAATCTACATATGGCAACAACTCAAAGAATTTACTCTCATACTGGGTTACTGACAAGCCTTTTTGTTGGAGATCATGAAATTCGTCTATACGACGCTGCCTGAAGTGCTCTGATAGGTACCTCTCACGGAACCTCTCGGTGAATATCTCCCAAGTGAGTGTATCAGGTACTAATCCGCATTTGTACTCTTCCTGTCTCCACCAGGTGGAGGCTGTCCCTCTCAGAAGATGAATTGCAACACGTGCTTTCAAGTTGCTCTCATAAGAACGCAACGCAAAGCACCTCTCAAGACTCAGAAGCCATGCCTCGGCCTCTACTCCATCTGTAGAACCTCCGAAGGATGGTGGTTGGAGGCGCATGACCTCCCTAATGAGATCCCCTGGATCTCGATGACCTCTCTCAAAATAAACTGGTTCCACCATAGGAGGTGGTCCTGGCATATGCACTGACTCTGGCTCATTACCACCCTGGCTCTCTACAGGAATCAGAGCTGGGCTCTTGCTTCGTTCTCTATCAACAGATCTATGACTTCCAGAGTCATGACTCCTAACCGGAGGGTTCTCTGCTGGAATCCTTTCCTGAACAATGCCAATAAGATTCTGAATGGCTGCTAAAAGGTCATGGTTAGGTTCATTTGGCTGTTCGGGAGGTGCTCCTGGGTTCTCCCCTGGAACCGATGCCTCCCTCTCTTCCTCATCGCGAGCTAGGCGCTCACGTCTAGGACCCCGTCCGCGCTTGCGAGCTTGTCGCGTCAACGGAGGCATCCTAAGAGGAAATAAGACAAAACAATTAATTTATTTCTTTGAGAATTAAATTTATTTAAATTCAAAATTCCATTAACAAAATAATTTTAAATATATTTAAGGCGAAACGTAAGTGAGTAAGGTTCCTAGTGTGGAAACCTTGCTCTGATACCAAAATGTCATGCCCAAAATTTAGGGCAAAAACGGAACAATTTTTTTTAAAAAAGATACTAATTTAATTAACAAGCACACTCTTGCGACAAGCGTTAAAGAAAATTTCATTATTAAATTTCGGCTATTTCCGAAACGAATTAAGCTTCGATAATTTATTATATTTTAATTGCGGAAAATCTACTGGTTTAAATTCTACCTCCAAGAGATACTTAGTCAATAGTTTTATTTAATTAAACATACTAAAGGGAATAGGAGAGATATTTTAATTTATCTCCCGATATGACTATATAGTCCTTTCAATTTTTAAAAAAAAATTTCTCATTATATTTTATCCCAAATTAAAATTAGGATTATTTAAATATATACATATATTCATATTTGAATATGCATATATTTATATATTAAAATTTAATTACTATACAAATGCTCCAAAAATTCATAAATTTACATATATATATATATTTCCATATATATATATGGAAACATATATATATATATATTTTACTTAAATGGCAGATATTTTAATTCTAAATTTGAATACCATTATAATTTCCTAATTAAAAACCCTATTGTTGCCCAACCCTAATTAGGGTTCTAATTTCTTTTATAAATATTTTCCAAACTAAAATATATTTATTTATTTTTTTGTATTTAAATTGCCCTGGCCCCTTTCGGGCTAGGGTTTAACCCAATTTTTCTTTTTAACAGACAAGTTTCATACTGGGCCGAAGGCCCTACAAGCGGCCATGATCTCAAGTTGCAGGTCACGGGGGTTTCGAGTGGCGGGCTGGCCGCGCGCACCACTGTGTGAGCTCACAGTGGCGCCGCGGCACCACTGTGTGCCCTCACAGTGGGCGCCGCTAGCGGCTCCCCACTGTGTGGCCACACAGTGGCGGCCGTGGCCGTCCACTGTGTGCCCACACAGTGGGTGCCGCAAGCGGCTCCACTGTGTGTGCACAGAGTGGGCGCCGCACGGTCGTCCACTGTGCGTACACACAGTGGAGTCCGCGGGGGGCTCCAAACATATATATATATATTTTTTTAAATTAAAATACATAATAATATTTATATGTATATATATATATAAATATATATATTTATATATATATATATATATATAAATAACTGTCATGCCCAAAATTTAGGGCAAAAACGGAACAAATTTTTTTTTAACAAGATACTAATTTAATTTAAAAACACACTCTTGCGACAAGCGCTAGAGAAAATTCCATTAATAAATTCGAGCTCATTCTGAAACGAATGAAGCATCGACAGTCAGTTATATTCTAATCGCGGAATAACCTACTGGTTTAAATTTTATCTCCGAAAGATATTTAATTAATAGTTTTATTAAATTAATCATACTAAAAGTATTAGGAGAGATATTTTAATTTATCCTCCATTAAGACTATATAGTCTTTTTAATTCTTTTATATTTCTCTTTATAATTTAACCAAAATTAAAATCAGGATTAAATAAATATATACATATATACATAATTGATTATGCATATATTTATATATTTAAAATTTAATTACTTATACAAAAATGCTCAAATTCATACAATTATATACATATATATATAATTTCCATATGTGTTTATGGAAACATATGTATATGTATATTTAACTAAACTGGTAAGTATTTTAATTATTATTTTAATTAACATTAACCTGCCCTAACCTCCACTCGGTTAGGGTTTTAAACCCTATACATTATTATATATTTTTTTTAACTGTTAAACTTCATGGCCGGGCTGAAGCCCTTGGCGACCATGAATTCCATCTATATTTTAATGCAGGTCACGGAGGAGCAAAACAGGTCCGGCCGCGTGCGCGCCACTGTGTGAGCGCATAGTGGGCGCCGCGGCTCCACTGTGTGCCCACACAGTGGGCGCCGCTGGCGGCACCACTGTGTGGCCACACAGTGGCAGCCGCGGCCGTCCACTGTGTGCCCACACAGTGGGAGCCGCAAGCGGCTCCACTGTGCGTGCACAAAGTGGGCGCCGCGCGGTCGTCCACTGTGCGTACGCACAGAGGAGCCCGCGGGGACCCCTAAACTTCGTTTTAATTTTTTTTTTTAAATTTATTTATTTATTTTAATTAAAATACATAATAATATTTATATGTATATATATATATATATAAATATATATATATTTATATATATATATATATTTATAAATAACTTAAATAAGCATAGTAACAATAAAAATAAAATTTATTTCAATATAAATTTATATAAGGTTTTTTTTTGAAGAGAATTTTACATACAAAATTCTAAACTAATATAATAAAGAAAAAGATAACATTAAGTTTAATCAAAAATAGAAATATATATATATATATATATAAATTCATTTATAAAACTAGCTTTTAAATCAATGTTAACAAAAATACAATTCAAAGTATTTTATAAAGATACATTATACTTTTTCTGGAAATAAAGAAATCCATTTATATATTCTTTTTTTTTTTTAAAATAGATTATTCACTTAAAACAACTTTTTTTATAAAAAAATACATAGAAATCTTTCAACAACAATAATCTTTTATTTGCCACAAGTGAAATATAATTAAAGTCAAAATGAAAAACAAATCTTTTATTTCTTTCCATAATACAAGAAGCTTTTTGCATGCAACACAATTTAAACCCCTTTTTTTTTATAAACCAGAAGTAGAAATAACAAGCTTTTCTTTCTTTAAAACATCTCTAAAATATTCTACCAAATTTATAGAATGATTTCTCTGAACAGTCACAACATTAAGACTTCAAGTCTACTATTACAAATTTCAACTTGCTTCTCCTTTCTCTTGAATTTGAGGCATTTATTTACAACAACTTTAAACATACATCTGCAACTGAATTCAAATATCTTCAAATACAATCTTCTGAATATCTTTCATGAATCCTATCCTCTTTCTTCTGAATTTCCTACATAATAAAAAACACAAAATCGACCACGGAGTGCTCACCTCCCAGCCTAGGCTAACTGGTAGCCACCCCCGAGCTCGGAGAACCAATTCCTAGACGGGTACAAACAGGCAAACACAAAGAAACACAAAGCATACAAATATTCCAGACACATTCCCAACCTGGCTTTCACAGCACCACACTCTGGTGGTGAACATTTTCAAGGGTGGTAGTGGACCAAATACCCTGAGGAGAATCTGCAAGTATGTAATAACAAGAAGCCACCTCATGGCACAAATAACATATCAAAATCTCAACCCCATAAATTCCTTATGCCCCCCAAAGGCATTCTAGCCTTATAACCCTCCTTATGACCCCCATTGCACAAACAGGCCATGCAGCAAGGGTCACACAAAGATCCCTTGTGATCGCTCTCTAAAGAGAGTCTCTCACTCGAGGGCTGTCACTGCTACCACCCTCAAGATCCTCTTCTCTCCCAAGAGAAAGAGAGATCTTGAGAAAACTCCCAAAACACATTCATTCATAAAACAAAACCAAAAGATTTTCAAACTTTCATTTTCAAGAATACAGATTTTCTTATTCAACAACTTTCAGAAATAAACAAAAACAGGTCATTAAAAGTAAAAATGAAACCAACCTTAATCTGCCCAAAGGTTATAATGATATCTGAAGAAGAGCTGCCCAATCCACAATTCTTTATTTTCCTTAATCAATTTCTTTATCCCATAACATTATTTTTCTTCCAAATTTTCTTCTGTCTCCAAAAATGGAGAGTGGGTGATTACCCAGCTATTCCCAAAAATCTTCCTTAAGAAGCTCACTCTCTGAGTTCTCACAGGATTCTAAAAAAAATCAACAAAAAGAAGGAAGAAAGAAAAAATGCAAAAAGACTTTCCTTCCAAGAGGGAAAATCTGGATTTGATTTTCACTTCAATTTTCAATTTTCGCTCAACTCAAAAAAGCCAATTTTTAAAGCGTTAAAAAGATCATAATAAAGTAGAAACTTGCCTAAAATTACCCCTAACCCCTAGGTATACCTTATGGGCTTCAGGAAACCCTAATAAACTACCCCTAGGTGTTCATTTAACCCATTTTAAACCCCTCTGAAGTTTATTTTCGGGTCAAACATAAGTTGACCTCTCCAAATATTATATTCTCAAAATATCTTTTTGACAACACATTATTTTATTTAAAATTAATAATAATTAACACTTTCCCATCAAGAGACAAGATAAAATATTTAAATTTACATCCACACATGTGTCAAGTGACACTAATAAAATACTTTTACAAAAATAAACATGAAATTGTCTCTTGAGGTTTTTTTTTTACACAATAAATTTAAGTAACACATAACACACATGCAGCATATACTGATACGAATAAAATACAACACAAACGGGGTTTTGTCTCTCCAAATAGACAAACCCTGGCTTTACGAACATACATAAGTCTAGGTTTGATTCTCCGTAATTTTCCATGGTCACATGGTAAATTTCCTGCGCATCTCAATTTACACATTAGTACTCCCAAATATTCATATAAAATATAATTCAATAATACAACAATGCACATCATTACTTGCATACAATTTTCATCTGCACAGATTGAATACATCTTTTGTCAAGCAAATTCACATAAGCAATTTTCATCCCAATTCACATAAACTAAACATACATCATAGTTCTATATTCAAAGTAAAGTCCTGCAATTTCAATAACGACATCTATCATTGCAATATCATTCTTTCTAATAATCATGTAGTGTTCTATCTCATAAAGCATGTAAGTAAAACATCAATTCATAGCAATGTTATCCAATATCCTGAAATCATAAAAGTTCTAAATCTCAAAATGCATCAAAACGGAGTATCCATAGTAGTCTAAAATATAAAATCCACTGAATGTCAAACTGAGTCGAGGTGAGGCCTCACATCCTCCCCCTCTAGGCATGAACTTCCTCCTGGAGTTCATCAAAGAGGTGAGGGTACTTTGATCTCATATGTGCTGCGTCCTTCCATGAAGCCGTAACCTTATCATAACAATCCCACTGGACCCTAACCTGGTCCAGCTCTCGACCTCGAAGGGCCAATGTCCGGCGTGCCAAAATGCGAATGAGCTCCAAAGCTAGCTGCCCATCCGACTCCACCTACAAGGCATCCCAATCTAAAAGGTGAGACTCATCAGAGATATATTTTCTCAAAACTGAAACATGAAACACGTCGTGGATGCGTGACAGGCTAGGTGGCAAAGCTAAACGGTAGGCTACTGGGCCTATCCTCTCCAGAATCTCAAAAGGTCCTACAAAGCGAGGTGCGAGCTTAGAACCCTTTCCGTAACGGATCGGACTCTTGTGCGGTCGCACTCTCAAGAAAACTCTGTCTCCAACCAAGTAACTACGGTCAATCCTCTTTGCATCGGCATACTTCTTCTGTCTATCCTGAGCCTCTCTGAGACGTTGCCTAATCAAATCCACCTGCTGTTCCATATCTCGAACTAACTCAGGACCAATAGCAACTCTATCCTCTATGCGATCCCAACTCAAGGGCGTCCTGCAAGGCCTGCCGTATAATGCCTGGTAGGGTGGCATTCCCAAAGAAGTGTGATGCCCATTGTTATAGGCAAACTCCACTAAGGGAAGATACTCCTCCCACCGGGTCTGATGATCCATGACGTACATACGAAGCATATCCTCTAACACCTGATTGACTCTCTCTGTCTGACCATCTGTCTTCGGGTGATAAGCTGTACTGAAATTGAGCTTTGTGCCCATAGCTGCCTGTAATGACTTCCAAAAGGTAGAAGTGAAAAGAGAATCCCTGTCAAAAATAATCTTGCGGGGTACGCCATGTAGTCTAACAATGTCTCGCAAGAACACCTGTGCTACTGCAGGTGCTGTGAATGTAGTACGAACTGGTGAAAAGTGAGCTACTTTGGTCAGCTTGTCAACTGTCACCAAGATAGCATCATGGCGACGAGAAGACATAGGGAGACCAATGATGAAATCCATGGATATAGTATCCCACTTCCACTCTGGTATAGCATGAGACTGAAGCAACCCACCTGGATGGCGGTGCTCCGCCTTTACCCTCTGACACTCGAGACACCGAGCTACTATCTCAGAAATGAGCTGCCGCATTCCCGGCCAATGATACAACTGCCTCAAGTCTGCATGCAACTTCTTAACCCCGGGATGCACAACATAAGGAGCTCTATGAGCTTCTGAGACAATGAACTCTCGCAACCCTGCGGAGGAAGGTACATAAATGCGCCCTTTGTGGCATAATAGTCCATCGGACTCCAAGGAATAATCCACATATTTCCCTTCTAGAGTGACTTGAGAACGTAACACCTGACAAACCTCTGCATACCATCCATCCTCAGATAAGTGCCGAAGTATACGGTCCCTCAAGTCTGTGCCCATGGATAGGGTGCAAACCTCATGATGTCTCCTACTCAAGGCATCTGCAACTACATTTTCCTTTCCCTTGATGTAGTGAACGTCAAAATCATATTCGCACAAAAACTCCATCCATCTCCTCTGACGTGCATTAAGGTTCGGCTGAGTGAAGATATACTGAAGACTCTGATGATATGAATGCAACTCAAAGTGATGTCCTAAAAGGAAGTGTCTCCACCTCACAAGTGCATGCACTACTGCTGCGAGCTCAAGGTCATGAGTGGGATAATTAAGTTCATGAGTCTTAAGTTTCCTAGACTCGAAAGCTATGGCCTTACCACCTTGCATAAGAACTGCCCCTAAACCCTCTAAGGAAGCATCGGTACAAACCATGAAATCAGCTGAAGGATCTGGTACAACAAGGATAGGAGCACTAGTAAGTGCCTTCTTGAGTTCCTGAAAGGCCTTCTCGCACTTCTCAGTCCACTCAAATTTCTTCCCTTTACGCTGAAGAGAGGTAATAGGGTGTGCGACTCTGGAGAAGCCTTCGACAAAACGTCGGTAATATCCTGCTAGACCCATAAAACTCCTGACCTCTGTCACACTGGTAGGCGCTGGCCAATCCATAATAGCCCTAATCTTTGATGGGTCCACTGAGATCCCATCACCGGTAATAACGTGTCCAAGGTACTTGACCTCAGATCGAAAGAAAGCACACTTTGATAGGCTGCCAAACAACTGGTTATCTCGCAAACACTGCAATACCTGTTTCAGGTGCTCCTCATGCTCCTTCTCATTCTGAGAATATATCAATATATCATCGAGGAACACAATAACAAAACGGTCCAGAAAGGTATGGAACACCCCATTCATGAGACTCATAAAAACTGCTGGGGCATTCGTAAGTCCAAAGGGGACTACGGTAAACTCATAGTGACCATATCTAGTGCGAAATGCGGTCTTGTGGATATCGCTTTCCACTATTCTCAACTGATGGTATCCTGACTTCAGATCTATTTTGGAAAAGACTTTGGCACCCTGAAGCTGGTCAAATAAATCATCAATTCTGGGCAAGGGCTATCGGTTCTTGATGGTTACTTTATTTAGCTCTGATAATCCATACACAATCGGAGAGATCCATCCTTCTTCTTAACGAAGATAATTGGTGCACCCCACGGGGATACGCTAGGACGGATATGACCCTTCTCAAGAAGTTCCTCAAGCTGAATTTTAAGTTCATTAAGCTCATTTGTGGTCATTCTATAAGGTGCTCTGGAAACTGGCTCGGCTCCTGGTACTAGGTCTATATGAAAATCAATCTCTCTGCGGGGAGGCATTCCCGGTAACTCTGAAGGAAATACATCTGAATATCCCTGAAGGATAGGATGGTCATCGAGCGATGTTTCTTTTTCCTCCTCTTCTCCTCTGTCACTGATAGTGATAGCAAAAGGCTGACATCCCTTCCGCATGCTCCGCTTGAGCTGCATTGCGGAGATCATACGAAGAGATACGGGCCTCTGAATCCCGGTGATAACTATGGGCGTACCATGATCATCCTCACACTCGATCTTTTTCAGGTGGCAATCCATCTTGGCTCTGTGGGCATAAAGCCAATCCATGCCAAGTACGATTCCATAAGATCCAAGTGGAGTCACTCTAAGGTCTACTACAGTGGTGGTCTTGCCAATCTGCAACTGACATGCCCTAACTTCTGATTCCACTGACACTCTAGCCCCTGAAGCTAATTCCACTTCCCAACTGACACCCTGCTTAGTTGCCACTAGCCCGCAACGCTCCACAACCAACGGAGATATAAAGGAGTCAGTAGCTCCTGAATCAAACAAAATAGATACATTGTTACCTCTGATGATACCTGAAGATTCGATAACCATGGCTTGATGATCGGCCTGGCGGTTGTCAACCGCTGCAAATACTCTATGGGACCTGCCCATATCACCAACTGTCGGCTCTGAAGCGGCCATCCGCTGACTCCCTGCTACCTGTCCCTAAGGGCAATCCCTCGCCAAGTGCCCCATGGCTCCGCAAGTAAAGCAAGCACCCCGTGCCTGGAACTGGGCACCCTAAGGCCTAGAAAATCCCTGACCTCCTGTCCTACTGGATCCGCTGTACCCACCCCTGGAGGACTGCTGAGTCCCCGCCGGCTGTGTGTACTGCCCCTGTGCTCTCTGATCACGTTTCTGTCCCTGAGTCTGCCACTGCTTGGGCTTGGAGCCCTGCTGATACTGTGGAGGCTTCTGTTTCTGGTTCTGTGGTGTCTGTTGTGGAGGAGGGGGTTTGGAGAACCCCTGAGAATTTCGGTTGTTCCCCTTCCAATGTGGTTTCTGGAATCCATAAGTCTGCGGTGCGGGATTTCGGTTCTGATACCGATCCCTATTGTCCTGTGGTCTAACCTGAATTTCCTCGGCAATCAGTGCCTTCTCTACAGCAACCCGAAGGCTCTCTGGAGCGGACATCCTAACAGGCCCGGCTATACCGGCATTCAATCCCCTGATGAAGCGGTTTACAAGAAGTTTCTCATCCTTTAGATAATCTACATATGGCAACAACTCAAAGAATTTACTCTCATACTGGGTTACTGACAAGCCTTTTTGTTGGAGATTGTGAAATTTGTCTATACGACGCTGCGTGAAGTGCTCTGATAGGTACCTCTCACGGAACCTCTCGGTGAATATCTCCCAAGTGAGTGTATCAGGTGCTAATCCGCATTTGTACTCTTCCTGTCTCCACCAGGTGGAGGTTGTTCCTCTTAGAAGATGAACTGCAACACGTGCTTTCAAGTTGCTCTCATAAGAACGCAACGCAAAGCACCTCTCAAGACTCAGAAGCCATGCCTCGGCCTCTACTCCATCTGTAGAACCTCCGAAGGATGGTGGTTGGAGGCGCATGACCTCCCTGATGAGATCCCCTGGATCTCGACGACCTCTCTCAAAATAGACTGGTTCCACCGCAGGAGGTGGTCCTGGCATATGCATTGACTCTGGCTCATTACCACCCTGGCTCTCTACAGGAATCGGAGCTGGGCTCCTGCTCCGTTCTCTATCAACAGATCTATAACTCCCAGAGTCATGACTCCTAACTCGAGGGTTCTCTGTTGGAATCCTTTCCTGAACAATGCCAATAAGATTCTGAATGGCTGCTAGAAGGTCACGGTTAGGTTCATTTGGCTGTTCGGGAGGTGCTCCTGGGTTCTCCTCTGGAACCGATGCCTCCCTCTCTTCCTCATCGCGAGCTAGGTGCTCACGTCTAGGACCCCGTCCGTGCTTGCGAGCTTGTCGCGTCAACGGAGGCATCCTAAGAGGAAAATAATACAAAACAATTAATTTATTTCTTTTAGAATTAAAATTATTTAAATTCAAAATTCCATTAACAAAATAATTTAAAATATTCTAAAGCGAAACGTAAGTGAGTAAGGCTCCTAGTGTGGAAACCTTGCTCTGATACCAAAATGTCATGCCCAAAATTTAGGGCAAAAACGGAACAAATTTTTTTTTCACAAGATACTAATTTAATTTAAAAACACACTCTTGCGACAAGCGCTAGAGAAAATTTCATTAATAAATTCAAGCTCATTCTGAAACGAACGAAGCATCGACAGTCAGTTATATTCTAATCGCGGAATAACCTACTGGTTTAAATTTTATCTCCGAAAGATATTTAATTAATAGTTTTATTAAATTAATCATACTAAAAGTATTAGGAGAGATATTTTAATTTATCCTCCATTAAGACTATATAGTCTTTTTAATTCTTTTATATTTCTCTTTATAATTTAACCAAAATTAAAATCAGGATTAAATAAATATATACATATATACATAATTGATTATGCATACATTTATATATTTAAAATTTAATTACTTATACAAAAATGCTCAAATTCATACAATTATATACATATATATATAATTTCCATATGTGTTTATGGAAACATATGTATATGTATATTTAACTAAACTGGTAAGTATTTTAATTATTATTTTAATTAACATTAACCTGCCCTAACCTCCACTCGGTTAGGGTTTTAAACCCTATACATTATTATATATTTTTTTTAACTGTTAAACTTCATGGCCGGGCTGAAGCCCTTGGCGACCATGAATTCCATCTATATTTTAATGCAGGTCACGGAGGAGCAAAACAGGTCCGGCCGCGTGCGCGCCATTGTGTGAGCGCATAGTGGGCGCCGCGGCTCCACTGTGTGCCCACACAGCGGGCGCCGCTGGTGGCACCACTGTGTGGCCACACAGTGGCGGCCACGGCCGTCCACTGTGTGCCCACACAGTGGGAGCCGCAAGCGGCTCCACTGTGCGTGCACACAGTGGGTGCCGCGCGGTCGTCCACTGTGCGTACGCACAGAGGAGCCCGCGGGGACCCCTAAACTTTGTTTTAATTTTTTTTTTTTAAATTTATTTATTTTTTTTAATTAAAATACATAATAATATTTATATGTATATATATATATATATAAATATATATATATTTATATATATATATATATATATTTATAAATAACTTAAATAAGCATAGTAACAATAAAAATAAAATTTATTTCAATATAAATTTATATAAGGTTTTTTTTTGAAGAGAATTTTACATACAAAATTCTAAACTAATATAATAAAGAAAAAGATAACATTAAGTTTAATAAAAAATAGAAATATATATATATATATTAATATATATAAATTCATTTATAAAACTAGCTTTTAAATCAATGTTAACAAAAATACAATTCAAAGTATTTTATAAAGATACATTATACTTTTTCTGGAAATAAAGAAATCCATTTATATATTCTTTTTTTTTTTTTAAATAGATTATTCACTTAAAACAACTTTTTTTATAAAAAAATACATAGAAATCTTTCAACAACAATAATCTTTTATTTGCCACAAGTGAAATATAATTAAAGTCAAAATGAAAAACAAATCTTTTATTTCTTTCCATAATACAAGAAGCTTTTTGCATGCAACACAATTTAAACCCCTTTTTTTTTATAAACCAGAAGTAGAAATAACAAGCTTTTCTTTCTTTAAAACATCTCTAAAATATTCTACCAAATTTATAGAATGATTTCTCTGAACAGTCACAACATTAAGACTTCAAGTCTACTATTACAAATTTCAACTTGCTTCTCCTTTCTCTTGAATTTGAGGCATTTATTTACAACAACTTTAAACATACATCTGCAACTGAATTCAAATATCTTCAAATACAATCTTCTGAATATCTTTCATGAATCCTATCCTCTTTCTTCTGAATTTCCTGCATAATAGAAAACACAAAATCGACCACGGAGTGCTCACCTCCCAGCCTAGGCTAACTGGTAGCCACCCCCGAGCTCGGAGAACCGATTCCTAGACGGGTACAAACAGGCAAACACAAAGAAACACAAAGCATACAAATATTCCAGACACATTCCCAACCTGGCTTTCACAGCACCACACTCTGGTGGTGAACATTTTCAAGGGTGGTAGTGGACCAAATACCCTGAGGAGAATCTGCAAGTATGTAATAACAAGAAGCCACCTCATGGCACAAATAACATATCAAAATCTCAACCCCATAAATTCCTTATGCCCCCCAAAGGCATTCTAGCCTTATAACCCTCCTTATGACCCCCATTGCACAAACAGGCCATGCAGCAAGGGTCACACAAAGATCCCTTGTGATCGCTCTCTAAAGAGAGTCTCTCACTCGAGGGCTGTCACTGCTACCACCCTCAAGATCCTCTTCTCTCCCAAGAGAAAGAGAGATCTTGAGAAAACTCCCAAAACACATTCATTCATAAAACAAAACCAAAAGATTTTCAAACTTTCATTTTCAAGAATACAGATTTTCTTATTCAACAACTTTCAGAAATAAACAAAAACAGGTCATTAAAAGTAAAAATGAAACCAACCTTAATCTGCCCAAAGGTTATAATGATATCTGAAGAAGAGCTGCCCAATCCACAATTCTTTATTTTCCTTAATCAATTTCTTTATCCCATAACATTATTTTTCTTCCAAATTTTCTTCTGTCTCCAAAAATGGAGAGTGGGTGATTACCCAGCTATTCCCAAAAATCTTCCTTAAGAAGCTCACTCTCTGAGTTCTCACAGGATTCTAAAAAAAATCAACAAAAAGAAGGAAGAAAGCAAAAATGCAAAAAGACTTTCCTTCCAAGAGGGAAAATCTGGATTTGATTTTCACTTCAATTTTCAATTTTCGCTCAACTCAAAAAAGCCAATTTTTAAAGCGTTAAAAAGATCATAATAAAGTAGAAACTTGCCTAAAATTACCCCTAACCCCTAGGTATACCTTATGGGCTTCAGGAAACCCTAATAAACTACCCCTAGGTGTTCATTTAACCCATTTTAAACCCCTCTGAAGTTTATTTTCGGGTCAAACATAAGTTGACCTCTCCAAATATTATATTCTCAAAATATCTTTTTGACAACACATTATTTTATTTAAAATTAATAATAATTAACACTTTCCCATCAAGAGACAAGATAAAATATTTAAATTTACATCCACACATGTGTCAAGTGACACTAATAAAATACTTTTACAAAAATAAACATGAAATTGTCTCTTGAGGTTTTTTTTTTACACAATAAATTTAAATAACACATAACACACATGCAGCATATACTGATACGAATAAAATACAACACAAACGGGGTTTTGTCTCTCCAAATAGACAAACCCTGGCTTTACGAACATACATAAGTCTAGGTTTGATTCTCCGTAATTTTCCATGGTCACATGGTAAATTTCCTGCGCATCTCAATTTACACATTAGTACTCCCAAATATTCATATAAAATATAATTCAATAATACAACAATGCACATCATTACTTGCATACAATTTTCATCTGCACAGATTGAATACATCTTTTGTCAAGCAAATTCACATAAGCAATTTTCATCCCAATTCACATAAACTAAACATACATCATAGTTCTATATTCAAAGTAAAGTCCTGCAATTTCAATAACGACATCTATCATTGCAATATCATTCTTTCTAATAATCATGTAGTGTTCTATCTCATAAAGCATGTAAGTAAAACATCAATTCATAGCAATGTTATCCAATATTCTGAAATCATAAAAGTTCTAAATCTCAAAATGCATCAAAACGGAGTATCCATAGTAGTCTAAAATATAAAATCCACTGAATGTCAAACTGAGTCGATGTGAGGCCTCACATCGTCCCCCTCTAGGCATGAACTTCCTCCTGGAGTTCATCAAAGAGGTGAGGGTACTTTGATCTCATATGTGCTGCGTCCTCCCATGAAGCCGTAACCTCATCATAACAATCCCACTGGACCCTAACCTGGTCCAGCTCTCGACCTCGAAGGGCCAATGTCCGGCGTGCCAAAATGCGAATGGGCTCCAAAGCTAGCTGCCCGTCCGACTCCACCTGCAAGGCATCCCAATCTAAAAGGTGAGACTCATCATAGATATATTTTCTCAAAACTGAAACATGAAACACGTCGTGGATGCGTGACAGGCTAGGTGGCAAAGCTAAACGGTAGGCTACTGGGCCTATCCTCTCCAGAATCTCAAAAGGTCCTACAAAGCGAGGTGCGAGCTTAGAACCCTTTCCGTAACGGATTGGACTCTTGTGCGGTCGCACTCTCAAGAAAACTCTGTCTCCAACCAAGTAACTACGGTCAATCCTCTTTGCATCGGCATACTTCTTCTGTCTATCCTGAGCCTCTCTGAGACGCTGCCTAATCAAATCCACCTGTTGTTCCATATCTCGAACTAACTTAGGACCAATAGCAACTCTATCCTCTATGCTATCCCAACTCAAGGGCGTCCTGCAAGGCCTGTCGTATAATGCCTGGTAGGGTGGCATTCCCAAAGAAGTGTGATGCCCATTGTTATAGGCAAACTCCACTAAGGGAAGATACTCCTCCCACCGGGTCTGATGATCCATGACGTACATACGAAGCATATCCTCTAACACCTGATTGACTCTCTCTGTCTGACCATCTGTCTCCGGGTGATAAGCTGTACTGAAATTGAGCTTTGTGCCCATAGCTGCCTGTAATGACTTCCAAAAGGTAGAAGTGAAAAGAGAATTCCTGTCAGAAATAATCTTGCGGGGTACGCCATGTAGTCTAACAATGTCTCGCAAGAACACCTGTGCTACTGCAGGTGCTGTGAATGTAGTACGAACTGGTGAAAAGTGAGCTACTTTGGTCAGCTTGTCAACTGTCACCAAGATAGCATCATGGCGACGAGAAGACATAGGGAGACCAATGATGAAATCCATGGATATAGTATCCCACTTCCACTCTGGTATAGCATGAGACTGAAGCAACCCACCTGGATGGCGGTGCTCCGCCTTTACCCTCTGACACTCGAGACACCGAGCTACTATCTCAGAAATGAGCTGCCGCATTCCCGGCCAATGATACAACTGCCTCAAGTCTGCATGCAACTTCTTAACCCCAGGATGCACAGCATAAGGAGCTATATGAGCTTCGGAGACAATGAATTCTCGCAACCCTCCAGAGGAAGGTACATAAATGCGCCCTTTGTGGCGTAATAGTCCATCGGACTCCAAGGAATAATCCACATATTTCCCTTCTAGAGTGACCTGAGAACGTAACACCTGACAAACCTCTGCATACCATCCATCCTCAGATAAGTGCCGAAGTATACGGTCCCTCAAGTCTGTGCCCATGGATAGGGTGCAAACCTCATGACGTCTCCTACTCAAGGCATCTGCAACTACATTTTCCTTTCCCTTGATGTAGTGAACGTCAAAATCATATTCGCACAAAAACTCCATCCATCTCCTCTGACGTGCATTAAGGTTCGGCTGAGTGAAGATATACTGAAGACTTTGATGATCTGAATGCAACTCAAAGTGATGTCCTAAAAGGAAGTGTCTCCACCTCACAAGTGCATGCACTACTGCTGCGAGCTCAAGGTCATGAGTGGGATAATTAAGTTCATGAGTCTTAAGTTTCCTAGACTCGAAAGCTATGGCCTTACCACCTTGCATAAGAACTGCCCCTAAACCCTCTAAGGAAGCATCGGTACAAACCATGAAATCAGCTGAAGGATCTGGTACAACAAGGATAGGAGCACTAGTAAGTGCCTTCTTGAGTTCCTGAAAGGCCTTCTCGCACTTCTCTGTCCACTCAAATTTCTTCCCTTTACGCTGAAGAGAGGTAATAGGGTGTGCGACTCTGGAGAAGCCTTCGACAAAACGTCGGTAATATCCTGCTAGACCCATAAAACTCCTGACCTCTGTCACACTGGTAGGCGCTGGCCAATCCATAATAGCCCTAATCTTTGATGGGTCCACTGAGATCCCATCACCGGTAATAACGTGTCCAAGGTACTTGACCTCAGATCGAAAGAAAGCACACTTTGATAGGCTGCCAAACAACTGGTTATCTCGCAAACACTGCAATACCTGTTTCAGGTGCTCCTCATGCTTCTTCTCATTCCGAGAATATATCAATATATCATCGAGGAACACAATAACAAAACGGTCCAGAAAGGTACGGAACACCCCATTCATGAGACTCATAAAAACTGCTGGGGCATTCGTAAGTCCAAAGGGGACTACGGTAAACTCATAGTGACCATATCTAGTGCGAAATGCGGTCTTGTGGATATCGCTTTCCACTATTCTCAACTGATGGTATCCTGACTTCAGATCTATTTTGGAAAAGACTTTGGCACCCTGAAGCTGGTCAAATAAATCATCAATTCTGGGCAAGGGATATCGGTTCTTGATGGTTACTTTATTTAGCTCCGGTAATCCATACACAATCGGAGAGATCCATCCTTCTTCTTAACGAAGATAATTGGTGCACCCCACGGGGATACGCTAGGACGGATATGACCCTTCTCAAGAAGTTCCTCAAGCTGAATTTTAAGTTCATTAAGCTCATTTGTGGTCATTCTATAAGGTGCTCTGGAAACTGGCTCGGCTCCTGGTACTAGGTCTATATGAAAATCAATCTCTCTGCGGGGAGGCATTCCTGGTAACTCTGAAGGAAATACATCTGAATATCCCTGAAGGATAGGATGGTCATCGAGCGATGTTTCTTTTTCCTCCTCTTCTCCTCTGTCACTGATAGTGATAGCAAAAAGCTGACATCCCTTCCGCATGCTCCGCTTGAGCTGCATTGCGGAGATCATACGAAGAGATACGGGCCTCTAAATCCCGGTGATAACTATGGGCGTACCATGATCATCCTCACACTCGATCTTTTTCAGGCGGCAATCCATCTTGGCTTTGTGGGCATAAAGCCAATCCATGCCAAGTACGATTCCATAAGATCCAAGTGGAGTCACTCTAAGGTCTACTACAGTGGTGGTCTTGCCAATCTGCAACTGACATGCCCTAACTTCTGATTCCACTGACACTCTAGCCCCTGAAGCTAATTCCACTTCCCAACTGACACCCTGCTTAGTTGCCACTAGCCCGCAACGCTCCACAACCAACGGAGATATAAAGGAGTCAGTAGCTCCTGAATCAAACAAAATAGATACATTGTTACCTCTGATGATACCTGAAGATTCGATAACCGTGGCTTGATGATCGGCCTGGTGGTTGTCAACCGCTGCAAATACTCTATGGGACCTGCCCATATCACCAACTGTCGGCTCTAAAGCGGCCATCCGCTGACTCCCTGCTACCTGTCCCTAAGGGCAATCCCTCGCCAAGTGCCCCATGGCTCCGCAAGTAAAGCAAGCACCCCGTGCCTGGAACTGGGTACCCTAAGGCCTAGAAAATCCCTGACCTCCTGTCCTACTGGATCCGCTGTACCCACCCCTGGAGGACTGCTGAGTCCCCGCCGGCTGTGTGTACTGCCCCTGTGCTCTCTGATCACGTTTCTGTCCCTGAGTCTGCCACTGCTTGGGCTTGGAGCCCTGCTGATACTGTGGAGGCTTCTGTTTCTGGTTCTGTGGTGTCTGTTATGGAGGAGGGGGTTTGGAGAACCCCTGAGAATTTCGGTTGTTCCCCTTCCAATGTGGTTTCTGGAATCCATAAGTCTGCGGTGCGGGATTTCGGTTCTGATATCGATCCCTATTGTCCTGTGGTCTAACCTGAATTTCCTCGGCAATCAGTGCCTTCTCTACAGCAACCCGAAGGCTCTCTGGAGCGGACATCCTAACAGGCCCGGCTATACCGGCATTCAATCCCCTGATGAAGCGGTTTACAAGAAGTTTCTCATCCTTTAGATAATCTACATATGGCAACAACTCAAAGAATTTACTCTCATACTGGGTTACTGACAAGCCTTTTTGTTGGAGATTGTGAAATTTGTCTATACGACGCTGCCTGAAGTGCTCTGATAGGTACCTCTCACGGAACCTCTCGGTGAATATCTCCCAAGTGAGTGTATCAGGTGCTAATCCGCATTTGTACTCTTCCTGTCTCCACCAGGTGGAGGTTGTTCCTCTCAGAAGATGAACTGCAACACGTGCTTTCAAGTTGCTCTCATAAGAACGCAACGCAAAGCACCTCTCAAGACTCAGAAGCCATGCCTCGGCCTCTACTCCATCTGTAGAACCTCCGAAGGATGGTGGTTGGAGGCGCATGACCTCCCTGATGAGATCCCCTGGATCTCGACGACCTCTCTCAAAATAGACTGGTTCCACCGCAGGAGGTGGTCCTGGCATATGCACTGACTCTGGCTCATTACCACCCTGGCTCTCTACAGGAATCAGAGCTGGGTTCTTGCTCCGTTCTCTATCAATAGATCTATGACTCCCAGAGTCATGACTCCTAACCGGAGGGTTCTCTGCTGGAATCCTTTCCTGAACAATGCCAATAAGATTCTGAATGGCTGCTAGAAGGTCACGGTTAGGTTCATTTGGCTGTTCGGGAGGTGCTCCTGGGTTCTCCTCTGGAACCGATGCCTCCCTCTCTTCCTCATCGCGAGCTAGGTGCTCACGTCTAGGACCCCGTCCGCGCTTGCGAGCTTGTCGCATCAACGGAGGCATCCTAAGAGGAAAATAATACAAAACAATTAATTTATTTCTTTTAGAATTAAAATTATTTAAATTCAAAATTCCATTAACAAAATAATTTAAAATATTCTAAGGCGAAACGTAAGTGAGTAAGGCTCCTAGTGTGGAAACCTTGCTCTGATACCAAAATGTCATGCCCAAAATTTAGGGCAAAAACGGAACAATTTTTTTTTTAACAAGATACTAATTTAATTTAAAAACACACTCTTGCGACAAGCGCTAGAGAAAATTCCATTAATAAATTCAAGCTCATTCTGAAACGAACGAAGCATCGACAGTCAGTTATATTCTAATCGCGGAATAACCTACTGGTTTAAATTTTATCTCCGAAAGATATTTAATTAATAGTTTTATTAAATTAATCATACTAAAAGTATTAGGAGAGATATTTTAATTTATCCTCCATTAAGAATATATAGTCTTTTTAATTCTTTTATATTTCTCTTTATAATTTAACCAAAATTAAAATCAGGATTAAATAAATATATACATATATACATAATTGATTATGCATACATTTATATATTTAAAATTTAATTACTTATACAAAAATGCTCAAATTCATACAATTATATATATATATATATAATTTCCATATGTGTTTATGGAAACATATGTATATGTATATTTAACTAAACTGGTAAGTATTTTAATTATTATTTTAATTAACATTAACCTGCCCTAACCTCCACTCGGTTAGGGTTTTAAACCCTATACATTATTATATATTTTTTTTAACTATTAAACTTCATGGCCGGGCCGAAGCCCTTGGCGACCATGAATTCCATCTATATTTTAATGCAGGTCACGGAGGAGCAAAACAGGTCCGGCCGCGTGCGCGCCATTGTGTGAGCGCATAGTGGGCGCCGCGGCTCCACTGTGTGCCCACACAGCGGGCGCCGCTGGCGGCACCACTGTGTGGCCACACAGTGGCGGCCGCGGCCGTCCACTGTGTGCCCACACAGTGGGAGCCGCAAGCGGCTCCACTGTGCGTGCACACAGTGGGCGCCGCGCGGTCGTCCACTGTGCGTACGCACAGAGGAGCCCGCGGGGACCCCTAAACTTCGTTTTAATTTTTTTTTTTTAAATTTATTTATTTTTTTTAATTAAAATACATAATAATATTTATATGTATATATATATATATATATAAATATATATATATTTATATATATATATATATATATATTTATAAATAACTTAAATAAGCATAGTAACAATAAAAATAAAATTTATTTCAATATAAATTTATATAAGGTTTTTTTTTGAAGAGAATTTTACATACAAAATTCTAAATTAATATAATAAAGAAAAAGATAACATTAAGTTTAATCAAAAATAGAAATATATATATATATATATATATATATATATATATATATATATATATATAAATTCATTTATAAAACTAGCTTTTAAATCAATGTTAACAAAAATACAATTCAAAGTATTTTATAAAGATACATTATACTTTTTCTGGAAATAAAGAAATCCATTTATATATTCTTTTTTTTTTTTAAAATAGATTATTCACTTAAAACAACTTTTTTTATAAAAAAATACATAGAAATCTTTCAACAACAATAATCTTTTATTTGCCACAAGTGAAATATAATTAAAGTCAAAATGAAAAACAAATCTTTTATTTCTTTCCATAATACAAGAAGCTTTTTGCATGCAACACAATTTAAACCCCTTTTTTTTTATAAACCAGAAGTAGAAATAACAAGCTTTTCTTTCTTTAAAACATCTCTAAAATATTCTACCAAATTTATAGAATGATTTCTCTGAACAGTCACAACATTAAGACTTCAAGTCTACTATTACAAATTTCAACTTGCTTCTCCTTTCTCTTGAATTTGAGGCATTTATTTACAACAACTTTAAACATACATCTGCAACTGAATTCAAATATCTTCAAATACAATCTTCTGAATATCTTTCATGAATCCTATCCTCTTTCTTCTGAATTTCCTGCATAATAGAAAACACAAAATCGACCACGGAGTGCTCACCTCCCAGCCTAGGCTAACTGGTAGCCACCCCCGAGCTCGGAGAACCAATTCCTAGACGGGTACAAACAGGCAAACACAAAGAAACACAAAGCATACAAATATTCCAGACACATTCCCAACCTGGCTTTCACAGCACCACACTCTGGTGGTGAACATTTTCAAGGGTGGTAGTGGACCAAATACCCTGAGGAGAATCTGCAAGTATGTAATAACAAGAAGCCACCTCATGGCACAAATAACATATCAAAATCTCAACCCCATAAATTCCTTATGCCCCCCAAAGGCATTCTAGCCTTATAACCCTCCTTATGACCCCCATTGCACAAACAGGCCATGCAGCAAGGGTCACACAAAGATCCCTTGTGATCGCTCTCTAAAGAGAGTCTCTCACTCGAGGGCTGTCACTGCTACCACCCTCAAGATCCTCTTCTCTCCCAAGAGAAAGAGAGATCTTGAGAAAACTCCCAAAACACATTCATTCATAAAACAAAACCAAAAGATTTTCAAACTTTCATTTTCAAGAATACAGATTTTCTTATTCAACAACTTTCAGAAATAAACAAAAACAGGTCATTAAAAGTAAAAATGAAACCAACCTTAATCTGCCCAAAGGTTATAATGATATCTGAAGAAGAGCTGCCCAATCCACAATTCTTTATTTTCCTTAATCAATTTCTTTATCCCATAACATTATTTTTCTTCCAAATTTTCTTCTGTCTCCAAAAATGGAGAGTGGGTGATTACCCAGCTATTCCCAAAAATCTTCCTTAAGAAGCTCACTCTCTGAGTTCTCACAGGATTCTAAAAAAAATCAACAAAAAGAAGGAAGAAAGCAAAAATGCAAAAAGACTTTCCTTCCAAGAGGGAAAATCTGGATTTGATTTTCACTTCAATTTTCAATTTTCGCTCAACTCAAAAAAGCCAATTTTTAAAGCGTTAAAAAGATCATAATAAAGTAGAAACTTGCCTAAAATTACCCCTAACCCCTAGGTATACCTTATGGGCTTCAGGAAACCCTAATAAACTACCCCTAGGTGTTCATTTAACCCATTTTAAACCCCTCTGAAGTTTATTTTCGGGTCAAACATAAGTTGACCTCTCCAAATATTATATTCTCAAAATATCTTTTTGATAACACATTATTTTATTTAAAATTAATAATAATTAACACTTTCCCATCAAGAGACAAGATAAAATATTTAAATTTACATCCACACATGTGTCAAGTGACACTAATAAAATACTTTTACAAAAATAAACATGAAATTGTCTCTTGAGGTTTTTTTTTTACACAATAAATTTAAATAACACATAACACACATGCAGCATATACTGATACGAATAAAATACAACACAAACGGGGTTTTGTCTCTCCAAATAGACAAACCCTGGCTTTACGAACATACATAAGTCTAGGTTTGATTCTCCGTAATTTTCCATGGTCACATGGTAAATTTCCTGCGCATCTCAATTTACACATTAGTACTCCCAAATATTCATATAAAATATAATTCAATAATACAACAATGCACATCATTACTTGCATACAATTTTCATCTGCACAGATTGAATACATCTTTTGTCAAGCAAATTCACATAAGCAATTTTCATCCCAATTCACATAAACTAAACATACATCATAGTTCTATATTCAAAGTAAAGTCCTGCAATTTCAATAATGACATCTATCATTGCAATATCATTCTTTCTAATAATCATGTAGTGTTTTATCTCATAAAGCATGTAAGTAAAACATCAATTCATAGCAATGTTATCCAATATCCTGAAATCATAAAAGTTCTAAATCTCAAAATGCATCAAAACAGAGTATCCATACTAGTCTAAAATATAAAATCCACTGAATGTCAAACTGAGTCGAGGTGAGGCCTCACAATAACTTAAATAAGCATAGTAAAAATAAAAAATGAAATTTATTTCAATATAAATTTATATATGGTTTTTTTTTGAAAGAGAATTTTACATACAAAATTCTAAACTAATATAACAAAGAAAAAAAGATAACATTAAGTTTAATCAAATATATATATATATATATATATATATATATATATATATATATAAATTCATCTGTAAAACTAGCTTTTAAATCAATGTTAACAAAAATACAATTCAAAGTATTTTACAAAGATACATTATACTTTTTCTGGTAATAAAGAAATCCATTTATATTTTTTTTTTTAAAATAGAATATTCACATAAAACAACTTTTTTAAAAAAAAATACATAGAAATCTTTCAACAACAATAATCTTTTATTTGCCACAAGTGAAATATAATTAAAGTCTAAACGAAAAACAAATCTTTTATTTCTTTCCATAATACAAGAAGCTTTTTGCATGCAACACAATTTAACCTTTCTTTTTTTTATAAACCAGAAGTAGAAATAACAAGCTTTTCTTTCTTTAAAACATCTCTAAAATATTCTACCAAATTTACAGAATGTTTTCTCTGAACAGTCACAACATTAAGACTTCAAGTCTACTATTACAAATTACAACTTGCTTCTCCTTTCTCTTGAATTGAGGCATTTATTTACAACAACTTTAAACAAACATCTGCAACTGAATTCAAATATCTTCAAATACAATCTTCTGAATATCTTTCATGAATCCTATCCTCTTTCTTCTGAATTTCCTGCATAATAGAAAACACAAAATTGACCACGGAGTGCTCACCTCCCAGCCTAGGCTAACTGGTAGCCACCCCCGAGCTCGGAGAACCAATTCCTAGATGGGTAACAAACAGGCAAACACATAGAAAAACAAGCATACAAATAATCCAGACACTTTCCCAACCTGGCTTTTCACAGCACCACACTCTGGTGGTGATCATTTTTCAAAGGGTGGTAGTGGACCAAATACCCTGAGGAGAATCTGCAAGTATGTAATAAACAAGAAGCCATCTCATGGCACAAATGAAATATCAAGAATCTCAACCCCTAAATCCTTATGCCCCCCAAAGGCATTCTAGCCTTATTACCCTCCTTATGACCCCCATTGCACAAACAGGCCATGCAGCAAGGGTCACACCAAGATCCCTTGTGATCACTCTCAAAAGAGAGTCTCTCACTCGAGGGCTGTCACTGCTACCACCCTCAAGATCCTCTTCTCTCCCAAGAGTAAGAGATCTTGAGAAAACTCCCAAAACACATTCATTCATAAAACAAAACACCAAAAGATTTTCAAACATCCATTTTCAAGAATACAGATTTCGCATTCAACAATTTCCAAACATAAACAAGAAAAAGGCATTAAAAGTAAAAATTGAAACCAACCTTAATCTGCCCAAAGGTTATTATGATTTCTGATGAAGAGCTGCCCAATCCACAAATCTTTTTCCTTCTACCCTTATTCAATTTCCTCTATTCCATCACATTATTTTTCTTCTAAATTTTCTTCTGTCTCCAAAAATGGAGAGTGGGTGATTAACCAGCTATTCCCAAAAATCTTCCTTAAGAAGCTCACTCTATGAGTTCTCACAGGATTCTAAAAAAAAAAAAAAAAAAAGAAGGAAGAAAGCAAAAATGCAAAAAAAGACTTTCCTTCCCAAAAGGAAAATATCTTGATTTGATTTCACTTCAATTTTCAATTTTCGCTCAACTCAAAAAAGCCAATTTTTAAAGCGTTAAAAAGATCATTATAAAGTAGAAACTTGTCTAAAATTACCCCTAACCCCTAGGTATACCTTATGGGCTTCAGGAAACCCTAATAAACTACCCCTAGGTGTTCATTTAACCCATTTTAAACCCCCCCGAAGTTTATTTTCGGGTCAAACATAAATTGACCTCTCCAAATATTATATTCTCAAAATATCTTTTTGACAACACATTATTTTATTTAATAATTAATTAAACACTTTCCCTCCAAGAGACAAAATAATTAAATTTAAATACACGTGTCAAGTGACACAATTAAAACACTTTTACAAAAATAAAACATGAAGTTGTCTCTTGAGGTTTTTACACATTAAAATTTAATTAACACTCTAACACTCATGCAGCATATACAGTTACGAATAAAATACAACACAAACGGGGTATTGTCTCTCCAAATAGACAAACCCTGGCTTTACGAACATACATAGGTCTAGGTTTGATTCTCCGTAATTTTCCATGGTCACATGGTAAATTTCCTGCGCATCTCAATTTACACATTAGTACTTCCAAATATCCAAATATAATATAATTCAATACTATAACAATGCACATCATCACTTGCATACAATTTTCATCTGCATAGATTGAATACATCTTTTATCAAGCAAATTCACATAAGCAATTTCATCCCAATTCACATAAACTAAACATACATCATGGTTCTATATTCAGAGTAAAGTCCTGCAAATCAATAACGACATCTAACATTGCAATATCATCCTATCCAACAATTATGTAGTGTTCTATCTCATAAAGCATGTAAGTAAATCATCAAATCATAGCAATGTTATCCAAGTCCTGAAATCATATAAATTCTAAGTCTCAAAATGCATCAAAATAAAGTATCCATAATAGTCTAAAATATAAAATCCACTGAATGTCAGACTGAGTCGAGGTGAGGCCTCACATATTATCATATGTAAGAATACAATTTAGACATTGCATATAATTTGAATTATAATAATCAAGTTTCCAATTATCTAATAACATCCACATAAACTAATCTACTAAATGGCATCATCATAATCATCATGATATTTAATCATTTGTAGATCATGCATACATAATTTCTAGCATCAAAATAAAATACTGCAAATCAAAATAAATGACATAATCATATCAATGTTATCCAAACACTGGATCATATATAATCTATGTCCATAATGCATCAAAATATAGTATCAATTGTAGGTCCAACATGAAAATAAATGAAATGCTATGACGTCTTGGGGTAGGGCCTCACACCCTCCCCCTTTAGGCATGAACTTCCTCCTAAAGTTCATAAAAAAGATGGGGATACTAAGATCTCATTTGTGTTGCATCCTCCCATGGTGTTGTAACTTTGTCATAACAATCCCATTGGACCCTAACCTAGTCCAGCTCCTGACCTCGAAGAGACAACGTCTGGCGAGCCAAAATGCAGATGGGCTCCAAAGCTAGCTACCCGTCTGACTCCACCTACAAGGCATCCCAATCCAGAATATGAGACTCATCATAAATGTACTTCCTCAAAACTAATACATGAAAGACATCGTGGATACGTGACAGGCTAGGTGGCAAAGCTAGATCATATGTAACTGGTCCTATCCTCTCAAGGATCTCAAATGGTCTGACAAAGTGAGGTGCGAGCTTAGAACCCTTTCCATAACGGATTGGAATCTTATGCGGTCACACTCTCAAGAAAACTATTTCCCCAACCATGAAGCTACGGTCTATCCTCTTCACATCTTCATACTTCATATTCCTATTTTGTGCCTCTCTAAGGAATTGTCTAATCAAATCCACCTGCTACTCCATATCACGAACTATCTTAGGACCAATAGCTACTCTATCCTCAAAGTGGTCCCAACTCAAAGTTGTCCTACAAGGTTTGTAGTAAAAATCTTGAAAAGGTGGCATCCCCAAAGAAGTGTGATGCCCATTATTATAGGCAAACTCTACCAAAGGAAGGTAATCTTCCCATCTGGTCTGATGATCCATGACGTACATATGGATAATGTCTTCTAACACCTAGTTTACCCTCTATGTTTGTCCATCTGTTTTCAGATGATAGGCTGTACTGAAGTTGAGTCTGGTACCCATTGCTGCCTGTAACGCCTTTCAAAAGGAAGAAGTGAAGATGGAATCTCTATCTGAGATGATCTTGCCTGGAATGCCATGAAGTCTGACAATATCCTGCAAGAATACATGTGCCACTACTGGTGCTGTGAAGGTAGTCCGAACTGGTGATAAGTGGGCCACTTTGGTCAACTTGTCAACCATCACCATGATGGCATCATGATGATGCGATGACATAGGAAGACCAATAAAAAAGTCCATCGATATAGTATCCCACTTCCACTCTGGTATCACATGAGATTGGAGCAACCCACCTAGATGGCGATACTCTACCTTGACTCTCTAGCACTCAAGGCATCAGACTACTAGTACAATAATGAATTGCCAGATACCTGGCCAATGATATGTGCTGCATAAGGAGCTCTATGAGCCTCCAACACAATGAATTCATGCAATCCTCTGAAAGAAAGTACATAGATGTGCCCTCTATGGTGTAGTAGTCCATTAGACTCTAATGAATAGTCTGCATACTTCCCTTCCTGGATCTCCTGAGATTGCACTACCTGACATACCTCTAAATATCACTCATCCTCTGACATCTGCTGCAATGTATGACCTCTCAAATCTGTGTCCATAGACATGGAGCATATCTCATGATGTCTCCTACTCAAGGCATCTGCAACTACGTTCTCTTTACCCTTGATGTAGTGAACATCAAAATCATACTCACATAAGAACTCCATCCATCTTCTCTGATGAGCATTAAAATTGGGCTTAATGAATATGTATTCCAAGCTTTGATGATCTGAATGAAGCTCAAAATGATGACCCAAAAGAAAATGTCTCCACCTCACAAGTGCATGCACCACTGCTGCAAGCTCAAGGTCATGAGTAGGGTAGTTAAGTTTGTGAGTCTTAATTTTCCTAGACTCATACGCTATAACTTGACCCTCCTGCATAAGGACTGCTCCTAAACCATCTAAGGAAGCATCTGTGCATACCATGAAATTAGCCGAGGGATCTGGCACAACAAGAATAGGTGCACTAGTGAGTGCCCTTTTGAGGTTCTGAAAGGCCCTCTCACACCTTTCTATCCACTTGAATTTCTTTCCCTTTCACTAAAGGGATGTAATAGGATGTGCAACCCTAGAGAACCCCTCAACAAAGTGTCTGTAGTACCTCGTTAGACCCGTGAAACTCCTGACTTCTGTCACACTAGTTGGCGTTGGGTAATCCATAATAGCTCTAATCTTCGATGGGTCAATAGAGATCCCATCTCTGGATATAACATGTCCTAGATATCTGATCTCTGATATAAAGAATGCACACTTTGACAGACTTCCATACAACTAATTGTCTCTCAAGCACTGCAATACCTATCTCAAGTTCTCCTTGTGCTCATCATTCTGAGAATATATTAATATTTCGTCGAGAAACACAATCATAAATCATTCAAGGAAAGTGCAGAATACCCCATTCATGAGACTCATGAATATAGGTGGGGCATTCGTAAGACCAAATGGAACCACGGTGAACTCATAGTGGCCATACCTAGTACATAAAGCGGTCTTGTAGATATCGCTCTCTAAAATCCTCAACTGATGGTACCCTGACTTCAGATCTATCTTAGAAAATACTTTGGCACCCTAAAGCTGATCAAATAAGTCGTTGATCCTAGGCAAGGGATATCGGTTCTTGATGGTCACTTTGTTTAACTGTCTGTATTCCATACATAACCGAAGGGATCCATTCTTCTTCTTCATGAAGATGACTGGTGTGCCCCAAGGGGAGATGCTAGGATGAATTTGACCCTTCTCTAAGAGTTCCTCAAGCTACATCTTGAGCTTATTAAGCTCATTAATGGTCATCCTATATGGTGCTCTCAAAACCGGCTCAGCTCCTGGTACAAGATCTATGTGAAAATCAATCTCTCTGCTAGGTGGAATACCAGGTAACTCGGAAGGAAACACGTCTGCAAATTCCTCAAGGATAGGATGATCATCTAGGGAAGGCTCCTTCTCATTCTCTTCCTCTCTATCACTGATGGTGATGGCAAATAAATGGCATCCCTTTTGCATGCTTCGCTTAAGATGCATAGCGGAAATCATACGAAGTGATATGGGCCTCTGAATCCCTGAAATTACTATGGAGGTACCCTGATCGTGCATAGACTCGATCTTTTTCTCATGACATTCCATCTTGGCTCTATGGACATATAGCTAATCCATGCCAAGAACAATGCCATCAGATCCTAGAGGTGTGACTCAAAGGTCTACTAAGGTGGTTGTACTCCCAATCTGAAGCTAACAGTCCCTAACCACTGACTCAACAGACACTCTAGCTCTTGATACCTACTCCACTTCCCAACTAACACCTTGCCTAGTTGCCATTGGCCCACAATGCTCCACAACCAATGGAGATAGAAAATAATTTGTAGCTCCTGAATCTAACAAGATAGAAACACTGCTACCTTTGATCATATATGTGGCTTCTATGACTATGCCCTGATGCTTTGCCTGGCGGTTGTCAAGCGATGTGAAGACTCTGTGGTACTTACCCATGTCCCCAACTATAGGCTCTGAACCTGCCATCCACTGACTGCTTTCCATCTGACCCTGTGGACACTCTCTCACCATGTGTCCCATGGCCCCATAAGTGAAACAAGCACCATGTGTCTGAAACTGAACACCCTGTGGCCTAGAGTATCCCTGTCCTCCTATCTTGCTTGATCCATTGAAACCATCCCTAGAGGAATGTTGAGTCCATGCCGAAGGTGTGTATGGAACCTGTGATCGTTGCGTCTAGTTCACTATGAATGCCACTGCTTGGGCTTAAAGCCCTGCTGACCCTGTGGAGGCCTTTGCCTCTGATTCTACTATGGCAGCTATGGAGGAGGGGGTTTAAAGGACCCTGATGAATGCCTGTGGTTACCCTTCTAGTGGGGTTTCTGAAACCCAAAAGACTGCAGTATAGGGTTTCGGTTCTAATGCCGATCCCTCTTGTCTTGCAGTCTACCCTGAATCTCCTCTGATATCGAAGCCTTCTCTATGGCAACCTGAACGCTTCCTGGAGTTGCCATCCTAACTGGTCTCACTATACCGACATTCAATCCTCTGATAAACCTGTTGATGAGTAGCTTCTCGTCCTTTAGGTAGTCAGCATAGCGTAAGAGATCGAAGAAATTGCTCTCATACTAGGACACAGAGAGACCCTTCTGCTAGAGGTCATGAAACTTGTCAATCGTGCACTACCTATAGTGCTCTGATAAGTATCTATCCCTGAGTCTCTTTGTAAAGATGTCCCAAGTGACGGTGTCCCTAGCTAAATCATTCTTGTACTCCTATTGCATCCACCATGTGGAAGGCATCCCTCTCAAAAGGTGAATGGAGATTCGTGCATTCAAATTGATCTCATAGGGATGCAATCCAAAGCAGCTCTCTAGACTCAATAGCCAAGCCTCAGCCTCTACCCTATTAGTAGATCTTGCAAATGATGGTGGCTGAAGATGTAAAATCTCTCTAATCTGATCCCCAGGATCATGGGGTGCTCTCTAAAAAATCACTGGTGCCACTACTAGATGTTCCTCAAGTAGATGGACCGACTCAAGCTCATGCTTAGCTTGGGCCTCTATATGCTTAGGAGGTGGAATCCTACTCCACTCCCTAGTTGTAGATCTATGACTCCCAGAATTATGGTGCTCTGCCTGACGATCTACTGTTGGGAGTCTATCCTATACTTTTCCTATTAGGTTTTGAAGTGCAACCAAAATGTCTCGATTGGGGTCAATCGGTTTCTTGGGAGGAGCTTCCTGATCCCCTTCTAGATCTATCTCATCCTGCACAATGTCCTTGTGTTCCATGCGAGTACATCTAGGACCCCTACCATGCCTATGAGCTTGTCGCGTAATTGGCGACATCCTTAATGATCAATAAAATAAAATAAAGTAAATAAATAAATAATTAACAATTTTGAAAGAAAATAATATTAAAAGAGAAATGTAATGGAGAAAGGTTCCTAGTGTTGGAAACCTTGCTATGATACCAAAATGTAATGCCCAAACTTTTGGGCAAAAAAAAACAAAACGACAAATTTTTTTTTTAACACAACATAAAATACTAAATTACTCAAAAATAAAGATGAGGTAAATAAATTTATCTAAGCTAAGGTTAAATGATGTGTTAAATGAATGGGTTCCTAGAGTTATTTTAATTAACTTAACCATTCAAGCGTTAACATTTTTACGTGGAATTAATTTGCGAAAAGAAAGTGTCATTACCACTTTATTAATTAATAAATTAATTTAACCAAATAATCCTTGAATTATTAATCAAGAGATATTAATCATCTCGACTGGTATTTTTTATTTATATTTATTTTTAATAGATTAATAACTGTAGAGGGGAAACACCCTTGTATTAATCAAAACTTGAAAAATACATAACAGGTTCAGAAAGAGCCATAGGGGGAAAGAGCCAGTAAGGAAACCCCCTACCATTGCTCCAATAGTAAATAAACAAAAAAGTCAACCACACTAGCCGAGATGCTAAAAAGCTAGGAGAAAACAACCAGAGAAGGAAAATGTCAGTTGAACCAAAGGCCTACAATCAACTAAACAATGCACGAAAATAAGAGATGGAAATCCTAAGAGGACCGTAGCATAGGGCTGAGGGGGTCGAAACAATCAGGATTCTTTTGCACTTGAATCTGGGTCCTTGGTACTGAGAGTAGGAGCAGTGACTACATCCAAAATTACCAGGAAATCATTCCCGCAAGCAACATGAGCCAATGATTCCTCTTTTTCCTAGGGGTGGCAGTCATCATCTAGAATCCACTCTTCTCCAGGGCCAAGCCCCCAAGAGTTGCCTTCAACTATGTCACCGTTGGCCATAATACCAATCTCTTCTCTACCCGAAAACCCTTCCTCCTGGATATAGGTGCTTCTCTAGGTAGCTGTGAAGCCAGGCAGTATACTGACAATCTTGCAAAGGAACTCAATATTTCTGGTAATAATAGGCCAGGAGGCTTCCAAGGCATTGAAGTCAAGAGAGGTTACAATCACCTTTTTCTGCACCTTTGCACCATTTCCCATCTCATATAATAATTTTAGGGAAAGGGCAATCTGATATTTCCATCAACATTATCCAACACTGTGTCAATTTCCCCAAGAAAGCGATGCTCAAACACCATTTGGGTGAGAAGCTTCGCCCTTTGCTTGCTAGTCCCCATATAGAGCAACATCACTAGGAAGAAAGCCGAGATGTCTACATTAGCTCTGTATCTATGGTATGCATTAAGGAATTCCTCCCCCAAAATTCCTTTAACATAGTGTAGAATCAAAGGGTGACTAGAGGAAATAACCGATTGCAGGCGCTTATCAGAGATTTTGCCTAGGAATGCCATCTGACGGCAGGTTGCCTCTAGCAAAATTAGTGTTTCCATTGTAAACAACAGAGAAAGAAATGGAAAGAGTTTGATATGTTAAAAATAAGTAGGTCATCCTTTATTTATCTCGCCAGCTCATAAAGGTTGAGGAGCTTGAGGACTTAGCTAAGCGAGCCAAATTACTTCATAGAAATAAGGTACATCTTAAGCATGCCACCTTAATCACAAATGATTGCCTCTTTAATGTTAGCCTCCGTCTGACTTTATCATATCCTTAGGTATTTAATTGTGCTAGGAATAATTAAAATAATGTTATCACTTATTTTATCGAATTTAAAATAATTAATTGAGCAATATTAATAACGTTTATAAATTCATCTATTAAAATTAGCTAAAATCAAATATAATAATAATCTAGTCAATAATCTCCTTTTATTGTCAAAATAAAGTATTTAATATTTGGCCAATATAGGCCCTTTTTAAATATTAAATATCACATATTTAATATTCGGCCAATATAGGCCCTATAGCTTAAAATAACCATTTTACATTTAATAGCTTCCAATATTAAAATTCATAAAAGAAATTTAACTTATATATATATATAAGTTACATTTAGAAATATTTATCTCCACATCAATATTAGAAATAATCATTTCTAAAACACTGACTAATTACAAATGGGGGGTTATCCTTTTCAAATATCCCCCCCTTTATTCGTTATTATATTATTTACTCTTTTCTTGTTATAACCCTAACTAGGGTTCTATTCTCTTTTTTTTAATAAATAAATCTTATTCTATTTTTACCATATACTAACCCTAACCCAAAATTGGGTTAGGGTTTTCCTTTATTACTAATTCTTTTTGGACTGAGTATGTGTGTGTGTGCAGGTGTAGGAAGGAACGACAACCATGGCGGCCAAAGTTATCCGAGGGTTGCGTAGGGAATGGTGACTGTGGAGGTTTTATATTGGCGTAGGGGTTTGGGAGGTGGTCGACACCTTTGGGTGCCACCCCACAGGATGGCAAAGGGCGTACCTATGGGTCATGGCCCACAGTAGCAACTGAGACTGCCACTGTGAGTCATGACCCACAGTGCGGCCGCGGTTGCCTGTGGGTCGCAGCCCATAGTGGCAGTCGAGCCGCCCTTGTGGGTCGCGGTCCACAGTGCGGCCGAGACCCCTTTATATTGGCGTAGGGGTTTGGGAGGCGGTCGACACCTTTGGGTGCCACCCCACAAGATGGCAGAGGATGTGCCTATGGGTCATGGCCCACAGTAGCAGCTGAGACTACCACTATGAGTCATGACCCACAGTGCGGCCGCGGTCGCCTGTGGGTCACAACCCAAAGTGGCAGTCAAGCCGCCCTTGTGGGTCGCGGTCCACAGTGCGGCCGAGACCCCACTGTGGGTTCACACCCACAGTGTCATCGGCACTGGGACCGCCCTCGGCCCCAAAGAGAATATGTAGGGGTGGGAGGGGGGTTACGTAGATTCTTTTTGTTTTTTAAATAATTTTTTTTTGAATAAAAATATATAATTATATATGTATTAATATATATAGAAGTATATATATTAATATATATTATTATATATTATTATATATGAGTGTTTTCTCTTTCTTTCTTTTTTACATATATAATTATATATATATATATATATATATATATATATATATATATATATATATATATATATATATATATATATATATATATATATATATATATATATATATATATATAATATATGACTTCTAAATCACAATCTGTGCAAATATTAAACAACCCAGAAAGGAAATGTATTGCTTTTTCCAGCTTTTAATATTTCATCATATATATTTATTTTAATATAAAGGCAACATATATGTTATTTATTTTTCTTAGGAGAATACAACAACTTAGTTTAGAACTAGATCAATAGATATTAGCTTTTAGCTTATATGATATATATATATATATATATATATATATATAAACTTGAATCTGTATTTATCATTTACTTTTTTTTTCAATAACAGCAAGATGCAAAGCAGATTAATATTAACTCTAAAATGTCTATTTATTTTTCCTTGGTGTTTGAACTATATACTTAAGCAAATATTTCCTTTCAATTTAAAAAAAATGACTACTCTACTAACATTTAACTTTTTTTTGCATTTCTTTTTTCAATAGCAATAAGGACAAAATACAAATTTCATTTCTAACCTATTTCAAGAAGTAAATATCAATAAAGAATAACTCAAATATCTATAGGGAAATAACTCAAATTTTATTCTTTTCCTTGCAAGGCTATACACAAATAAAATACATCTTTATTTCATGATAAAACATAGTCAAATAATTACATTTATTACATCATGGTTCCCTTTATACAAATAGGTAAATAACAGAATCAAGCCTCTCATTTCTACTAAATGAGGGCTTGCCAAATACATGTATTTTCTTTTTCTACTAAATACAAATAAACAATAGGATCAATCATATCTTCTTTTCCAATCTTATCCCAAGAAAACCTGCAATAAAAACTTATAGGTTATGACTGTGGAGGCTCACCTCCCAACCTAGGCTTACAAGAAACCACCCCCAAGCTAGGAGAACCAAGTTTAAATGGGTGACACTCAAGCATAAAAAAATAAGCAAGAGGAAAACACAACACAAACACTCCCAACCAAAGGATGAACAAAGTTACTTAGTGACTATAACTTGAGGGGTGAAGGTGGACCAAATACCTAGAGGATAAATCTGCAAGTAGGAGAACATAATACCATTGCAAGGCTACCAAGTAGAAATAACCACAAGTTCCAAACTTGTCCCAACAAATTTTTATGTCCCCCAAGGCATACAAGCCAAAAAACTCCCCATATGACCCCCATTGCATAAATAAAACACTATGCAGCAAGGGTCCCAAAATCCCTTGTGTATCACTCTCTTCCAAAGAGAGCCTCTACACTCTTAGGCTGTCAAACAAGCCTTCACCCCAAGGCCACTCTACCCTCCCAAGGGTGAGTTTGGCCTTGAAAACTCACAAAACAATAAACATGAAACAACAAAATAAAACCACAAGAAGAACACATCTTTTCCAAAACAACAAGAAAATAACCAAAGGCACAACTCATACATTCATTCATACACAATGAAACACATAAAAAGAAGTAAGCAACCAACCTTAAATCTTACAAATGGATGAATAAGAGTTGTAGAAGAGCTACCCAAATCCACTATCTTTTCCTTCACAAGACTTTGCCAGAACTTTGAAATCCAAAAACCAATTTCTCAAGAAAATCTATGTCTCCAAAAATGGAGAATGGGTGATCAAACTTCTCCCTCCCAAACCATTTCCTAAGAAGATACTCCTCACTCTTTCCAATCCTCTTGGGAAAGGTGAGGGATGTTCATAGGTTTGTCTTCCCAACACCTTACAAACTCTCTAGCCAAGACACCTCAAAAAGGTAAAAGGAATGGGGAAGAGCAATGCCACTCATGAGGAAGGTTGTCTAACTTAGGTAAGATCCTCAAAAGTTGAAATTTGGTTATCCTGAAAAACTCAACTTTTGGGGTGACTAAACAGTCCCTAGAGAGTGGTTGTTAGGATTGTCAAAGATATTGAGAGGGGGGGGGGGGGTGAATCAGTATCTAACCAGTTATAAGATTTTCTCAACTTAAAACATGTAGAGCATATCAATATAGTATATCAGTAAATAGAAAGTAATGCAATAAACAAAGATAACAGAAACCACATGAAAAACACACCATAACACAGTAGTTTAACGAGGCAACCCGATATGTGAAAAACCTCAGTGGGATTTGTGACCCACAATATTCACTTACTGGCCAATAAGAGAATATTACTGCTACAAGAGGGGCCTGCACATGCAGGAAGGCCAGGTGCCTAGAGCTCACTGCTCAATTATAAAATGGGAAGTCTCATTGACTTACAAAATGGATTATATAAATCCAATGTCTTGTACTGCTTCAAAATAGCATCTACTATGCCAGATCCAGTACCAGTTTATAGCTCTTCTTCATACATAAACCCTTAACATATAATTTACATAATAGGTTTGCTTTATTTCGCCTATATATTTTCTTCCATCTATTATAAAATGTTTTACAATGATCTCTTATATATATGAGTCATTTTACAACTTGCCAAGCCGGCTTACAATGATTTTACAATAATTAACAAAATATATTACAAACAAAATTCCTATCGGCTTCTGTGCCGATATGCTTCCTTTCACTGTCGGTGGTCTTTGTGCCGGTGTAGAGTCTATCTTTGCTAGTGCCAGTAAATTGCCTTGCCGGTGTCATAGGATTGTAAGGTTACCATCAATGACAAAACCTTCAATCACCTACAATGTCTCATTGGAGTGTGCATTTGCCAACAATCTCCCCCTTTGGCATTGATGGCAACACTCATGAGAAAAATCCAAAAATTGTTATCCAAAAAGAATCTGCCAGAATTACCAAAATTATGTACCAAAAGAATATGTGCTCCCCCTGAGCTGATGAGTCATTTGCTGGTTATTTTTCTCATTCCACTACTCCCCCTTTGGCATCAATGACAAAGGTTTTCAAAGTGTCAATTGAGTGTAGTTTCTTGTTTCATCCTTGTAACCGGTTGGTTACAATCTGAAAAAGATCTGCCAAAACCAAATCTAGGCTCTCAATGAACTTTTTGCTATCTTTTATTGCAGCCTCAGTCCTTTGAACTGTATCGGTGAGGTGTTGCATTTGCTCTGCCGTTGTTTTCTGTCCTTGAATCAAAGAATCAGATATTTCTTTTCTTAAGGAGGCTAGGTAGTCCAATTTTGGACTAAGTCTCCATTTTAGATCTTTAGCCTTTCCTTTTATTCTTTCCTTCTCTCTTTCCAACTTTAGTAGTTCTTCCTCAAAACCTGTTATTTTCTGCTCAAAAACTGATAATGAATTAGATGAATTAATGAAGTTATCATCTAGTTGAATTATTTCCTCCTGTATCTTGCTGATCTTCTTGTCTATATCAACTGTCAGAAAGTTAGTTTTACATGTATCCCTATACAAAGTTTTAAATTCCTTCAATGTTCTGCACAGTTCCGGTAAAAGTGTGTCAAATTGCCTTGTACACTTCTTTATTTCCTCCTCAAAGAATTTGTGTTTTTCTTTCTCTAATCTCTCCTTGAGTGCTTCCTCTTTTATTTGTTCAACTGTCACAGTGTTGTGAGTAATATACTTAGACAAAGTGTCAAGCTGACTCAAAGAATCTTTATTATCTACATTACATTTTGGTGCTATCATTTTCAGAATTGGAATGGTATCATCTATTGCCTTGTATGCTTGTGAGTTACAATCTGTTATCTTGTTAATGGAATCCAAAAGAACTTTCGTTACATCATTTGATGAGCCAAAAATCTGTATTCCACCAGTGGGAGCAGTTTCCTTGCTTGTGATGACCTCTGGTAGGTCAGTTTGTGTTTCCATTTCTTTAAGCAAAGGTTTGGATTGCTCAGCTAATGTCAGTGACACTGTCTCTGTATGAACCTGTTGCTGTGATGGAGCCTATTGCTCAGTGTTGTCATCTACTGGTTTGCCTTCTCTACTATCTATTACTAGTGGTTCTTTAGCCATATCTATTTTCCTAGTTGTATCCTTATCTATCACACTATTGACTTTTTGTGTGTCAATGTCCACTGTATATAACACCTCATAATTGGTATTGGTGTCCTCTTGTGGTATGTCCATACTCTCACTAGCCAGTTGATTGTCAGTGGTAACTACCGATAGAGTATTCAGAGGTGGTGGGGATAAGTTATCTTTTATTTTTTATGCTAGGTGGTCCACCAACCTTGCATTTACCCTTATCCTTATCCTTCTGATATACTTTTATGGGTTTAGGGTTTCTATATTCTTCCTGCTTTTCCTTCTCTACAAGGAATATGTCCCATGCATTAGCAGTTTCCTTTGCTACCTCATTTACTCTACCAACCATAAGTGCTACATGCCGGTGTGCAGTTGAAAATACTGACCGGTTAGCCTTAGAGATCAGATCATCTATCTCTTTTGGTGAGTTAACTAGATATACAGCAAGAAGTTTTTCAATTTTTATTTTCTTATCAAGCTCTACAACACCTTGCCTTCTAGCTTCAAGTATTTTGAACAGTTCTGCCGGTAATTCATCTACAACTTGCATTAAAAATTTCTTGTAAATGTCTAAGTGGAGAATTACACTGTTTTCAACTTTTTCTTTGTCATCAGTTGATAATGAATCATATAATTTATTGATGTTTTTCAGCTTTCCATCCTTTGTTATTTCATCTAGAAGTTTGTTAATTGGAGCAATGGTTTGTTGAGTCTTCTTCTTCTTGGCTGTTAACTTCTTCTTTAGACTTTCTTTCCTAGCCGGGGGCCTTACTGCCTGTTGTTTATGTTTGGTTCTTCTAGGAGACAGTGTAGATACCAGTGAAGGTTCCCTTTTTCTCACAACTCTTTTAAATTTAGTTGGCATATCACTTTCTGAAGAGGTTGCTACCAGTGAAAGGTGAGTTTTTGACTGTTGTGCTTCTAACTCATCTTCAGTAATACCAGTTTGCTTAAGTACATCTTCTTTGATAGCTTTAGCTTGTCTAGATCCTCTTCTAACTATTGCTTCCCCCTTCTTTACCCTTTTCTTTGATTGAATTTGACTTTCAATAGTTTCAGCACTGCCAAATACCTCCTCTTTAGGTTCCTTGGGTGCTTCCAGGAGGGCTTTTACATATGTTTCAATTATGTGGTCATCAGTTTCATAACCCATTTCAGTAACCCAAATGGTTCTTGGGACAACTGCCTCCATCCAAATCTCATCCTTCTTAATAACAAATCATATTTCATCCTTATACTTATTTACAATTGCTTGTGATAATCTGACTCTGGTATTCATCCGAGCCTTTAATGCCTGAAAGTACTCATTTATATTCTTCTCTCTGTTATCTCCCATGTTGTTTAGTAAATCAGACAATTGTTTGCCTATTGGTATATCAAAACCAAGATTTTTATTACTGATACCAGGCACTTGTTTTGTTATGTGTAGCATTAAATAGACAAGTAGGTTTCCAAATCTGAATGTCCCCTTTTTGTCTTTCTTTATCTTTCCAAGATTGTCAATAAGTTCATCTTTCAACCATTCACACACATCTATTTTTGCATTATATTTAATCATATCATAAGCACTCTTTATGCATAGGCTAGAGATTGAATTCAACCTATTTGCATGTGTGGTTTTGTAGCCTAAAATCATGCTAATGAATCTGATATTGATGTATGTTACATCATTTACTCTTAAAGATCTCTTATCAGATGTTGCACCTATTAGGTTGATCAGTAGGTCATTTGAGACCTTCTTTGTCTTATCAGGCTTGTTACCAGTAGAAGGTAACCCTGTCACGACCTTTACTGCCTCTTTTGTAGTTTTGTGAACTGAGTCTAACCAGAAGAATTCTACATGAACCCTGCTTAGTGTTGGCATATGTCCAATGAGACATTGTATGTGATTGAAGGTTTTGTCATTAATGGCAACCTTGCAATCCTATGGCACTAGCAAGACATTATACCGGAAAAAGCATAACATAGGCAACCTTGCAATCCTATGGCACCAACACGACATTATACCGGCATCAGCAAGATCAATCTACACCGGCACCGACACAGAAGATGTACAACATCACAGAAGAAAACATGTATACTGGCACAGAGGTCGATAGGATTTTTGATATGTAATATTTTGTTTATTATTGTAAGCTGACTTGGCAAATTGTAAAATGACTCTTGTATATAAAATAGATCATTGTAGTCATTTGTGGGATATGGATAGGAGCATAAAGAAAATTATAAGGTAGACCTAATATGCGAATTGTAGGTCAAGGGTATATGTAAAGAATAGAGCAAGAACCGGTACTGAATCTGGCATTGAAGATGCTATTGTAAAGCAGTACATATCATTGGATTTGCATAATCCTCATTGTAAGTCAGTGTGACTTCTTATTGAGCAGTGTGCTCTAGGCAGTTGGCCTTCCTGCATGTGCAGGCCCCTATTGTAAGTAATATTCTCTTATTGGCCAGTAAGTGAATATTGTGGGTCACAAATCCCACCGAGGTTTTTCCCACATCGGGTTTCCTCATTAAACATCTTGTGTTATGGTGTTCTTTTCATGTGGATGTTTTTTATTCTGTTACTTACATTAATTCTTGCATACCAGTATATTGTTACTTTATGTTCTGCATGTTCTATTTTAAGAAAATCTCATTATCGATCAGATACTGATTCACCCCCCCTTCTCAGTATCTGTGGGAACCCTAACAATTGGTACTAACCTTTGTCATTAATGCCAAAGGGGGAGTAGTAGGATGAAAAAATTCAAAACACAGGGATCATATGCTTAGGGGGAGCTCTCACATTTTTGGTAACATTTTTGGTCTACACATTTTTGGATATCTTTTTTTGAAATTTCTCATGAGTGTTGCCATCAATGCCAAAGGGGGAGATTGTTGGCATATGGACACTCCAATGAGACATTGTATGTGATTGAAGGTTTTGTCATTGATGGCAACCTTGCAATCCTATGGCACCAACAAGACATTATACTAGCAAAAGAATTACACAGGCAACCTTGCAATCCTATGGCACCGGCAAGACATTATACCAGCATCAACAAGATCAATCTACACCGGCACCAACACAGAAGATGTACACCAGCACAGAAGAAAACATGTATACCAACACAGAGGCCGACAGGATTTTTGATATGTAATATTTTGTTTATTATTGTAAGCCGACTTGGAAAATTGTAAAATGACTTTTGTATATAAAAGAGATCATTGTAGTCATTTGTGGGATATGGATAGGAAGCATAAAGAAAATTATAAGGCAGACCTAATATGCGAATTGTAGGTCAAGGGTATATGTAAAGAATAGAGCAAGAACTGGTACTGAATCTGGAATTCAAGATGCTATTGTAAAGCAGTATAGATCATTGGATTTGCATAATCCTCATTGTAAGTCAGTGTGACTTCTTATTGAGCAGTGTGCTCTAGGCAGTTGGCCTTCCTGCATGTGCAGGCCCCTATTGTAAGTAACATTCTCTTATTGGCTAGTAAGTGAATATTGTGGGTCACAAATCCCACCGAGGTTTTTCCCACACTGGGTTTCCTCGTTAAAAATCTTGTGTTATGGTGTTCTTTTCATGTGGATGTTTTTGATTCTGTTATTTACATTAATTCTTGCATATTGATATACTGTTACTTTATGTTCTACATGTTCTATTTTAAGAAAATCTCATTATCGATCAGATACTGATTCACCCCCCCCCCCTCTCAATATCTATGGGAACCCTAACACTTAGAACTATCCTTATAACATCCTTAGGGAAATCCAAAATACTGAGAATTTCAGTGAATCTTAGGGTTTCAACTATTTTGTGTTCAGGTTTCACATTACTGGAATCATCACAAATTACAGTCTTATACATGCTCTTGATTTCCTCATTACCTAATTCTTCTATGTGACAATGTATGTACATTCTAGGGTCTTCTGCAAAAACTACTCCTTTGGGGATTTGAGAAAATGCACCAATATTATCATCTTTCTTGGCAATCTCGGGAACTAACTGGAATATGGGTCTAGAGCATTTAATCACTTTGACTATAGTAGGGTTTGCTATGAATTCAGGAACAAATGAATAAGCCATGGATATAAATGCCTTTATCTGCCTTAAGGATGATTGCTTGATGAATTTCTTCTCTTCTTTGCTTGGAATGCCTTTGCTCAAGAATTTTCATGCTCTTTGAATGTTTGAATGCTTGGTGAAATTAAATTGGAGCCAAAACACTTGATTTATAGTGTTAATTTTTCCAACCACCACATTTAATGCTTGTCGATTAAGTAATGACTTAACTTATCTGCCGGTATAGAAGTAATTTCAACTTCTTACCATCAACTGAGGGAATTATAGCAAGTTTCACTTTTGATTGCCAAACCCTCAAATGAATTCTTTAGTTAGATGAAGAGTCTCCTATCGGTGGAGTGTTACTCTCTTCTATTGGTGGAGTGTTACTCTATTCTGCCGGTGGAGGAGTGTTCCTATCACCATTTAGATCTAATTTCCTGATCCATTGTTTTGAGAATTCCTTCTTTACTTCTTCCACCTTTTCTTTACCTTTCAAACTAGCACCATTGTTGTTTACCAGTGAGGACTTGCTTCTACAAAATTTAGCAATATGTCCAAACTTGTTACTGGCATAACAAGTCACATTATTTTTTTGAATAGCTTTCCCATATCCTATGCCAATTTGTGTTTTGCATTGATTAGATAAGTGTCCAATCTTCCACAAACATAACATCTTACATTCATTCTGCAATTCTATGAATTATGACAAACTTTGTTGCATTTGGAACATTGACTGGTGGGTGTATTGGTATTCTGATAATTTCTAGATCTACATTGATTTTCTCTATGACCATACTTGTTACAGTTAAAGCATTTTCCATTAAATTTATAAGCAGTAGGTTGTCTTACCAGTTTGACTTGATCCTGTATGTCTGTAGTACCAAAGCTTTCACCAGCTTCAAAGCCAAGGCCATTAGTGTCACGATTAGGTTTTTGATTCTTCCGCAAGTCACCAAGTTCTTCTGAGCTTTTCTTGAATTTTTCTTTATGTTGATTTGCAGCAACCAATTCTCCTTCCAAGATACCTTTTTGCCTCATGAGTTCATTTGAGTCATTCTGTGCATGCATCAGATCTATCTTCAACATATCATTTTTATAACTAAGTCTTTTGTTTTCATTTGCAACATCATTTAGTCTTCTAGTCAGGTCTTCTTCATTCTTCTTCCTATCTTCAATTTCTTTACAAAATCTCATAGTCATATCCTGCATCTCATTATTTGTTGTCATGTTTTCTTGTTTTAGCTTATTCATCAGATCACTAAGAGTTTCCTTTTCATCATTCTCATTTTGCATCTTTTCAAAAAATTCTCTTCTTTTATTCCTTGCAATGGTAAGATTTTATTGAAGTGCTTGAATAATATCTTGTGCAGCCTTTAGATCATCTTCAAGTTTGATATTTTTTAACTTTTCTACATCATAATCTGAGAGAGCTCCTTCTAATTGCTTCATCAAGTTTTCTATTTCCACCACTGTCAAGATCTTCCTCAAGCTATTAGGCTTTTGAAAACAGAGGACCAAGCTCTGATACCAATTGTTAGGATTCTCATAGATACTGAGAGGGAGGGGGGGTGAATCAATATTTGACCGGTTATAAGGTTTTCTTAACTTAAAACATGTAGAGCATATCAATATAGTATATCGGTAAATAGAAAGTAATGAAATAAATAGAGATAACAACAACCACATGAAAATCACACCATAACACAATAGTTTAATGAGGAAACCTAGTGTGGGAAAAACCTCTATGGGATTTGTGCCCCAAAATATTCACTTACTGGCCAATAAGAGAATATTACTGCTACAAGAGGGGCCTGCACATGTAGGAAGGCCAAGTGCCTAGAGCTCACTACTCAATTATAAAATGAGAAGTCTCACTGACTTACAAAATGGATTATATAAATCCAATGTCTTTTACTGCTTCAAAATAACATCTACTATGCCAGATACAGTACCGGTTTATAGCTCTTCTTCATACATAAATCCTTAACCTATAACTCACATAATAGGTTTGCCTTATTTCGCCTATATATTTTCTTCCATCTATTATTAAATGTTCTACAATGATCTCTTATATATATGAGTCATTTTACAACTTGCCAAGTTGACTTACAATGATTTTACAATAATTAACAAAATATATTACAAACAAAATTTTTGTCGGCTTCTGTGCTGGTATGCTTCCTTTCACTGTCGGTGTAGAGTCTGTCTTTGCTAGTGCTAGTAAATTGCCTTGCCGGTGTCATAGGATTGTAAGGTTTCCATTAATGACAAAACCTTCAATCACCTACAATGTTTCATTGGAGTGTGCATTTGCTAACAGTGGACACATGGCTAAATTTGGCCTTCATCCATAGGTACATCATATTACCCACTAAAAATGCCACTAACTTGACCTTAGGAGTTAGTTTAACCCTCTAGAAACTCGTCCAAAGTTTACCTACAGGTCAACCCTGAGTTGACCTTTCTAATGACTCCCTATCCAAGACTTTCTTGGGACCATACTGGGATATTTGAAAAAAAATACATTGGTAAAACAAATTCCTTCCAAGGGACATGTCATTTCCAACTCACTTTAGAGCATGTGTCAAGTGACACCACAAAAATTACACATCACTAAAATACACATGACAATGTCCCTTTTTTGGGATTAATAAATTAAACAATTTTCAAATTAAACACACATCGAAGCATAAAAATTTACAAATTAAAAGAAATTTACAAACAAGGTGTTGTCTCTCCAAATAGACAACCCTTGGCTTCACAAATGCACATAGGTTTAGGTTTGATTCTTTGAATAATTTCCATGGTCACATGGATTAGTTTTCTTGCACATTAGTAATTCCAAAAATCACATATAATATTATCATATGTAAGAATACAATTCAGACATTGCATACAATTTCAATTATAATAATCAAGTATCCAATTATCTAATAACATCCACATAAACTAATCTACTAAATGGCATCATCATAATCATTGTGGAATTTAATCATTTATTGACCATGCTTCCATAATTTCTAGCATCAAAATAATATTAGGTCCCAGAGATAACTGAGAGGGGGGGGGGGTGATTCAGTTCTCCAATAAATTCAACCAAAAATAAATTAACCAAAACTTAATGCTTAATACCGGTAAACCAAACTTTATGCTGGTAGACAGTCTTAATAGTTAATTGCAATACCGGTAAAGATTAATGCATGAAATAGAAAGACAATAACATCCACAACACATAACACCAATGTTTGTATGTTGAAACCTTGTAAGAGGAAAAACCATGGTGATAAGATTTACCAACAATCAAATGATACTACTATAGATAGTATGTGTTTAGAATATGGATTCTACACTTGCAGAAAGGCCAGCTACCTGGAAATCACTGCTCAATCACAAAATGAGAGTCACACTGACTACAATTGGATGGTTAAATCCAATGATAATGTACTGCACAAAATAGCACCTTCATATGCAGGATTCAATATCGGTGTAGTTCTGATTGCCTTCACAAAACCCTCCTTCAACCTTCAAATGATGTCTGTGTGTATAGCTCTGCTTATTTTTGCATATACTCTATTACAATTCTTCTTCCCAATCGCATATCGATCTTACAAATAAGATCTTACATATATACCATCACCTAAGACCAATTGAATAGGTCGGCTCACTAAAAGATATTACAATAAAATCAATTACAAACAAATCAATATCCGATGCATGATGTCGGCTCAATGCATTTACAATAATAATAAATCATCTCCATAACATTGCCGTGCTGATCTAGAATAGATAAGTCTGTCAGTGCTTATCCTGGACCTATTTGCCGGTAACAACAAATATGCAAACCCAAATAAACAGTTAACCAAATTGCCAAAACAAAGTGATCGAATAATGTCTTTGACATAACCAAGTAGTCTCTAAGTCATTCCAAGTGTCGGTGAACAATATAATCTATCAGTGAACCAAATACCAATGTTTTGCATAGGTCTTTGTCTTGCCGGTGAACATGGCCAAAATATCCAAGTGCTAATAGGTGTTGACAAGCAATGCCAAGTATTGACATTAATGACAAAACCATATCAACATATCCAAAATACCAACAATCTCCCCTTTTGGCATTGATGGCAACACAAGATGGAAAAACCATCAAAGTGCCAAAATAGAAATGCCAAAAACCAAAAACGAACAATCTCCCAAAGAGATCATTAACCAGGAAATAAAAAATACATAATATCATCTCACTCCAAAGTAATAATCTCTCCTCCTAGGAATAATATGTGTTATCCATGTGTTTTTCCATATCAATCTCTCCCCCTTTGACATCAAATGTTAGAAATACAAAACCAAATACAAAATACCAACTCATTAATATACCAACTACTCCCCCTAAGAAGTAGCTCTCCTCATCAAAAGATGGAATAAAAGATTTCTCTGTTAATTCTGCTAGTTGATGACAAACATCAACTATCTAAGTCTCTACCGGTGGGGGTAGAACTCCAAGTTTCTCTCTGAGATACTCAAATTTTTCCTTAGGCAAAGGCTTTGTAAAAATATCTGCACTCTGCTCTTTAGAATTCACATAAACCAATTTCACTTCTTTTGCTTCAACATTCTCCTTTAGAAAGTTCAGTTTGATAGAAACATGTTTAGTTTTAGAGTGAAGTACCGGACTCTTTGATATATCAATTGTTGTTGTATTATCATAGTAGATAGTTATAGGTTCCTTACAATTTACCTTTATGTCCTTCAACATTTGCTTGATCCATAGTACCTATGTACAATTAGTTGCTACTGCAACATATTCTGATTCTTCTATTGATAAACTTGTACAACTTTGTTTCTTGCTCAACCATGAAATTAGTTTGCTGCCAAGAAAAAATGCTCCATCGGTGGTGCTTTTTTTGTCATCCACATCTCCTACCCAATTAGCATCTGTGTATGCATATAAGTCAAAATTTTCATCTCTAGGATACCATAAACCAAGATTTGTAGTGCCTTGTAGGTACCGAAAAATCCTTTTCACTGCTGATTCATGATTTTCTTTAGGATTACTCTGAAATCTTAAAACAATACATACTACATTCATAATATCAAGTCTTGTTTGTGTCAAATATAGTAAACCTCCTATCATAGATTTGTATCTAGTCAGATTAACATGTGTAGATTCATCCTTCAAAGATAATTTATCAGTTGTAGTCATAGGTGTGCTTACCGGTTTATAATTATCCATGCCAGATTTCTTTAGTAATTCCTTAAAGTACTTAGATTGACATAGGAATATACCTTTACCAGTCTGTGAAATCTGCAATCCTAAGAAGAATTTTATCTCTCCAATCATAGACATTTCAAATTCTTGCTGCATTTTATTAGAAAAGTCTTTACACAAACCATCTTCTCCTCCAAAGATTATATCATCAAAAAAAACTTCAATAACCAAGATGTCATCATTAGTTACTTTGTAGTATATATTGATGTCTACATTACCTTTTGTGTAACCAAGCTTCAAAAGATATTTGTCCAATCTTGCATACCAAGCTCTAGGAGCTTGTTTCAATCCATATAAAGCTTTCCTTAACCTGCGAATCATGTCTTTGTTATCTATCAAAGAAAATCCATCAGGCTGCTCAATGTAAACTTCTTCTTCAAGATCTCCATTTAGAAATGCACATTTAACATCCATTTGATGTACTTTATAGTTATTATGTGTTGCAAAGGCCATTAAAAGTCTTGCTGCTTCAATTCTAGCTACCGGTGCAAAGGTTTCATTGTAATCAATTCCTTCTTTCTGAGAATATCCTTTACACACCAATCTTGCTTTGTTTCTAATTACCATGCCATCTTCATTAAGTTTATTTCTGAAAACCCATTTAGTTCCAATTACATTTTTGTCTTTAGGCCGGGGAACTAATGTCCAAGTGTTATTCATTTCTATTTGTTCCAATTCATCTTCCATTGCTTTAATCCAATATTTATCTTCACATGCCTCATTAACTAATGTAGGTTCAATTTGAGAAATAAGACATACCTCCTCATTTGTGAATCTTCCTCTAGTCATAACTCCTTGAAATTTGTTTCCAATTATCTGATCTTCAGAATGATTCAATCTTACATACTGGGGTGTTTTTGTTTGGTGTTTTTCTTCAGTGATTGTTGAATCTCCAAATGATGTCGGTGTAACTGGATCATCATTCTATATTGGTGTATTCAAAGTAGGTTCATTTGTGATTATCTCTATTACCGGTTCAAAGTATGGGTACCTTGAATTTCCTCTAAACCATTTATCAATCTTCACATTTGCACTCTCAACTTTTTTTTGCAATCTCTTGTTAAAACATCTATATGCCTTGCTCTTAGATGAATAGCCAATAAATATTCCTTCATCACTTCTAGGATCAAATTTTCCAATATACTCATCTCTTCTAATATAACATTTACTTCCAAATATTATGAAATATTTAAGAGTAGGAGTATTGCCAAACCATAGTTCATGTGGGGCCTTACCGGTTTCTCCTCTGATGTGAACTCTGTTGAATGTAAAAACAGTTGTATTTACCACTTCTCTCCAGTATATATGAGGTAGATTTTCTTCTGATATCATACTTCTGGCAGCATCCAAGATAGTTCTATTTTTCCTTTCCACAACTCCATTTTGTTGGGGTGTCCGAGGTGATGAAAACTATCTTCTGATCCCATTCACTTCACAGAATGTATTAAATTCCTTAGATGTGAACTTGCCTCCTTGATCTGATCTCAAACATTTGATTTTCTTGCTGGTTTCATTTCCTACCATTACCTTGAATAGTTTTAATTTCCCAAATGCTTCAGATTTTTCTCTAAGAAAAGTAACCCAACACATTCTAGAATAGTCATCAATGATTAGCATAAAATATCTATCTCCTTGTATACTTTTAGTTTTTGCTAGACCACATAAATCGGTATGAATTAAATCAAGAACATTGTTAGACTTCTCCAAAATACTCTTGAAAGATGCTCTAACTAGCTTTCCAAATTGACATTCCTTACATACTGGATTGTTAGGTTTAACAATCTTAGGTAGATCTCTAACTACCTTAGTGGTACTGATTTTCATAATGTAATCAAAATTTACATGACAAAGTCTCTTATGCCATAACCAACTTTCATCAATATGTGCAAATCAAACATGCTTTCTCATTATTGTTCAAATGAAAGATATTACCTCTAGTCTGATTACCGGTTGCAATTTCCAAAACAGTTTTGTTTAAGATTTTGCATTGACCATTCTTGAATTGTAACTAAAATCCTTTCTCAACTAATTGACCAACACTCAAAAGATTGTGCTTCAAACCTTCAATATAGTAAACATTATCAATATTGTGCTTGCCATAAAAAAGATATAGTGCCTTTTCCTTTGATCGAACGAGCTTTGTCATCTCCAAATATTACTAGACCTCCATTGTATTCCTCAAAGGTTAAGAATTTACTCTTATCTCTAGTCATATGATGTGAACATCCTAAATCAATAATCCATTCATCCTTATCTTCAACTTTAGCTGCTAGGGCCTGCTCTACCGGTTGAATAGTAGGTGTTGGTTGATCTTCTATTATAGCAACAAAATCCCATCCATTGTCTGCTGGATCCTCATCAGAATCATCAATAACTCCTTCATCAGCATAATAACAAGATTTGTCTCTATTCTTCTTAAATTTGTATTTCTGATAGTCAGGGTTAGGCTTATATGTTCTTTTAGCTTCTTCTCTTAATCTTGCATGTCTATTAGGACATCTAGATGCCATATGACCAATCTTATTGCAGTTAAAACATTTAAAGGGTGCTTGACCTTCATACTTACTTCCAGTAGGACCTTTTGGCATTTTCCTTGCAAATAGTGCTTCAAGTTCTTCAAGTTCTTCATTTTCTCTCCTACTTTCTTCAAGTTCTATTTGCATAGAAGGCTTTCCAATCAGATTTATCAAAAAATGATGATGATGCCTTAAAAGCTAGATCTTTCTTGATAGTAGTAACAGGGCCAAATTCCTCAAGCTCAAAAGCTGAAAGTTTTCCAACCAAAGTGTCTCTAGATACTGATGCATTAGGCATTGTTCTTAATTCATTTATAGGAGTAACTTTCATTTTATATGTCAGTGGCAAAGCTCTCAAAACTTTAGAAACAATCTCATCTTCACTTAAGGTTCCTCCACAACGTTGTATACCCAAAACAATTTCATTTACTCTTTCCATAAAAGTAGAAATTCTTTCTTCTTCTTCCATTTTCAGACTTTCATACCTGACTCGGAAGTATTCAAGTTTTGCAATTTTGACTATGGAATATCCTTCATTCAATGTTTCCAGTTTGTCCCAAATAGCTTTAGCAGTAGATCTATCTGACAATCCCATGACTTGTTGATCAGACAATGCACTCAAAAGTGCTTCTCTTGCTTTGCAATCACTTTCCTCATCTTTTCCCAAGGTTGGTGGATTAGGCTGACTGGGAGTAGGAGCAGTATAGCCATTATTTGTAACCTCCCATATATCCTTTCCAATGCAATTCAAGTGTGTCTCCATCCTGATCTTCCATATGCCATAGTTAGTTCCATCATGTCTCGGACTATCCTTCCTGAAATAGTTGGTAGATAGTGGATCTCCCCAAGCTGTTAAACTTTTGCAAAAAGAGGACTAGGCTCTAATACCAATTGTTAGGTCCTGGAGACAACTGAGAGGGGGGGGTTGGGTGAATCAGTTGTCCAATAAATTCAACCAAAAATGACTTAACCAAAACTTAATGCTTAATACCAGTAAACCAAACTATATGTCGGTAGATAGTCTTAACAGTTAATTGTAATACCGGTAAAGATTAATGCATGAAAAAGAAAGACAATAATATCCACAACACATAACACCAATGTTTGTATGTGGAAACCCTGTAAGGGGAAAAACCACGATGGGAAGCCCTACCCACAATCAAATGATACTACTGCAGATAGTATGTGTTTACAATATGGATTCTGCACATGTAGAAAGGCCAGTTGCCTAGATCTCACTGCTCAATCACAAAATGAGAGTCGCACTGACTACAATTGGATGGTTAAATCATGATAATGTACTACATAAAATAGCATCTTCATATGCTGGATTTAGTACCGATGTAGTTCTGATTGCCTTCACAAAACCCTGCTTCAACCTTCAAATGATGTCTGTGTGTATAGCTCTGCTTATTTTCACATATACTCTATTACAATTCTTCTTCCTAATCGCATATCAATCTTACAAATAAGATGTTACATATATACCATAATTTAAGACCAATTGAATAGGTTGGCTCACTAAAAGATATTACAATAAAATTAATTACAAACAAATCAATATCCGATGCATGATGTTGGCTCAATTCATTTACAATAATAATAAATCATCTCCATAACATGTCGTGCTGATCTGGAATAGATAAGTCTGTTGGTGCTTATCCTGAACCTATTTGCCGGTAACAACAAATATGCAAACCTAAATAAACATTTAACCAAATTGCCAAAACAAAGTGATCGAATAATGTCTTCGACATAACCAAGTAGTCTCCAAGTCATTCCAAGTGCCGGTGAACAATATAATCTATCGGTGAACCAAATACCAGTGTTTTACATAAGTCTCTGTCTTGCCAGTGAACATGGCCAAAATCTCCAAGTGCTGATAAGTGTTGACAAGCGATGACAAGTGTTGACATCAATGACAAAACCATATCAACATATCCAAAATACCAACAAATAAAGTACTGCAAACCAAAATAAATGACATAATCATATCAATGTTATCCAAACACTGGATCATATATAATCTATGTCCATAATGCATCAAAATATAGTATCAATAGTAGGTCTTGTAGACACCTAAAAATGGTCAACGCTTGTGGAATCGTACTTTAACATTTGTGCATTGCCTTATTTTAGGTTTTTGCATCGCATTAACATTTCTCCTATGTTACACAATTGATTTTAATCATTTGCAAGCATTGAGTCATACTTCTACATTCTTCATTTGTCTCGCTCTCAAATTTGGTCTTGTCGACAACATTATCCAGTGATGATTTTGATCGATTTTATCTTTTCGCATCAATGTGCGTGCTAATTTGTCATCATTTTGGACATCGTTAATCCTAATTAGGGTTTTGTCCTCTTTTCAAATTTGTCATCTTGCAATCAATTTTGTCATCGATCATGGTCATTTTCAATCTTGTCATTTTGCAATCTATTTGGTCATCGATCCTTATCCTCTTGTCAATTTTGTCATCTCGCGATAAATTTATCATCGATCATCGTCATTATGTCAATTTGGATCAATTAGTCATTGTTCCTCGTCAATTGGTGCATTTTTCAATCAAATCATTTATCAATTCAAAATTATGATCAAATCGAATCGGCATTAATTATCTTTCATCAAGACCTAATTCATCTTTTAGGGTTTCGTGATTTAATCATTTAACCTTGTTTGTCATTTCTCTCTCTAGGATTAAATAATTTATTTATTTATCCTAAGTCTTCTTGTCACAATTAAATGTTCATTTAATTGGCTAATTATTCCTCTTTGTGAATTAATTAATAAATGACAAATTATTAATTAATTTACCTAATTTCTAATTTTTATCAATTTCTTAATTCCTAATTTTCTTAATTCCTCTTTTTCTAATTTTCTAATTTTCTAAATTCTTAATTTCAATTTCCTCCTATTTTTCTCCTAATTTCATGGGAATGACATAGCAATTTGTCATAATTTGTCATAATTGACAATCAATCAATCCTTGCATAGCAATTTGTCATAAATTGTCATAAATTGTCATAAATCCTTGCATAGCAATTTGTCATACACGTCATAATTTTGCTATTCTTGATTTGAATTTCCATTCGAATCACTATCATGCTAATTTGTTCATCTCTCCAATTTGTCTATAAATTGGATGAATTTCTTCAATCAAATCCCTAATAAGGAGAATACTCAGACTATCGAATTTCTAATCAATCACGCTTCGAGTACTCTTGAGCAATAATCTTGTCTACTTGCTTTCAATCATGATCGTGCACTAGTAGGTGAGATCCACAAAAAAACTATTTGGAGAAGAAAGAAGAACAATGGAGCCGCATGAGGGAAGCATTCAGATCTACATATGGTTTGCATAGTATTTACTTTTGAGTGTTTTATCTTTATGTCTTTATTGAGTGTGTTTAGGATAGATCATTACATTTAAGCTTTTGTGATTGAGCTAGATTAGTATATTTTATATTGTTTGTGATGATTTCTGAATTTCCTATGCTACATTAATTGGTGAACCCAATGTGAACACTAACCATCTAACCCCTTAACTGTGTTTTTGAGTGCTTTTGAGTTGATTTGCAGGCCAAAAACCCAAAAACACGGTAGTGCAGGGTTTTCTGGGGACTTCTGCGCCTGTGTGAGACAAATTGCGCATGTGTCAAGCAACCTGCACCTATGTTGAAGACATTCTGTGCGTATGTCATGCATTCTGCACCTGTGTCATGAGTTCTGTGCCTGTGTAAAGTCCAGAACAGAGGTAAAACGGCAGTGTTTTGCTTGAAAATTTGTCTTGTTTTTGCATTCTGTTTTCTGCTTTTTGGTTTTTGGTACTAATTATCTGTGCAACATCTTGGCATACGCATGGCAAAGACAACAAATGAAACTACTAACATGTTTTATGCAGAATCGATAGTCAAAGAATAAACACCTCAAACTTCTAACTTGGGTTTTGCAGGTTGCCTTGGAGAAACAACTAAACTTGGTGTTTGCCATTAATGTTATAGGCACCTAGTATGATTTCTAAATAGGTTGGAATGAACATGTTTTTGCTTTGATTGTTGAGTGTGACATTGGAGTAGGAGAGTATGCTCTCATCCTTCTTAGGGTGATCAGAAATCCAGATCTTCGATACCATGCTCATGTCTTTGATTGTGTGTCACCATTAGAGGGCCTGCCTTCCCGACCATTTGCTTTTGCAAGCAAGTGATAATCATGAGAAGGGAATGACCCAAAATGAGTACGGCTAGAATACCTTGGCATTCTAACTCACTATAAACAAATACTTGATGGGTGAAAGCTTTGAAGGAAGGGTTACATGGGAATTGCAGTTACTTGGGAAGTGATGACCCTTGAACTCTTTCTCATACCAACATCTAAGTAGGACCTCATGGTCTAAATCGTGCTTGCGCGACTACATTTGTTTGGTATCTTGGTGGGCTTAATGTCTCAATCACGCTTTTATGACATCAAGGAGTAATGCTTAATAGAAATCCTTACTAAACACCTTGTTTTTAGAGGCCAAAACCCCTTCTAGTTGCTTGAGAAGGACAAGTTCGGATACTTGGAAGAGATACTAAGTTCGCCATGGGGATATTTCCATGGGGACTGATGCTTGGCTTCCCTAAGAAGTGAGTGTCGTGGAGGGGAGCCCGTGGGGTCAAGCATCTATGTATTCTCCTTGAATCCCATAATGAGTCTACCTCTCAAGTACCTAATGTCCTTGCCTACCATAAGAAATGTGGAATGAGCATGATTGTCTTGAGTCTAAGTTGAAATATCTTGTATTCTTTGCTTGTCAAAAGTTGAATTGCATCTCATTTCAAAAACAAGGCAAAATTGATTCAAAACAAGGTTAAACCCAAGAATATTTCATCCAACAAAGTTCAATACACCTTCAAACATGGTTATCAAACATTGTTCAAAATCTTGTCTTAACATTCATGTCACTTACATTTAGGTTCATCCTAGGTTGCATTTTGCAAAGTTCATTGTCAAGTACCAAGGTTAGGTTTCACCTAAGTCATACTCCTTTGCATATCAATAAAGGTCATCCATTTGCATGTGTCCTTTTGCATTAGAGTAATACCATTGTCATACTTTGCATCCCCTAAGTCTCTTCATTAGGTTTAGGTTATTATCATATCATATTAAGATCACTTGCATATTAATTGTCCCTTTGCATATAGTGCCAAAACTAGGTTTTGTCATACTTGAGTAATCCAAATCTTTGATAAACCCTAAGTCGTTGTTAGGAAGTCTAGACCTTATCAACCTTTTGTCCTTTTGTCATCAATGTCATTTCGTCAAACCTAGCTTAGTATCCAAGCATATAGGGGAGACATTGTCATCTTGTCCTTTTTTCACTTGGTCCTTTTGTCCTTCGAGGTCTAGACATCATTCCAATTTCCTAAGGGTCTCTCTCTTAGATTTGCATTCAAAAGTTTGTCAAAATCTTCAAAAACAACCAAAAATGTAGATTGCATTCTTCCCATAGATTGCATTTTCATCTATTTAGTTTGCATTTAGTTGCATATCATACATTATCTTTGAAAAATTCCAAAAATATTGCATTTGCATAAGTGACATGCCTGTTGAGACAAGATCAAAATCTAAAAAGATGGGCGAACCAATGTATCAACCCATGGACAACATAGCAAATTCGCAGTTTCAAACTAGTCAAACAATGCATATTGAAGGTTCATCAAATACATCTTTACCACCATATGGAATGGTTCAACTTGGACCACCTCCATTATATGAACCAGTGTTTGTACCTATGAAACCAGGACATGGGGGTGTTCCACCAACTCCCAGAGGAAGTGCACCTTTCAATTGGAGTCAGCCAAACCTGCAACATGACATTCAGACTCAAACATTATATGAAGAACAAACTCTTTCACAAGGATTTGGTTCCGATCAAGGCATTCAACAAGAAATGAATCCAAATGTTCAACCAGATTCTTCATCAGATTTCGATGCTTCTGATGATGTTGACATGTTCCTTCAAGATCCAAAGATAACAAAAAAGATGGATAAGTTCTTGAACAAGGTCTTTAAGATGTTTCCACAAAAGTATCTTAACATGATGAGTAATGTGACTTCTTCAAGTGAGCAAATCAATGTGCAAGAACAACAAGGCGGTGAGTTGTTAAGTTTCTCTCTGCATCCAAATGAAGAAAATGCACAACAAGCAACTCAACCTACCTTTATGAGTAAACGTGCTTCAAAGGCATTGATAGTGACTATTCCTCAAAAGTCACCATTTGAAACAATAAATAATCCATTATTCAACACAACACCTATAACACATGATCAAATAAAGACCACACAAATATTGACAAATATCCCTCAACAAGAAATAGTTCCTTGTATGCATAAAGTTGGATCAAAATCTAAAATGCAGGAAAGCTTCACAACTGGAATGCCTAATATCACCAATGTCCAAAATAATTCCACGATGCAACAAAGTTCTTATGTCCCATTAAGTTCAATATCTTTTCCAAACACTATTGCGATAAATCCTTCGATAATGGCGACACAAAGAGCTACGGATAGTGGTTTACACCAACAACAATTGTTGCAACAATTGAGTAATACACAAAAGGTACAATCAAATGTGCAAACAAGCAATGTGCAACAACAACAATTTCGCATTCGACAACAAATTGCAGCACCTTTGGCACCATTACAAGTTAATGCAAACTTGCAACCATCACAATGGATTGGACAAACAACACAGCAAGTTAATGCAAGTGCTATACCCCATCTTAAGGAGAAGCAACGAAAACTACCTAAACAAAGTTTTTTACAAATGATGGGGTACACACCGCGACAACAATTGGCACAAAGTCAACAAATTCTGATTCATCAGCATCAACAACATGTGCCTCAATATGTGCCAAGGCAAACAAGCTATCCTACTTCACAATTGCAATTGGCGCCTGTGCAGTATCAACAACATACTCAATTGCAATATCAACCTAGGCTCCAAGAAGCACAACAACAAGGTCGACATCAAGGAATAGCACAACCACAACAACAAGAGATGTACCAAGAACATTATATGCTGGAGATGCCAAAAACGGCCATTTCAGAGTATCAACAACCGATCAAAAATATGATGTATCGACAAAGAGTACCCACTGGGATTAATGATGGACCTCCAAAATCTGATACAATTGCGCAACAACTTGAGAAGTTGCAACGAAAAGTTGACGCATTAGAAACTAAAGGAACAAAGAAGTTGTATACAGACCAAGATTTATGTCCTAATCCATTTGACAAGAGTGTATACATGCCTCCATTCCCTAAGCATTTTGAGGCACCTAATTTTGAGAAATATAAAGGGAATGGCAATCCAAAAGATCACATTCGAGCATTTTTCGCGGCATGTACTGAAGTGAGTTATGAGGAGACCTATTTAATGCGCTTATTTGCACGAAGTCTCATAGAACAAGCCATGGATTGGTATTCACATCTGCCAGGGAATATAAAGACTTGGTCAGAATTGGCTCAAAAGTTTTTATCTCATTTCGCGTTCAACATCGACAGTGACGTGACCATGTCAGATTTATGCAACACCAAGCAAAAGCAAGGTGAACCATTAGTGACTTTTTTGCAATGATGGAGAAGCTTGTATAGTCATTCTTCTCTTGATATACCTGAAGAACAACAAGTGAATCTGTTTATCCAAAATTTGGTCCCAGAAATGATGTATGAGCTAAAATTGAAGAGTCCCAGTACTATAGAGAAACTCATTAAGAAAGGAATGAGCATCGAAACGGCTCTTGTAGCTAAAGGAATTATCAAGCTCAATAAAGACAATGACAACACAAATTATTCAGGGGACAGAAACAGATTTTGGTATAAGAACAAGAATGTCACTAATGATGGAGTTGTTGATGCAAGAGCGGTGAATGCAAATCAACCCCCATTCATGATCAAGAAATTGAGTGTTCCTAATATGTCGACTATGGAACAAAATCAAGCACCAGTGAGCAACGTTACTCAACAACAGCATACTCAACAATATAATCAACAATAAGGCCAACAACAAAACCAGCAGTGCAAACCTTTCCGATCATGGGATGGGCCTCCTCGACAATTTATGCCATTGGGAGAGCCTATTGAATCAGTAATGAAACAATTGATACAAGCAAAATTTATTAAGCTACCAGATATCAAGGTAGAACCAGTGGTAAAACCGCATTGGTGGAATGATAATGCATACTGTGAGTATCATCGGTCCAAAGGACATAAAACTGCATCATGTTTTCAATTGAAACATATGATTCAAGATTTATTAGAGCAAGGAGCAATTGAGGTAGATCCACCCCATGCGACCTCTAACACTGATCATACTATTTTCAAAACTCCTTTGCTTGATCATGACAAGGGTAAAACGTCTTCTTCCAACTCTGCCCAAACAACAAATTATGCGAATACTGGTTATAACAATGTCATCAATTGTTTTAGAGCATCAAATGAGTATGTTTCCACCCTAAGAATAAAGGGACAAGATCCCTCTTGCGCAGTCACCACTCGTCGATCTAAAATAGTCCTAAAAGGAGCTCCTGCAGCTCCTTCCAAACCAACTCCTGCAAGCCAGTATAATCTCTTGGATCATCTAGGAAAGACACCTGCACAAATATCAATCCTTGAGTTGTTGAAAATGTCTCCCATGCATCGTGTAGTCCTGGATAAAGCTTTAATTGAGTCCACTGTCCCGACAGATATTGATGTTGGCCAGTTTCAAGCCTGGATTGGACATCTAGCTATTTCCCAAAATGTCACATTTTCTGATAATGATATCTCACCTGATAAGCTCCCTCATAATGATCCTTTGCACCTTGAAGTCTTTGTCCATAATTGCAAAATCCGATGAGTCTTGATAGATGGTGGAGCAGGTCTTAATATTTGTACCTTGAGAGTGGTCATTGGCCTTGGATATACAGAAAATGACATTGATGCTTCCAAAAGAATAACAATCAAAGCATATGATGATGCTGAGCGCCCATCCAAAGGGATAATTACATTGCCTATCAGAGTCGGTCCAGTGACAGAAAACACTTTCCTGTAGGTCCTAGACCTTGATCTCCCTTATAATATGATCCTTGGCCGTCCATGGATCCACGCAATGAAAGCAGTTCCATCCACCTATCATCAATGTTTAAAATATCCTTACAATGGAACTGAGATAACAATTCCGGGAGATCCTAATCCATTTCAATTTTGCGCTACTCTAAAGGATACCCCTCAGCAGCAAGTCCCAGTCAATAGAGAGGCCAAATCACATGGCTATGTGGATCCTAATGAATTGTTAGATGCTGTCAAAGGAAAATTGAAGATACAGGATCAAGGATGCGGAGAATATTCAATGGATCAAACATTCCTCATCGGGAATTTACCAATATCTCCAAAATCATATGGTAAACCGCATTTATTGCAAAAGGAACCTAAGGTCATTATTCAATATCAGCCTCCCACTACATTTACAAGATGGGGTGAACTCAACAAAGAAACTTTAGATGATGATGTCATAGATTGGCTTTACAAGGATCCAACTGAGACCCCACCTGTCAGGTTGCCAGTGGAACGATATGGCAAAGGATTTACTATGCTGCAAAAGAAAGGATATGACGGCTGCAGTGGCTTAGGCTTGAACAAAAATGGAAGGCTGGAACCTGTTATACCCAAGAGGCGACCTCCAACTTTAGGGTTAGGTTTTGTACCATTGCGAATTGGACCCTCATCTTCCAAAGTGACCACGCGTGGAAAAGGGCATGACTCTGATGATGAAATAACACCTGAGGATACCTGACCCGAAACTGATTCCAATGAATGGGAGTGGAGTTCTTTTTCTTCTAGCTCCTATGCTCTCGACAATATTTTCATTGACCCTGATAATTTGCCTATGGAAGACAAACATGAAATAACTCCTTTCCCTAAAACATGTCCTAATGCTTGGATAGAGTCATTCTGGGACCCAAGCTCCAAATCCGATACAAGTAGTTTGGATAGTGACACCACATATGTTCACATCTTTACCATATCAGCCCTCTCTCTCCTTACAACCGATGATGACATGCCCCTCATCTATCCCCAGCTTATCCAACATGACCAACAAGAACCACTCACATTGGACTATTTTCAAAATGATGAAGCAATTGCAGAATTCCTTGGACTATGGGAAGGCATACCATAAGGTGATCATAAGGTAGGATTTGCTATTGATCTGGATTCCATAGCATATTTTGGGGAGTCAACTCCCTCTTCTAGTCATCAAAATGAAAAAAGAAAAGAAACAGTAAAAAATCAAAAGAATAAATCTTTGAGTGAAAACCGTAAGGCACTCTTTGATCATACAAAAGTAAAAACAAAAGATGTACCTGCGGGTGAAAACCTCTCTGAGGTGCCCAAAGGTGGAAGAGTGGACATACCCCTATCAAGTTAGGACAAATCAACATTGCTTGTGGAAATGATCGAGGAAATCAGTTTGGGTACACCTGACAACCCTAAGGTCATTCATTTTGCTGCTTCTCTATCAAAACAGGAAAAGATAGATTTTGTCAATCTCTTTCTTGAGAAGAAGATCAGCTTTGCATGGTCCTATGCAGATATGCTTGGCCTTGATCCAGAATTAGTTCTTCATCATTTGCCACTAAAAGTAGATGCCAAGCCTGTCAAATAGAAACTTAGAAAGATGCATCCCCAGGTGGCTCTTTTGGTCAAGTTGGAACTAAAAAAATTACTAGATGTGGGCTTCATTAGACCCATTGATTATGCAGACTGGATTTCAAATTTAGTACCAGTTAGCAAAGTAATTGGGGGCATCAGAATCTGCACAGATTTTAGGGATCTCAATAAAGCATGCCCTAAGGATGATTTTCCATTACCAAACATAGACATCATAGTGGACATGACTGCTGGATATGAGATGCTCTCATTGATGGATGGTTTCTCCGGCTATAACCAAATTCGCATTGCTCTTGAAGATCAACATAAGACAACATTCACCTATGCTTTGGGTACCTACTGTTGGAATGTGATGCCCTTTGGTCTTAAAAATGTAGGCGCAACATATCAAAGAGCAATGACAACAATTTTTCATGATTTCATGCATACTTTGATGGAGGACTATGTTGATGACTTGCTATGCAAATCTGTCACCAGAGATAGTCATCTAGCCATCTTGGGCCCAATCTTTGACCGAATGGAGACCTACAAGCTCAGACTCAATCCAAAGAAGTGTGTCTTTGGTGTCACAGTTGGCAAATTACTAGGGTACATTATTTCTCACAGAGGCATTGAGGTCGACCCTGCCAAGGTTAAAGCAATAAAGGATATGCCTCCTCCTTCTAATCTCCGTCAATTACGCAGTCTACAAGGAAAGCTCCAGTCAATTCACCGCTTCATAGCTCAGTTGGCCGACAAATGTCATCCATTCTAGCATCTATTGCATAAAGGTGTCGCTTTTAAATGGACTGAGCAATGTCAATCAGCCTTTCAAGCTCTCAAAGACTATTTGCTGTTGCCGCCTATTCTAATGCCTCCTATAGAAGGGAAGCCTTTTATATTGTATATTTCTGCAACTAAAACAGCACTAGGAGTTCTCTTGGCCCAAAAGGATGAGAACGACAAAGAGCATGCTATTTATTATATCAGCCGGACACTGGTAGGCTATGAGCTAAATTATTCAACTATTGAAAGGGCATCCTTAGCGGTGGTATGTGCAACGCAGAAGCTCCGACATTATATGTTAAGCCACCAAACATTGTTGGTTGCAAAAATTGATCCCTTAAAATACTTGCTTAGCCGAGTAGCTTTGACGGGTCACCTAGCAAAATGGGTCATGATTCTCAGTGAATTTGATATTGAGTATATGGAGCGAAAGGCGATAAAAGGACAAGTCATAGCAGATCAACTTGCAAAGGCTCCTATTTCTGATGATCATCCCATGTTGACCAATTTTCCAGATGAATCAGTCTTTGCTCTCACGTCCTCTAATGACTGGAAGTTATACTTTGATGGATCCCATACCAAGTTCGGGTCTGGAGCAGGCATCTTGTTTGTCACCCCTCAAGGTGATGCTATTCCCAAGTCCTACAGGATAACTTTTCATTGTACCAATAACATTGCAGAGTATGAAGCACTGGTTACAGGACTCCGAGTAGCAGTCCACTGGAACATCATGCATTTGCAAGTCTATGGAGATTCTCAATTAGTCATCCATCAAGTCAATGATGACTACGAAACAAAAGATGAAAAGCTTATTACCTATAAGCATATGGTAGATTTCTTCAAGACCAAATTCATGGTTATTCATTTCAGTCAAGTTCCAAGAATGCAAAACAAGTCAGCAGATGCGATGGCTACGATTGCTTCCATGTTGAATATGCCCCACAATATGGACAAATGTGAATTTTTAGTTGAACAATTGCTGGTTCCTTCTTTTGACATTCCGACAGCAGATGTGATGTGCGTTCTTGTTGGTCCCAACTCCCCATGGTACAATGACATATATCAATATTTGAAATCCCAAACCTTACCACCTAACCTTTCCACTAACCAACGCCGAGCCTTTATCCGCCAGACAGCCAAATATGTCATCATCGCTGACACCCTTTACCATCGTTCCTTTGACCATACCCTCCTCAGGTGTTTGGATTCTGATAAAGCACAAATGGATTTACATGAGGTTCATGATGGTATATGTGGGGGCCATTTCAATGGTCTAAGCTTAGCCAAAAAGTTGATTCGTGCTGGGTATTATTGGCCCACTCTGGAAAAAGATGTTCATGATTTTGTGAAGAAGTGCTACAAATGCTAGATCCATGGAAATTACATTCATGCACTAGCCCAAGAGCTTCATTCTGTCATATCTCCATGGCCCTTTTCTCAATGGGGATTGGATCTTATTGGCAAGATTCACCCGACATCTGCAAATGGACACAAGTTCATCATTATAGCCACAGAGTATTTTACAAAATGGATCGAGGCTATCCCATGACTTATATCACTGGTGTCCAAATTTCAAAATTCTTGCTAAATTATATCATATGCCGGTATGGGGTTCCTCTTGCCATAGTCATAGATAATGGTCGTCCCTTCAAGAATAAATATGTCAAAGAACTCTGTGAAAAGTTTCATATCCATCACCGTTTCTCCAATCCATACTATCCACTGGGGAATGGTCAAGCTGAGGCATCAAATAAAACTATTATCAAGATCCTGAAGAGGGTTGTCAATGACGCTGGTCGAGATTGGCATGTACAGTTGAACCCAACACTATGGGCCTATCGCACTTCTATCTGCACACCTACTGGCGCAACACCTTATTCCTTGGTGTATGGTGCGGAAGCCATTTTACCCTTGGAAGTGGAGATTCCTTCCTTGCATGTTTCCTTGCAACATCTGATTGATGATGAGACACATAGAGTCTCTCAGTTGCATCAGCTTGAGATGTTAGATGAGAAGCGTCAGATAGCTCTGACACATTTGCAAGCATATCAAAACCATCTCCGTCGCTCTTATAATAAGAAGGTCAAAGGGCGACACTTCAAAGTGGGAGATCTGGTTTTAAAGGCAAATCCCAAAAATGCACAGTCTACTGACATCATCAAAGGCAATTTTGAACCTAATTGGGTTGGGCCTTTCATAGTAACTACAACATATGGCTCGGGGGCATATCAGCTTGCCACACCAGAAGGTGAACCTCTGTCTGATCCTATAAACAACATGCATCTTCGCAAGTACTGGGCATAATTTTCTATCAGCATTTCTTCAAGTATGATCCTGAAAAAATACAAAAAAATTGAAAAAGCAAAACATACAAAAAAAAAGAGAAAAAAGAGCAAAAAAAAAAAAAAAAGTAAAGAAAAATGATTCGCCCTCTAGTGAAAACCTGGTAAACAGGTGCTTTGGGCAAGTACCTTGGTGAAAACCTGGCAAACAGGTGCCATGTGTAAAATGAGATCGTTGCTCCATCATCTGTCATGACCTCTAAGCTATGCTTTCTCTCGGTCGGTTTATCACGTCTATATTTGTCTTGACCCAACGTTCTATTCCAGGCTTGTTATTGGTCAACATCATTGTCTTGCATACTCCAGTTTCCTGTACATATGTTTCAATCCTGGTCTATGGAATTCTTTCATATGCGCATTGAGTGCGTTCCCCTTGTCATGATCAATCACTGGAACTTTTGCATTTAAAAATGTCCTTAAAAAATCATAAAAAATTGAAAAAAATGTCCTGAAAAAATCATAAAAAAATTGAAAAATGACTTGAAAAAATCATAAAAAATTGAAAAAAGTCCTAAAATAATTCAAACAAATTGAAAAATGTCCTGAGATAATTCCTAAAAATCATATAAAGTCCTGAAAAAATGAAAAAAAAAAAATGAAAAAATCAAAAAAACAAAAAAAACATAAATTAACCCCTCTATGCATAGACAACTCACTGAGTATACCTCCAATGACTCGCAATCACACACTGTGCTTCAATGAAATCATGCATAAACAGATGAACTTTTTCAATCAAACTAGACATTCAAACTAATCACAATTGTCATATCAATCGAATGTTACCATCAATACCATTTGTCCTTGGCTAATATCATGGGTCTTATATAGGGTGTGGTATACTCGGAACTAGACTGTGTCCTGTCTTAGACGGGGTACCGCATGTCCTGAAACCAGATAGCATGATCATCCTATCAGCACTTTCAACTTTTGACAATGAAGACCAAGATGTTTGTTTGATTTGTTGGAATTTGTGCATCTTATCTTTTTACTGATTTATTTTTGGCTTCGATCATGTTCCTATGTTGCTCGATGATGTCACTAAGTGATTTAGAGTGACCGGGATGGATCATGATACTTTTCTTTTTGGTTGTGATTATTGTTTGTCTATGATGTGTCTGTCTTTTGCAAAAAGGGTTGCATTTCAGCTCTGGCCTTCCATGCCATGATGCTACGCATCCATTTTGCTACATTAAAATAAAGGTTCTCACCTACAAAGTGCATTACTGAAAGCAAGTTTTTCTTCATCTCTAACTGTCCTCTGTTTCATTTCTTCTTACTAACATTTCTTCCATCAGTTTGGAAAGTCATTTCCGTCTAGTGCTCTGATTTTCCCAAACATACATACTGCATCCTGCATCCATTGGTTAGTACATTTGCATTACATCAAGCATCACATCAAGCATTTTATCCATTTCATATTATAAATGCATGAAAAACACATCAAAATGCATCCATACATGTTCCACAATAAACAATGCATAAGTAATCCATACATGGCAAATAACATAAGTCATAACACATTGCATCCCATCATATCGATGCATATCATATCATATGTCACAATAATATCGGAGTACAAAATTGGACTGTCTGTCCTAAGTATGGCCCGCAGGCTGACTACAAAATGTCAAACTACATAATGTCCACTGTCTGTCCTAAGGAGCACGTGCCTCTGTCACTGGGTGCTCCCTCTATCCTCCTCATCCCTACCATGTCTCGTGGATGATGTCCCTCCTGGTCCTAGCTATGGTGATCTCATAGGTCCACTCACCCCCATGCTGCTCAATGACCTCCGAGAGCGTGCCCTGCTCTCTGTCCTCGATCGTGCCCGATATGAAGCTGTTCTCTACTCTGGTGGAACTGCACTCTCATATAATGTCCTCCAATGGCGTATCTCCTCTCCGGTCTCTACCAGCATCTGTGCCATCTCCATTGCACTGGCATCCCGAATCGACCCAATATACTCAGTGACTCTTTGTTCTTCTCGTTGTGCCTGAGCTACTGTTGTATCTCGAGCCGCTGTCAGTCTGGCTATCTCCGCTCTGAACTGCTCATGCTCTCTCTCTAATGTTGCAATGTGATCCTATTGACTCACTATGGTAGCCATGCATATCTCCATCTCCTCTGTCCTAGCTGTCTCCGGTTCTATGGATATATCCTACAATGCCTCCTGCTCCCCATCCTCATCTCCATCCTCGTCATCCCCATCCTCATCTCTATCCTCATCATCCCCATCCTCATCTTTCTCCTCATCATCCCCCTCATCCTCGTCATCCTCATCCTCCTCTTCCTCATCATCTCCCTCCTCCTCACCTACACAAGCGCAGGATTCGCCCTACACAAGCGCAGAAGTCCCTTTCTGCATCCCCTATGGGCCCCGCAATGTCCCGCAAGCAATCAAAATTCATGAAAACATCGTCTAGTTGTCTGAATGTGCATACACGTTCTCTGAGGTGATCTGCCCTTGGAATGTTTTCCATCTCTCTGCAAGTGTCTTTTTCCAGAGCAACAAATCCTCCTCTTGGGCTAGTGCAAATGAGCAAATTTCATTCTCTTTGCCTCATTTATAGATCTTTGTCAGTGCATAGATGGACGTGCACCCTCTCCTTTTTATGTTGGTCATGGTCTTTTGCATCTTATATTGCTTGTCCTTCATGCATCCGATCTTCGATTGTCAGTCTATTTGCTCCTATCATTTTCTATCATTTTTATCGATCAATTGGCCTCTTTTCTGCATGTTTTCGGCCAATTCCTCGAGGGGGCATGCATATGTCATTATAATTGTCTGGGGCATTTTCATTATTGTTCTTTGAAACAATGCTTAAAATTGCATTGTCTCAAAGAGGGGTAAAATGTAGACACCTAAAAATGGTCAACGCTTGTGGAATCGTACTTTAACATTTGTGCATTGCCTTATTTTAGGTTTTTGTGTCGCATTAACATTTCTCCTATGTTACGCACTTGATTTTTATCATTTGCAAGCATCGAGTCATTCTTCTACATTCTTCATTTGTCTTGCTCTCAAATTTGGTCTTGTCGACAACATTATCCAGTCATGATTTTGATCGATTTTATCTTGTCGCATCAATGTGCGTGCTAATTTGTCATCATTTTGGACATCGTCAATCCTAATTAGGTGTAAAGCGGAAAAATCGAACCCTAGTTGTTCTCCCCTCCCCAACTTCAAGGAGAGAGAAGGGAGGGTCACTCGGGTTGATGGTTTTCACTTGGGAGAGACTTTACATTCAAAAGAGGGGTTGAAACCCACAAGATCCAATCCCACGCAATGCAAGATTGGATTCTATATGAGTTTCAAGGGTTAAGACATCAAGGATACCCTCTTTTGTAAAGAATGTAGATAGAAAGATTGAACTAGGAATGCATGTAAAGTAGGAAAGATTCGCTTAAAAATAGAGATAGGGATATGGGATGAAGCTGCGGACCTAGAATTAGCAGTAAAATGTCAAGATGGTGCTGTTCTACAAATTTGAGCGAAATTTGACGGGACAATGGCGCCCGCCGTGCACACGTTCCTCCGAAAAATCCGCGAAACGAAGGTGGATCTGTTCGTCTCTGCACAAGGATTCCAGATCTTCAATTACAGCCGCGTACCTGCAACCTACACATAGAAAAGAGAGGACAATTGGGGGGTTAGGGATGAGGGGTTTGCCTTTAGGTCAAACCCCGGTTTTGGAATTAATCAAGAAATGAGAATGCTGTAAATGTAAATGTTTGTAATGTAAACAAGTACTGATACCTTGTTGTAAGAATGTTTGTATTCTTACATGCGAAGGTGTAATGTATGTAGCATGTAATGTGTTGTATGTGATCTCCTCTTCAATGGTTGAATCCTTGTCTTGAATGCAACACTTAGCCTTGAATGGAGACTTAGAATGATCAATTGCTTGAAGGAATGCTTGAATGCTTGAATGCTTGAATGTTTGAATATCGTTTTCGCCCCTTTTTTCCATCCTCCAAAATGGGAGAGGAAATGTAGTTTATATACTTGCCAATTAGGGTTAAAAGACTGATTTTCCCGACCTTAGGCCGACTAGGAAATGTTATTTTCCAATTTGCAAACTAAAAGACCCGAAGCCCCATAAGAGACCGGGCCCAAAATAGGGCCAGGGACCAGGGCGTTGGGCGCCATGGTCCTGGGGGACCAGGGCACTGGGCGCCCTAGTCCTGAAGGACCAGGGCGCTGGACGCCATGGTCCCACCTCCAGGGACAGCAGGGTGCAAGGAGGATCTGGCCAGGGTGCTGAGAAATGCAGTTTTTGATGTCATGAACAAGTTTCAGGGTCTCCATTCAGGTTCCGTGTTGCATGGCCATCATGAAGACCCAAATGCAGTCGAAATTGCAAGTGTCACAATTTTAGGATGCTACATTTAGCCCCCACTTTAGCGGGAGTATAAGCCTACGCCAATACTTCCGGTAAAGTACAAGGAAACAACATTGAAAAACTTTCACCATGTCAAGGAGGCAAGATACACCAAGCCCCCAGTGGACTAAGGATCTTACGACTTCAATTGACAAAGTAAAAGGGAAGATCACGAGGGAGAACCATGATTGTCAGTAGTAAGGTTCCCTCACTATGAGTCATGCAAGAAAGATATCAAAATTTTTCAAGGCAAAGCTAAATTTGTCAAGAAATTTTCAAGTATCTTGAAAAGATATGAACGGGATGTATGCCCCCCTACATTAAAGCGATCTCACACGCCTCACCGGGGGTGATTGCTTTAAGGTAGTGATACATATAAGAATGAGAATGGAAAGGAGCATGTTATCACAAGGATTTAGCCCCCCAAGTGTGAGATAAGCCCAAGGATAATAGACACAAAACACAAAGCACAAGGTGACTTTGCTTTCCTCGGGGTCAGTATGCTGTATGATAATTCATGTATATCATATGTATGTATTCATAATTGTTCTTCATTCCCCACTCAAGGAAGGTCACCTAGAAGAAGGGAACACATGTGTCTTTTGAGTCAACATGAGAGAGATCGAGAGATCTCAATGCTTTGCATCGTCCTCAAGTAGACAACACTAAGGACAACAAATAGAAGAATGAGAATAACACATAGAAGAAGTAACAAAAGAGAGGAGGAGAGAATCTGCTATGCTAATGACACTAGTCTAGCATGTCATCTACCCCCCGATCTTGCTGATCAGTATTTCGGGAAGGTAGGAAACACGCTAGAGGAGGAACATCCAACATAGCAGATGGAGCTATCACAAGATCCAAACAAGGGCTATGTTCATGTTCCGAGCCACGTTGTTCTTGTCTAGGAGCTAGGATAAGTGCTTTAGAAAATTCGTTAGATAAATGGTTATCAACATCAGCATGTTCATATTCACTATCAGAATGAATAGGAGTAACATTTTCATCATGAATAACATTTTCATCTATATCATCATCGAGATTTATAAAAATAGGATCTTTAACTCACACAGGATCAAGACCATCATGCATCTTATGTTTAGGAGATTTCGGCTCAATCGTCGGCTGAGGAGAAAATGAAAGAATACTGGCTGAAGGTGTTTTTGGGGATTGCAAAGTTTGAGAAGCAGCTACCTGAGCTCTAAGACGACGCTTTCGCCGGCGTTCACGTGCAGAACGATTTCGTCTAGTCTTAGTAGGAAGTTGAGGAGAGTGAGGAGGAGGAATGTTCTCATCCTTATCACTTGGGTGTTTAGGTTGTGGTCTCTTAGGTTGAATAATAGGAGAAGAGGAAGGTCTCTTCTCTCCATAAGAGGAAGGAGGAGGAACTGCTCCATATAAAGGAGGAATATTTGGTTTAGGAAGGAGACCAAGCCCATCATGACGAGGAGGTATAGGTCTACTTTTAGGAAGTTTATTAGATATAGGCATAGTCACATTCATAGGAATGGGTTGGGAATATTCTTGAGGAAAGACATTAGTTTTATCTTTCAAAGGAAGAACTTCCTTCTCAAGAATGATAGGAATGTCAAGTTTGGGTGTTCTAAGTTCACTTAGAGATAGGATCATATCTTTTTTCCACTTTTGATAAGATTTGAAAAGATGATCACTTCACGGAGGAAGAGATTGGAATTGTTTAGGCCAAAAGTAATCAATAGGAACGCTAGAAGTTCTTTCAACAGGTTTAAAGAGGCTATGATTGACAGTAACAACTTCACCATTATGGGGAAATTTCAAACACTTGTGAATAGGAGAAGCAATAGCTTTCATGGAAGATAGCCAAGGATAGCCTAGCTTCACACAAAATTGTTCGGATGATGGAATAATAGCAAAGTCCACGTCAAGGGGTTTGTTATGGACCTCAATAGGTAATGTAATAGAACCAAATGCAGGAGAAGAAAATGCATCAAATAATTTCACAACCACATTTGTTTCGTCATAGATCACTTGATTCAATTGCAAAGTAAAAAGAAATTCTTCAGTAATGATATTAACCATACAAGAAGGATCAATAAGCACTCCACGGCAAGGTGTATTCTTGACTTTTGCAACTATATATAAAGGACCATCAGGTGCCTTGATAGTTTCACTAGAATCAAAGGTGATGGAAGGTTCTTTAGGGATTTTCTGCTTCTCTACAAAGTTAATCACATTTGGAGCCATAGACACAAAATCATCAGGTGAGACAGAAGAATCATTAGTATCAATCGCATTAGAGGTATGAGAATGCAATGGATCAGTAAAAATCTTAAGATTTTGGTTAGGAGGAGCTACATATGTGTTGCCTTTATCATTCACACTAGAAACAAAGATAGTATTATTATCAATCAAATCTTGAATTTTACCCTTTAAAGCAAAACATTTTTCAGTATCATGCCCAGGATGACGATGAAATTGACAAAAAGATTTGTTATCAAAATAGGGTGAGTTAATCTTTGCAGGATCTATTTGCCTTATAGGAGGAAGAGTAAGCACATTTTGTTCCAATAACTTATTCATAATACTATGCAATGATTCATTCAAAGGAGTAAACTTTCTTTCTTTCTTGAAAAATTTAGAAATAGGAGGCACACCTGATGCTGCATTCACATTGTTGTTGATGATGTTTTCATTGAATTTAATGGACTCTCTATTTGGTTTAAACTTCCCAAATGGTTGTTGACTACTATCACCCTTATCACTCGGAGCCATAGGATTTGCTTGTTCCATTTGACTCACAGTCAGTTGATAATTGTGAAGAGTTGCGCACAACTGTTGGAAAGAAGTAAACTCAAAAAACAGGAGTTTTTCTCTAATATCTTTTTGTAAATTAGAAATAAAGATTCTTTGAATATCATTGTCAGGCACTGGAAAGGAAATTTGAGCATACAAATGCTTATATCTACCAATGAAATTAGTCACTTTTTCTTTAACACCTTGTTTACAATGCATTAAATCAATCAAAGTAACTTTAGGACTTATATTGTTTTGAAATTGTTGAATGAAAGCATTTGGAAGTTGTTCGAAAGAAGTAATAGAATAAGAAGGCAACGAGCAATACCATTGTAGGGCTTTATCTCTTAATGTTCTAGTAAACAGTTTTGCAAGCAACCTTTGGTCATAAGCAAAATCGGTACATATTGTTTGAAATGTCTTAACATGTGTTAGAGGATCACCCTTACCATTATAAAGCTCCAAATGTGGAATTTCAACATGTTTAGGGGGAATAGCTTGAACAATGTCAAGAGAAAGTGGGCTCACAACATCAAATGTGGGCACACTAAACTTAGATTGATTCATAGAGGCAATTTGTTGCTGTAAAGAAGAGACAGTTTGTGCAAGATTGTTAATGGTCGCTTCAGTCGAAGAGTTCATATTAGACGTGTTAGATTGTGAGGGAGGTGTTATGTTATTGAAAGAAGGTAGAGAGTAAGGTGGTGGGACACTATGATAGTTAGTCATAGGAGATGATTGGAAAGGAGGAACACTACAAGGAGGAATGGAATGTTTAAACGAATTGCCCCCTTGCGTCATGTTCATTTGTGGAGATATAATAGGAACACTCATTGAAGGAATGAATGAAGAAGTTGGATTGAATGAAGGAAGAGGGTTGATTGAAGAAGAGGAATTGCCCCCATGACTGGTGATCATAGGAGGAATGTCTTGTGTTGAAGTAGTCATTATGTTTGATGTAAAAGTAGGTATACTAGCAATAGGAGTTGTCAAAGGAATAGAATGATTAACTTGAGTAGGAGGTTGTGTATAACCTAAGGTTTCGGCACAACTTTTCATCGGCATCACATTCGAATCCACAATGTGTGCAATACCACGCAAAATATCAATTCCATTCTTATCACTTTGAACCATACGTTTTAGACCCTCAATTAATGAAAGAGCTTCGCTATCAGGGTATTCTTGAGACATCCATTGTCGAAAATCATCAAATTGGTTATCCAATTTTGAAAGTTGTTCTACAGAAACCTCATGGAGAGCTTCTTCATCATTGAGAGGATTAGAGGAATTACCCATGTCCTTGTTAAAAAGGCCATTCAAATTAGGTTCCATCTCCTTAGTAATTACACCTTGGAAGGACTTAATTCTAAGGCTTCGTCTAACGGGAATAGTGTAAGTAGGGCTTATTGTTGTAAAACTCATGCACTAAAGAAAGAGAGAAGATTTTGAATTTTAGAGGTAGCAAATTTCAATAAAATCAGCCAATCTCCTAGATTTAAGCTGTTAAATGCAATCAGGACAATCTCCCAAAATTTCGGAAAAAATGTCCGGGACCGTGGCGAACGGAGTGCACACGGTCCTCGCAACTTTTTTTGAAATTTTTAGGGATGAAAGTAATGATGATTTTAAAGCTAATCTGAAAAAATTGAGTGATTTTACGATCTGTAGATAGGCCAAATTAAAGTTGCAATCTCGAAATTGAACCCTACCAAGATTGTTGAAAAAATGCAAAATTTGAATTTTGAAAAAGAGAGGGAAACTGAAATTTTGAATTTTATGAATTTAGAGGGAATACTGAAAGCAATGCAAGCTTTGAAATTTAAAAGTTGACTCAATTTCATGCAAAATTTGAATTTGAAGGTGGAAATCAAGGTTATCGCAATTAGACACTTAATTTCAAAAGTCACAAACTGCAAAAATTTGAATAAAGCACTGAAATTTTGAATGAATGCTAACACACTTTTCAGATTTAGGACTGTAAGAAACACAATTTTGATATGAATTTTAATTTCAACAGTTTTTGAATGATTAGAAGCCTTAATCCAAGCAATCACTAGACCAACTTTGACTTTAATTTTGAAAGTGTTAAAATTGATAAAATCAGCCAAAATTCTGGATTTTAGCAGAAAAATACAGTAAGATCTAGCTCCCAAAATTTCGGAAAAAATGTCGGGGACGAGGGCGCTCGGGGTGCACACGGTCCTCGCAACTTTTTTCCAAATTTTCAGGGATGAAAGATATTGTGATTTTATTGCGGAATCCAAAGTTACAGCCGATTTGGAGATGTTTTGATCAGTGAAATTATCAGTCAAAGGTTGAATCAAGAAGGTCTTAAAAATTAGGGTTTTGACATTAAACCACTTAATTTTCAGAATTAAAGCACAAATATGAATTGATAATTTGCAATAGAAGGGTAGATCTGAAACAAGCATTAACAATTAAACATTTCACAAGTTTAATTACTAAAAAGAAAATTTTAGGGTTTTTTATGCAATCAACCTCTAAAATTTGCAAAAGATCAAACATGAAAATGTAATTAAGGAAGCAAATTTTTCAGATCTAACCATGAATAATCAGAATGAGGATGTTCACGTCGGGTTCACCAAAGTGTAAAGCGGAAAAATTGAACCCTAGTAGTTCTCCCCTCCCCAACTCCGAGGAGAGAGAAGAGAGGGTCACTCGGGTTGATGGTTTTCACTTGGGAGAGACTTTACATTCAAAAGAGGGGTTGAAACCCACAAGATTCAATCCCACGCAATGCAAGATTGGATTCTATATGAGTTTCAAGGGTTAAGACATCAAGGATACCCTCTTTTGTAAAGAATGTAGATAGAAAGATTGAACTAGGAATGCATGTAAAGTAGGAAAGATTCACTTAAAAATAGAGATAGGGATATGGGATGAAGCTGTGGACCTGGAATTAGTAGTAAAATGTCGAGACGGTGTTGTTCTACAAATTTGAGCGAAAGTTGATAGGACGATGGCGCCCGGCGTGCACACGGTCCTCCGAAAAATCCGTGAAACGAAGGTGGATCTGTTCGTCTCTGCACAAGGATTCCAGATCTTCAATTACAGTCACGTACCTGCAACCTACACACAGAAAAGAGAGGATGATTGGGGGGTTAGGGATGAGGGGTTTGCCTTTAGGTCAAACCCTGGTTTTGGAATTAATCAAGAAATGAGAATGCCGTAAATGTAAATGTTTGTAATGTAAACAAGTACTGATACCTTGTTGTAAGAATGTTTGTATTCTTACATGCGAAGGTGTAATGTATGTAGCATGTAATGTGTTGTATGTGATCTCCTCTTCAATGGTTGAATCCTTGTCTTGAATGCAACACTTAGCCTTGAATGGAGACTTAGAATGATCAATTGCTTGAAGGAATGCTTGAATGCTTGAATGCTTGAATGTTTGAATATCGTTTTTGCCCCTTTTTTCCATCCTCCAAAATGGGAGAGGAAATGTAGTTTATATACTTGCCAATTAGGGTTAAAAGACTGATTTTCCCGACCTTAGGCCAACCAGGAAATGTTATTTTCCAATTTGCAAACTAAAAGACCCGAAGCCCCATAAGAGACCGAGCCCAAAATAGGGCCAGGGACCAGGGTGCTGGGCGCCAGTGTCCTGGGGGACCAGGGCACTGGGCGCCCTAGTCCTGAAGGACCAGAGCGCTGGGCGCCATGGTCCCACCTCCAGGGACAGCGGGGTGCAAGGAGGATCAGGCCAGGGTGCTGAGAAATGCAATTTTTGATGTCATGAACAAGTTTCGGGGTCTCCATTCAGGTTCCGTGTTGCATCGCCATCGTGAAGACCCAAATGCAGTTGAAATTGCAAGTGTTGCAATTTTAGGATGCTACATTAGGGTTTTGTCCTCTTTTCAAATTTGTCATCTTGCGATCGATTTTGTCATCGATCGTGGTCATTTTCAATCTTGTCGTTTCGCAATCTATTTGGTCATCGATCCTTATCCTCTTGTCAATTTTGTCATCTCACGATAAATTTATCATCGATCATCGTCATTATGTCAATTTGGATCAATTAGTCATTATTCCTCATCAATTGGCACATTTTTCAATCAAATCATTTATCAATTCAAAATTATGATCAAATCGAATCGACATTAATTATCTTTCATCAAGACCTAATTCATCTTTTAGGGTTTCGTGATTTAATCATTTAACCTTGTTTGTCATTTCTCTCTCTAGGATTAAATAATTTATTTATTTATCCTAAGTTTTCTTGTCACAATTAAATGTTCATTTAATTGGCTAATTATTCCTCTTTGTGAATTAATTAATAAATGACAAATTATTAATTAATTTACCTAATTTCTAATTTTCATCAATTTCTTAATTCCTAATTTTCTTAATTCCTCTTTTTCTAATTTTCTAATTTTCTAAATTCTTAATTTCAATTTCCTCCTATTTTTCTCCTAATTTCATGGGAATGACATAGCAATTTGTCATAATTTGTCATAATTGACAATCAATCAGTCCTTGCATAGCAATTTGTCATAAATTGTCATAAATTGTCATAAATCCTTGCATAGCAATTTGTCATACATGTCATAATTTTGCTATTCTTGATTTGAATTTCCATTCGAATCACTATCATGCTAATTTGTTCATCTCTCCAATTTGTCTAGAAATTGGATGAATTTCTTCAATCAAATCCCTAATAAGGAGAATAATCAGACTATCGAATTTCTAATCAATCATGCTTCGAGTACTCTTGAGCAATAATCTTGTCTACTTGCTTTCAATCATGATCATGCACTAGTAGGTGAGATCCCCAACAAAACTATTTGGAGAAGAAAGAAGAACAATGGAGCCGCATGAGGGAAGCATTCAAATCTGCATATGGTTTGCATAGTATTTACTTTTGAGTGTTTTATCTTTATGTCTTTATTGAGTGTGTTTAGGATAGATCATTACATTTAAGCTTTTGTGATAGAGCTAGATTAGTATATTTTATATTGATTGTGATGATTTCCGAATTTCCTATGCTACAGGTCCAACATGAAAATAATTGAAATTCTATGACGGCTCGGGGTAGGGCCTCACAGATTCACCCCCCCCTCACCCTCTTAGTCCTACTTTGGGTTCAACAATGATATCCAAGAGTAACAAAAAGAAAAAAAATCAGCTTCATGTAAACTTATTGAAGAAGAAATTGAAAATACAAATATTGTTGATCAACATAATCATGATCAAATTGAATTTAAAATAATACATTTAGTGAAGCCACTCGATCTAGTAATGAAGTACTAAGAAGATTAATGAGATAAATCAAGACACCAATTGGGTATCATGACTATTCTCTAATGGCTCAAGTAATGAGTTTAGATTAAACTCAAACTTCAAAAGAAGAAATATATCTTGTTCAACATGAGATATAAGAAAATTTATTATATAGTTAAAGAAATAATTGTATGGTCTTAAAAAACAAACACTAAGGTCATGGTATGTAAGAAATAATAATTTCTTGTAACAAGTATTTTTTAAGAGTAAGAATGATCCAAACTCATACATAAATAATTTTGAACATGTGAATGTTGTTTTGATTCTATTATATGTCAATTACTTAATCATAACATTATGTTCTATATAGTTGATTGATAAAATCAAAAGAGATCTATCATAGGGATATGGAATGAAAGATGTTGGAAAATACTTAGGGATTGAATATGGAGACAAAATTGTAATAATTTGACTATTCAATGTAAGTATGCAAAGAAATTGATCCAAAGGTTTGACATTGAAGATTATAAAGCTCAATATCTATTCCATTAGAACAAAATATTAAAAAAAATTATTGATAATGGTACTACAAAATTAAATGGGATTGTATAGATAGATGGTGGGAATTTTGAACAACTCAACCAAAAAAATACTTGATATTACATATTTACTAACCATGCTTAGCCAATTTGATGAGAGAAAATTATGTTCGATTTTATGTCACATTTTAGCCTATTTCATGCACGTTCATATCCATTTCTATATTCCATTTCTATTCCATTTTCATATCATTCTACCATTTACATTGCATATGATTAAATATTAATAAGTGATATTTAATTTAGTCTTGAGGTAAAATATGAAAATTAATTATTGATTGTTTTTACTAATAAGTATTGTCATTTTGAGCCTTGGAAATATACTTTGCAGCTGTAGATCTTCCTGTCATATTCAATGCACCTTCTTGTCACTTTTTGGTCAGGAACTACTATGTATAACTTTTTGACCAACAAGCTATTTCTGTAATAATTTTAATAGGCAACATCAGTCTCCCAGGTGGAATCATTTGTTAGGATAATTGGTGAACAATTGAGAGGGGGAGGGGGGTAAATCAGTTGTTATCAGATTATGTGAATTAAAACACTTAAAAATGTTTACCGGAATAATTGATTAAGCATTAAAGCATAATTGAAAACCAGAGAATCAATACCATGCAACCATAAAACATAACACCATGATTTATATGTGGAAAACCCAGTAAAGGGAAAAACCACGGTGGGAAACCCTACCCACAATCAGATGATACTTCTGCAAAAAGTATATGATTAAAATAGTGGCCTGCACATGTAGGAAGGCACACTACCTAGAGCACACTACTCCTCATGATGGAGTCTTAGTGACTATAGAGAGGCCAACCATCTCAAAATATTAATTTGGACAACAATCCAGAAAGAAGAAATGTCTATGATAGCATCAAACATCCCAGATTATAATTCCAGTTAAGATCAATACCGAAGATCTAAAACATCTTACATAAACCCAATGCTATCACCTATAATCAACCAAATCCTCCGCATGAATTATTATTACATTATTCGCTCCTTGCCTATGATCTACAATGAGATATTAAATATATTTATACCAAACTGGGACCTAACCAATTAGGTCAGCCACCCAAATGATAATTTAATAGATCCATTACATAATCATGAAATAAAATTATAAAACATGTTAGCCTAAGGCCAAATAAACATCACCCAATCAATAAAACATCTCGGAAGCGCATCGGAGGATCCACCAACATGTTTTAGGAAAATCGGTCCATAACTTAGATATAACCAGACCTAAATTATATCCACACGCCAAAGCAATGACACCAATCATTCGAGGCACAAACACAATCACCATCAGCATCCTGAATCCCTTCTAGAAGCTACACCAACACCACTTATGCATTACATCAAAGATTTTCAATAAAGCTTTGCCGATGAAACCCTTACCGAACCTATAAAGCAGGCTTACTAGAACATAAGATAGCATCCGGTCATCAAGTCAATACCAACTAACTGAGACATACTTCAGAAGCATATGAACCATCCATACAAACCTATTCCATCATCCAAATCATACTGGTGACAATCAATTGATAATCATTGCAATCCAATCCTTCTATCAGAAGTCTGTAAACAACCTTAACAACTAGTGTTGACATCAATGATAAAACATTAATGCAACATAATCAATTCCATTATATTGCCAACAATACCCCCCTTTGGAATTCATGCCAACATTAGAGATGTGAAAAACATCCAAGTGCCAAGAAATGCCAAACAAGTCTCCCCCTATGGAAGAAAACCAACAATCTCCCATAAAATGATATAGCAATGAAGTTGTAAACCAAATCTGAATCAAAAGACCAAATATTTCCAAACTCCCCCTGAGGAGTGAAATCAATCTTAAAAATAAATAGCAACGGGTTTTCACATATATTCCTCCTCCTTTGACAACAATGCCAAAGATATGACATAGATATCAAACAGAATATGAAAACTCTAAATCTCAAGGATGACTACTCCCCCAGAGTAGTAGCAATATTTCATCAATCTAGAGCAAAAGGTATCTTTGATAATGCATACTGGACTGATGCACATCTGCATCATTTAAGTCTCTACCTGAGGGGTAGAAACCTCCAATACTCAAATGATTCCCGGGATAAAGGTTTAGTGAAGATGTCTACTATCTATTCTTTAGTGTTCACATAAACCAATCTGACTTCTTTTGCTTCCACCTTTTCCTTCAAAAAGGTATACTTGATTGATATGTGCTTAGTCTTGAAGTGAAATACTGGATTCTTGGATATACCAATAGCTGCAGAGTTATCACAATGAATAACAACCAGATCATTACAACTCACTTGTATATCCTTCAACATCTGCTTCATCCATAGAACTTGAGTGCAATTTTTTGTGGCTGCAAAATATTCAACTTTAATAATAGATAAAGAAATGCATGACTGCTTCTTATGGATCCATGAAACCAACTTCTTCACAAGAAAGAATGCTCCACCTGATGTGCTCTTCTGGTCATCAACATTATCTTCCCAATTTGCATTTGTATATGCACATATAGTAAAGTCATCATCTTTAGGGTACCATAAATCATATTTAGTTGTTCCTTGCAAATACTGAAATATCCTTTTTATTGCACTTTCATGATTTCCTCTTGGATTACTTTGAAATCTTGATACAATAATAACTGCATTCATTATATCCAATCTAGTTTGAGTTAAATATAGCAAACCACCAATCATGGATTTATATATTGTAGAATATACTGGAGGGGATACAACTTTAATTGACAATTTTTCACTTGTAACCATAAGAGTACTAACTGGTTTGGAATTTTCCATACCAAATTTATTCAATAATTATAGGAAGATACTTAGTTTGATAGCTAAAGATGCCTTTGTCAGTCTAAGTAATCTACAAACCTAGAAAAATTCTTATTTCTCTAGCCATAGATATTTCAAATTCACTCTGCATATTATCAAAGAATTCCATGCATAATTTTTCTTCACCTCCAAAAATGATATCCTCAACAAATACTTCAATAATCAGAGTATCATTATTAGTGATCTTATAATATAGCTTACTATCAGCATTACCTTTTAAAAAATCAAGCTTCAAAAGATACTTATCCAACCTTGCATACCAAGCTCTAGGAGCCTGCTTTAATCCATATAGGGCTTTCCTAATATGCAAACCATATTTTTATCACCTGTCAGTAAAAATCCATCAAGCTTCTCAATAAAGACTTCCTCTTCAAGTTCTCCATTCATAAATGCACACTTAACATCCATTTGATAGACCTTGTAGTTCTTATAGGCTACATAAGTAAGAAATAGTCTACCAACTTCAATTCTAGCTACCGGTGCAAAAGTTTCACCATAATAAATTCCTTCCTTCTGAGAATATCCTTTGTAGACCAATCTAGCCTTGTTTCTTACAACTTGTCCATCCTTATTCAATTTGTTTCTAAAGACCCATTTAGTTATAATGACATTCTTATTTTTAGGTCGGGGAACCAAAGTCCAAGTATTGTTCTTTTCTATCTGATCTAATTCATCTTCCATAGCTTTCATCCAACATTCATCTTTACAAGATTCAATTACTGATGTCAGTTCAATCTAAGATATGAAACATACCTCTTTATTTTCCAAGCTTCTCCTTGTCATAACTCCCTTGTTTTTGTCTCCAATGATCTAATTTTCAAAATGATTTAGCCTTACATACTTTGGTGTTTTCTGATTTTCAGGTTCTTTGTGCTGCTCTTCGGTTACAATTGTATTTTCTAGATGATGTCAGGGTATCTGGTTCAATAATTTGTTCCAGTATAGGCACTACCAAATCAGTTATGATCATATTGACTGTCAGTTCTCTGTCATAAGATTTAGCTTGGTCTTTGTGCTACTCATCTACTTTCACATTAGCAGTCTCCACAATTCTCTGCAATCTTTTGTTATAACATATATATGCTTTTCTCTTAGTTGAATAACCAATAAATATTTCATCATCACATCTAGGGTCAAACTTTCCAATAGAATCATCTCTTTTAATATAACACTTACTTCCAAAGATTCCGAAATACTTAAGAGTAGGAGAATGACCAAACCATAATTCATAAGGTATCTTACTAGTATCTCCTTTGATATGAACTCTGTTGAATGTATAAACCATTGTACTTACTACTTAACTCTATTAGATATGAGGAAAATTAGCTTCCATCATCATGGTTTTGGCTACATCCAAAATGGTTCTATTCTTTCTTTCCATAATGCCATTCTCTTGAGGTGTCTGGAGTGCAGATAACTATCTCTTAATGCCATTTTTCTCACAATAGCTATTGAATTCACCAGATGTGAATTCACCACCTTGATCTTATTTCAGACACTTTATTTTCATTCCCATCTCTATCTCAACCATAGCTTTAAAGATCTTGAATTTCTGAAAGGCTTCAAATTTCTCCCTTAGAAAAGCAACCCACATCATTCTAGAATAGTCATCAATAATTAACATGAAATATCTATCTCCTTCAAAGCTTCTTGTATTAGCAGGACCACATAGGTCAGTATGAATCAAATCAAGAATATCATTATATTTACTAGGTATACTCTTAAAAGAAGTTCTGATTTGCTTACCCATTTGACATTCCTTACATACTGCTTTATGAGGCTTCACAATCTTAGGTAAATCTCTAACTTCCTTAGTTGAATTGATCTTTACAATGCAATCAAAATTTACATGACACAAATTATTCTATAGCCAACTTTCATCAATATATGCAATCAAACATGTATTTTCACCTGAGTTCAAATGAAAGATGTTACCTTTTGTTTGTGTATCAGTTGCAATCTCCAATCTTGATTTGCTAATGATTTTGCACTTTCCATCCTTGAATTGTAATTGAAATCCTCTGTCTACCAACTATCCTACACTCAAAAAGATTATGCTTCAGACCTTCAACATAATAGACATTATCAGTGTTATTCTTACCATCCAATGAAATGGTTCCTCTTCCTTTGATCATGCATGCCTTGTTATTACTAAATCTGACTTGACCACCATCAAATTCTTGCAAGGTTAGAAAATTTATTTTGTCGCCGATCATATGATGAGAACATCCACTGTCTATTACCCATTCATCTTTGTCTTCAACTTTTGTTGCAAGGGCTTTTTCCTCATTTTTGATAACTGGTTTCGAATCATCTTCCTTCATAGCATAAAATACCCAGTCTCTTTCATTGTTGGATCCACTAGTTGAATCTCATGTTGGTTCTTCTTTTGAGTCATCAGTTACTCCTTCCTCATAAACATAGTAGCATGATTTGTTTTTGTTTCTCCTGTACTTATGGTTGATCTGATATTTAGGGTTAGGCTTAAAATATCTTCTGTCTCTTTCTTCAAATTTTGAATTCCTTTCAAGACATCTAGATGCAAAATTACCTATCTTATTACAAGCAAAACATTTGAAAGGAGATTTTCCTTCATACTTACTTCCTGTTGGACCTTTATGTATCATTCTAGCAAAAGTTTCTCAAGCTCTTCATCTTCTTTCCAAATCTCTTCCAATTCCTTTGCATACAAAACTTTCCAATCTTTCTTGTCATGATGTAGATTCCTTAAATAAAGTATCAATCTTTGTAGATCCTAGAGGACCAAATACTTCAAGCTCAAAAGAAGATATCTTCCCAACAAGAGTATCTCTATTGACAGAAGAATTAGGCATGGTTCTTAGCTCATTAATTGCAGCTACCTTCATCTTATATACCGGTGGAAAAAACCTTAATACTTTTGAAACAATATCTTCATCACTTAGAGATCCACCACAACATTGAATTCCTAATACAATTTCATTTACCCTTTCCATGAATGCAAAAATTCTTTCATATTCCTCCATCTTCAAGATTTCATATCTTACCTGGTAACATTCAAGTTTTGCAATTTTAATAGTGGGATCACCTTCATTAAGAGTCTCCAACTTGTCCCATATAGCTTTTGCCGATGATTTATCTAATAGTCCCATGATCTGCTGATTTGATAAGGTGCTTAAGAGGGCTTCACTAGCTCTGCAGTCATTGTCAATATTCTTTTCCAAGTCTGTTGGTGCAGGATTGCCAGATGCCGGATCATGAGGAGTGTAACCTTTCTGAGTTATTTCCCAAAAATCTTTTCCAATGCATCTTAAATGAGTCTCCATCTGAATTTTCCATACTCCATAGTTTGTTCTATCAATCATAGGGCTATCCTTCTAGTAAACAATAGTTGAACTATTAGTTGCCATGGGATCTTCCTCAAGCAATTAAGCTTCTGCAAAAAGAGGACCAGGCTCTGATACCAATTGTTAGGATAATTGATGAACAACTAAGAAGGGGGGGGGTGAATCACTTGTTAATAGATTATGTGAATTAAAGCACTTAAAACCTTTTACTGGAATAACTAATTAAGCATTAAAGCATAATTCAAAACTAGAGAATCAATACCATGCAACCATAACACATAACACCATGATTTATATGTGGAAAATCCAATAAAGGGAAAAACCATGGTGGGAAACCCTACCCACAGTTAGATGATACTTCTGTAGAAATTATATGACTACAATAGTGTCTTGCACATGCAGGAAGGCACACTGCCTAGAGCACACTACTCATCACAATGAAGTCTCACTGACTACAGAAGAGGCCAACCACCTCAGAATATTTGAACAAGAATCCAAAAAGAAGAACTACCTATGATAGCATCAAACATGTCAGATTGTAGTTCTGGTTAAGCTCAATACTTAAGGTCTAAAACCTCTTACATATACCTAGCTCGATCACCTATGATTGACCAAATCCTTTGTAGAAATGATTATTACATTATTCGCTCCTTTCCTATGATTTACAATGAGATCTTACATATATTTATACCAACTTGAGACATAACCAATCAGGTTGCCAACCCAAATGATAATTCAATAGATCCATTACATAATCATGAAATAAAATCATAAAACTTGTCAGCCTAAGGCCAATCAAACATCATCCAATCAATAAAACATCCTAGAAGTGCATCAGAGGATTCGCCAACATGTTTCATGAAAACCAGTCTATAACCTAGATAGAACCAGACCTAAATTAGATCTACACATGCCAAATAAATGACACCGATCAGTTGAGGCATGAACGCAATAACCATCAGCACCCTAAATCCCTTCTAGAAGCTGCACCAACACCACTTATAAATTACATCAAAGATCTTCAATAAAGATCTATCGTTGAAACCCTTACCAGACCTATAAAGAAAGCTTAGAGCATAAGATAGCATCCAATCATCAAGTTAATACCAACTAATTGAAACATACTGCATAAGCATATGAACCATCCATACAAACTTATTCCATCATCTAGATCATATTGGTGACAATCAATTGATAATCTTCCCAATTCAATCCTTCTACTGGAAGACAGTAAACAACCATAACAACTAGTGTTGACATCAATGACAAAACATCAATGCAACACATAGTTAATTCAATCATATTGCCAACATCATTTACCTCTTAAGTTATTATGTTGACTATGTACCAAATCTTGCATTTTCTAGCTAATAGAGGAGGGAAACCCAAAAGTTATTATTATTGCTTAGTGTTATAACAAATTTGTTTTTAATTTATAGTCAACTGTTTGATGAAACCACAATGAGGATGCACTACCAACTGTATGAAGGACACACTTTCTTGAGGAAACCATAATTCACCTGCTATCTATTGGGAAAATAATCTACAGTACATACATGCTTATTGTTAGTTTGGAGGAAACTAACATAAATCTATCTTTTCCTATTTTTAGTTGTTATTATAGGAAATTTGTAAATTGTTGTCTCAGAAGATCATAGATGAAAAATATTTCACTTACAACCACCATCCTGATGTGTTGCATAAATTGTTGTCGTAGTGGATGAACACTCCCGGTTCTAAAAATAAACTTTGTAGGCTGAACACTTAGTCACATACTTGACTCTCATATCCTTTATATCTTCAACAATCATCACTCTCCCATCTGACATTGACCTAGTTAGGGAAGCAATAGTGTCATTATTTACTAACTTCTTAACCATATCTCATTCATGCACAAACCAATTAGAGCCCTAATAGATTCTCTTGTAATCTTATGATGTTTATCCAGATACATAACATATTCATGAATTTGACTAAAACTAATTCTTACCCACATTATCTCATAGGTGAAATTAGGATATCCTCTCCAAATATCTAACCCTAATGCCAAAATATTATTAAACTTCTTTAAAAGTCAAGTTATTCTCATTAATCTTGTCCCAATCGTCATAGAACTTAGAATGACTAACCTCTTCCATGTTGAAATTAATGTATTCCCTTATGTCTTAGGTGTAAACATAGTATCTCGACACCCGTGAGAACACACCTTCCTTGTTTTATATTATTGCCACATATGGATAGGGCTTAAGAACTAGTTGTGGCTTTAGTTCAGGGTCAACAAAAATTAGATTAGCCATCTTACATCACTTCTCATACTACACAAAACTAGGGTTTGTTCACACATACTCCAATCGCACAGGAAATCCTCTTAGCAAGAAAGAGCATACAAAATAGAAATTTTTCAAGTGAATTTAATGAGCTTAAAATCTCATTTTATTTTCCAACTAGGGTTGCATTGCCATAAATGCACTTTTTTGTTATGGCACAAAAGTTGATACTCTATTTTGCCACTTTGCACAACCAACACTCTAGACCAACAAATTAATCCAATATCTATTGGAAATCTAATTTTGGTTGTCATTGATGTCAAACTTGGTTGTCCAAATGTGGTTTTGTCTGGATATTATTTTGAACCATTCTAGGTTTCTTTGTCTAGTTTTTTGTGTTAGTTGTGACAAGTTCAATATGAAGGAAAGAGTTTTTAATGTATGTAGGAAACAATATTTAATGTTTCATTGGTAGAATTATTTGAATTCCTCCAAATGGTAAAGATTATGTTTTATGGATGTTGCATTGACTGGTTTTCTGGTTCATGAATTGCAGAAGTTGGTTGTTACTATTCTCTAACAACAAGGGTGTTTGTCAGAATACTTCAGGAAATCTTTAGTGGCCTCTAAATATGTTGAATCTTATGTTGTAGTTTCAATGAAATGTTAATGTGGTTTGTGTTGTGATTTAGTTCAATTCTCTGGTGGTGTTTCTAGTGCAAAAGTAAGTTGTGTTGAATTATGCTTGGTATGTTTAGTTTTTTGCATATATGATTGGATTATTATGTTTGGATCATATATTTTTTATCCAAATATGCATTGGAGGTTGAGTTAAAATATTTATATGGGTCTCACCATGGTGTGTGAAGATCCATGTTAAGTAATTTTCATTGGAAGATGTCTTTTGACTGACTAAGTGCTATGCCTTATTGTTTATCTACACGTTTCATTTGGTTGTGACTTTGGAGGATATATTAGTGTGGGTAATTCATTGAATTCAACTTGGAAGGATGTATTGTGATGTTTCTGGGTCCTCTCTTTCTCCTGGAGTGTAACACCTTGAGTATTTTGGTCTAGGTAGCTTATTTTTTGTAATAATATTTATTTTATTTTTGGTCAACCCTCAATTAGGGTTTTTATGATTTGTCTTATATTTAAGGAGTGTAGATGTATGAGTTGAGAGTGTTTTGGATGGGATAGATAATGAATTGATGAGAAAAAAATGTGAATGCTATGCAAGCAAATTTGAGACTGTGGATGTGCAAAATTCATTTTGTGAAGAGCTTTGAAGAGGATACATTTAGTGAGAAAGTAAAATAGAGATTGTAGTGATTATCAGAGATTTTTTCCATGATGTTGGTTTCTTGACACAAAGGTTCAAGGAAAATTTTATGATCGAGAAATCCTTCTCATATTAGTTTTACTATTCTTTTTGTTGCTAGAAGACAATGGGTCTTTTCACAACATCTTTTGTATCTTTCCCTAAATTAGTGTGCCTTAGTTGACCAAGTCCATGTACCTTTCCCTAAGGTAGTGCACCTTAGTCTTGCAAGTCCATCAGGTGCATGTTTCTCCTTGGAGTAAGCCTAAAATTTGTAATAAATTATATTTATGTTATGAGTATGATTTCCACTGTGGTTTTTCCTTGATTGGGGTTTCCACCTAAATATGGTGTTCATGTGTTGATAGTTGATATTTTTAGTATAGTTAAATATTTTATTGTATCTATTAGCTCAGATATCAAGTGTTATGGACTAATTCAATTCCTCTCAGTCTTGTCATGAGTCTAACAATCGGTATCAGAGTTGGGTTCCTCTTGAAGAGATTAACCATTTGACGTAGATCTGGAATGGTACAAGAACTTAATTTCAAAGCATCAAGGTTTGGTGGTAAAAATTTTCTTATTGGAAGGTGTGATGATGGAAAATATAAACATAGTAAAACTTAATAAAATACCACAAAAACTCTATAATTTAAAAAAAACCAAAATCACTGATGAAAATTAGAAAAAAACTAGTCTAAAGAAAAACACAAGTTATACTTTTCAAATTCAAATTTCTCCTTTTTGTCTCATTGTGTCCTTTCTCTTGAGATATTGATGTTGATTGCTATAATTATGCTCTCAGAATGCACTTCTTTGTTCCAAGATGACTCTAAGATGAATGGAATTGTGGTAGATTGATGCAAAGAAAAAATGATTCTACAATAAAAAGATAAGATGATGGAATAGTGCTACTACATGGTATGTGCACGGTTGTGGTACCAAAAGGGTGTCTTAAGATGCCACTTTGTTTATTAAATCAGCAAATTCTGAACTTCAATGACAAATTGAACATAGTTACACTCCAAATTTGAAGATGCAACAAGAACAAGAGTTAGAGTGCTTTGAGTATAATTTCTAAACTACTAATTTGTTTTGAAAATGGTCAAGATTAAGGGCTTCAAAAAGGGGGGCCGCAAAAAGTGGTCTTGTTTTTATGCAAAAAACATAATATAGCATCTATTGTGGCCCCCCTAAAATGTTATCTTCTTTTTTGAATTTTTAAAATTGCTTTGGTGAGAAATTAGCTAACACATTGTAGTTTATGATATCTTTTTTACTAATTTACAAAGTGGACACATCCTGAAAAATAAAAAATTGAGTGTGCTCCCCCCTAAAATCATTGAAAATTAATAAAAAATCAGTTTTTTAAAACTTGTGTAGAATGGAGTCTAGTTTCTAAAAATGAAAGTTTCTTTAAAATCCAATGAATGTGTACAAAATTATACCCAAAATAGCACATGTTGGTTTTTGACCAAAAACAGACACACTGACAAAAGAAATTAAAGATGAAAGCCTTAACAAAATCAAAATTTGAATATATTACATGGTTGGATAGCTAAGAGGTAACTTAAGGTTGCCATGGTGTTTTTTTAGTTATATTGAAACACGTGCAAACCTAATGGAGAGAACAACCAAAAATATGTCAAAGTTTTCAATTTTCTCATAAAAACATGTCTGTAGCTAGAAATGGTCGTCTAAACCTTTGAGTTGAATGCCCAAGTAAAATACAACCCATAGGGTGGGTTTTTCTTGAAGCGGACCATTTGGTGCATGTAAAATATGGTGCTCTCCCTATTTGGCATGCACTAAATGTGAACAATGGGATTTTCCCATTTGTTGTGTGCCAAATTTGGTGCTAGCCATCTAGAAAAAGTCCATTTTCCACATTTGGCGCATGCCGAATAAGGAGAGCACCAAATTTTTAGCATTGAAACAATGTTTAAGATTCTTCTATTATTTGTTACTTTAATTGAATGTTAGGAACTCAATTTACACTCAAACTCTCTTTCTCGTCTTGACTACCTCATGTTCCCTCCTTAGCCCCATCTATACCCTTTCCTCCCTCTCACATTGATTCTCTCAATTGTTACCTATTCTTCCCACCCTCTCTCCCCATTTGTACCTATATCTCCCTTCCTCTTTACACCAATACCTATCCCTCCCTATCTCATTAGTTATCTCTCTCCTTCTATATCTATCTCTACCTATTGTGTCTCTCACCCATCCCTCCTTAGGCTCTAAGTATGCCACCTCTATTTCTCTTTTACATATTTCTTCCCTTCCTCTCCAATTCTATCTCTACCTACTTGCCCCTATTTCTTCCTTTGTGAACTCTCCCCCTCACCTATCTACCTTTACCCTCTCTAGGTATCTATTAAACTCACCATCTACCTCTTCTCCCCTCTCTCTTTCTCTTTTTTCTTTTCTCTCTCATTTTTTTCTTTTCTCTCTCATTTTTTATCTCACTCCCCTCTTTCAATTATGGCCTCTCCCTCCTCCCTCTCCATCCCTCAAGGTATCCACCTCTATCCATCTCACATTGATCTCTTGAGGTATCCATATTCATCCATGTCCCATTACCCACTTCTCGAGGTATCCACCTCTATACATCTCATATTGAGCTCTCTCCCTGGTTAGCTCTCTCTCTCTCTCTCTCTCTCTCTCTCTCTCTCTCTCTCTCTCTCCTTCTCTCTCTCTCTCTCTCTCTCTCTCTCTCTCTCTCTCTCTCTCTCTCTCTCTCTCTTTGGGTATATCACCTCTCTCTCCCCTCTAGGTATCTCACCTCTTAAAATCTATCTCTATAGTTAAATCTACCTCATAGTCCACCTTTATCTCCATTCCCTTGTAGTTCCATCTCTTTCTATCAGCTAGATCTCTTATTGTACTGCTCTCCTTATCTCTTCTTTCTCTTTATTCTTATATCCCCACTCTTCATTGTCCCTCCCATCTCTAGGTCTCACAATCCCTCTTTTCCCCTATTCATTTTCTATCTCCTCTCCATCCTTACCCCAATCTATTTCCCTCTCCTCCCTCTTTCCCTCAATTTCTTCCCCACTCCCTCCTTTCTCTAGATCTCTCCCTTGATTTCTTTTTGTTTAGCTCTCTATCTCTCCCACCCTAATTAAACCCCCCATCTCACCTCTCTTTCCCCTCTAGTCCTCTCACCTCCCTTCCCCTCTATGTTCTTTATCCCTAAGTATCTTATTCCATTCATGAATACCTCTCTATCTGCCCCACCCTCCTTAAACCTCCATCTCACCTATCTCTCCCCTCTAGGCCTCTCACCTCCCCTCTCCTCTATGTCCTTTATCCTTAATTCTACCACCTCTCTCTCCCCTATAGACCTCTCACCTCCCTTCCCCTCTATGTACTTTATCCCCAAGTATCTCATTTCCTTCATGTTTACCTCTCTATCCCCCCCACCCTCCTTAAACACCCATCTCACCTCTCTCTCCCCTCTAGGCCTCTCACCTCCCTTCCCCTATATGTCCTTTATCCCTAAGTATCTCATTCCATTCATGTATAACTCTCTATCCCCCCACCCTCCTTAAACCCCCATCTCACCTCTCTCTTGCCTCTAGGCATCTCACCTCCCTTCCCCTCTATGTCCTTTATCCCCAAGTATCTTGTTCCCTTAATTTTTACCTCTCTATCCCCCCACCCTCCTTACAACCCCATCTCACCTCTCTCTCCCCTCTAGGTCTCTCACCTCCCTTCCCCTCTATGTCCTTTATCCCCAAGTCTCTTGTTCCCTTCATTTTTACCTCTCTATCCCCTACCCTCCTTAAATCCGTATCTCATCACCTTTCTCTCCTCCATATACCTCTCATCTCCCTTCCCCTTTATGTCCTTTATAACCAAGTATCTCATTCCCTTCATGTTTACCTCTCTATCCCCCCCCATCCTTAAACCCACATCTCCCCTCTATGCCTCGCACCTCCCTTCCCCTCTATGTCCCTTATCCCCAAGTATCTTGTTCACTTCATGTTTACCTCTCTATCCCCCCATGCTCCTTAAACCCCTATCTCACCTCTCTCTCCCCTCTAGGCCTCTCACCTCCCTTCCCCTCTATGTCCTTTATCCTCAAGTATCTCATTCCCTTCATGTTACCTCTCTATCCCCCCCACCCTCCTTAAACCCCCATCTCACCTCTCTCCCCTATAGGCTTCTCACCTACCTTCCCCTTTATGTCCTTTATCCCCAAGTCTCTCACTCCCTTTGTGTTTACCTCTCTATCCCTTACACCCTCCTTGAAACCCTATCTCACCTCTCCCTCCCTCCTTACCCCCATCTCTACACTCTCTCCCCCATTCCCTCCTTACCCCTGTTTGCAATTGATGCTCATCCAGTGATTTTAGGTGACTTCCAATGGTTGATTATTTTTTTAGGGTTGTCATTGATGACAACTCTTCATGGTGGTTCGATCTAATAGTTGTGATTTATCTTATACAAAAGTTGGTGTTAACCGATAGCCAATTAACTGGCAAAATAGGGTATTTTGGTAATATGTTGGTCCAAAATGATTTTTTGATGGTTATGGTATTTTTGGTAATTGTTTTTGTGATCTCGGTGAAATGGAATAACTTTAGGAAGCATGTGGTTATAATATTTTGTTATGGTGCTATGTTTTGTTCGAGATTAAAGCCGACTTTGAGCTACATGTTACATCTCTTGAAGCCAGCTTGAAGGAGATTACTTTTGTGTTATGACCATATATATAAGATTTATTTGGTGATTTATTTTTGGTGTGTTAGAGAGGTGGCGATCCTTTTTGGTTTGATTGAGTAGAGTTTCATGTGTGCATTTTGTTTTCAGACCAACCGGTAGCTGGTTGAGATAGAAACAAAGTATTCAACATATCAGTGACGATTAGTCATCCTGAGCTTAACCAAAACTCATTTTTGCATTGTCAGATGTTTTTTAAGAGTTCATTTCAATTTTATTTCTCATTGTAATCAAATTTTAAGTCAGTGAGACTTCCTTGAGGGTTGTAGCCCTCCGAGCAACTTTATTTAGTAGTGAGCTCTAGGCAGTGTGCCTCAATATATGTGTATTCCCCATCTATGTAATATTTATGTACTTCTGGCCATAGTATATGAATATTGTGGGTTCCAAACCCACCATGGTTTTTCCCTTTCTGGGTTTCCACGTAAAAATTCTTGTGTTGTGAATTTGTGCATTTCTTGTTTCATGTTTATGATATTTTTTATTATGCTTTGTTAATAGGTGAATAAACAATAAGTTTGTGGTTTTAACTTCTAGTAGATCTTTGATTCACCCCCCCTCTTAGTGATCTTTGATTATAACAACCCCTATTTGTAACACTTCCTCAATCCTCCCTTCTCTCTCTCTTTTTTCTTCTATCCCTCCTCTACTTTCTCCCTCCCTCTCTTAGTTTTGCACCTCCTTTATTCCCCCTCCCTCTCTATCTCACCCTCCATCCTTACCTCTTCTTTTCCCCTCTCTCACCTCACTCAAGTGTTTATAGGTCTCTTGAACTCTCCTTCTTCCTCACTCCCTTCCCTTTCTAGGTATGTCCCTCACTTTCTTCCTCACTCTCTCCTCTCTCTAGGTATCTCTCTAACTTTCTTCCTCATTCCTTCCCCTCTCTAGGTCTCTCCCCCTTCTATTTACAACACTCTCTCTCCCATTCCCTCCTTACCCCCATCTCCAACTCTCCCTCAATCCCGCATTCTCTCTCTCTCTCTCTCTCTCTCTTTCTCTCTCTCTCTCTCTCTCTCTCTCTCTCTCTCTCTCTCTCTCTCTCTCTCTCTCTCTCTCTCTCTCTCTCTCTCTCTCTCTCTCTCTCTCTCTCTCTCTCTAAGTGTCACACCCCCTTTATTCCCCCATTTCTCTCTATCTCACCCTCCATCCTTACCTAGTCTTTTTTCCTTTCTCACCTCACTCTTGTCTATAGATCTCTCAACCTCACTTTCTTACTCATTTTAGGTCTATAGGTATAAGGTATATGGTTGATGGTTTAGCATATGGGGTTATAGGTTCTAGAATATTGGTTTAGGGTCTAAGGTATTGGTATAGGGTTTAAATTGTTTAAGATTTATGGTGGTGGCTATCAAGTATAGGGTTAAGGGTATTGTTACATGGTTTGGAGTATTGGACATATACTTGAATTTTTGTAGTATTTGTATAGATTTTAGAGTTTTTGATTGAGGCTAAAAGGTTTATGGGTGAGGGTCTTGTGTTTGTTTTTATCTCTCACTATTCACCTTCCTTATCTCTTTTTGTCTTCTTCGTATCCCTCTCCAACATTTTTACAAATTTATTAAAGGTTATTAAATTTCAATGAAAACCATTTAGCGCTAGCCAAATGAGCTTCACTAAAAATGGCAATATGAGACCTTTGACCCATGATTCATGCCCACATTATCTTATTTTGTCTACATTTTGTGCATCATCCGACAAAAAAATATTTTTCCATAGTTTTGACATTTGACGTTTGATTCAAGTTTATTTTGTATATTCCATCAACTCTCCACAACCTTTTTTATTCATTTGACAATGTAGAAGAGGAACATATATAGTTTTTTAGATCAAATTTGATGATTTAGGGTAATATTTTCATATTTCTAAGTTTCGAATACTTATTAAGTGTTATTTAAAAAAAAACTTAGAATAGAAGTCTTCTTGTCAAAATTTATTCTAATCCTATTATAATTACATTAGATTTAATATTGAATTTGAAGGAGGTTGCATAAGAAAATTAATTGTTGAGTAGTTTCAAACAAAATTTTCAATTTCATATATCCATTTTAACATATGCATATTTTTCAATTTTTAATATCCATATTAACTTATCCATTTGTAATATCCATTTGATTTGTTCTTTTTTTAATAATTTATGTTTAAGTTTGACTTTAATATAATTATGTTACCATGTTCCTAGTTAATGTGACCAATTTCAATGATAATGAAATGGACAACCAACCATGTTCTTAAATTGAATCAACCTTAATTAAATTTAACAAATCTTATTTCATTATGACTTCCCTAACATCATTAGGACAATCATAGATGCATTAGAAATATCCTAACTTCATTAGGACAGTCATAGATGCATTAGGACTTCCCTAAATTCATTAGGACAATCATAGATACATTAGGACTGCCCCTTTTTATGCCTCTTAAACTCTCTTTATGAACTAACTTCATTCTCTTGTATGTGCATGTACATGTAGAAATCATCATCATGCTAAGGAAATGACCAAAGAATGTAACACTAGAAGAGCCTGAAGCTAAGAATGCAAAAAAAAGAGAAAGAATGAGGCAGCTTCACAAATCAAGGAAATTGAATGCCATAGAAGAAGACATGCCAATTGAAGAGGAACATGAAATATCCATCCAATCTAAGAGAGAGGTGAAATTGGTTGAACAAAGTAAACATATGCAAAAACTTCATGCAATGAGACAATTGAATCCTGAGGTTGAGAACATGTCATCTACCACAATTCAAGTTGAAGGCACACCATTTGTGTCTACAACATCTCATATTGAATGCACTCCCTCTATGACATCTAACATTGCAAGTACATCATGTTTTACATGATGTTGGAGTTACACCATCTTGTACACCTCAATTTCAAGGTATGTAATTATTTTCATCTTCAGTTGAAGGTATGCCATATATCCCTAATGTTGTTGACATTCCTAATGTTGAGGCATCTCAAAGTTTGAGAACACCTCCTAGAGTTTTGCATAGAAAGCCTAAGTATTTGATTGATATTGATGCTAATTTTTTGAAACCAATAATTGATAATATTTCAAAGCGTACTTGTCAAAGACATGTTAACCGGATATGGAAATTATTTTTTGAGCCTTTAAATGAGACATGAAGATGTCAACTATTTGTTGAAATGAAGAGAAATCTAAAATTTAGGCCCATAATGAAGATTCTTGAGCTGAGAACATTGAGTAAATCAAGTGACAAATCTATTGTGAAGAATCTAATAGGTGCATATGATAGTGTGGGTTCTAACTCACACACAAAATATAGTAATGCCACATGGTGTGTAATTACATCAACAATTGTAAGCACTCAAACTAAGAAAGATTGCCTCATTAGAAAGAAAAGTAAAGCATTGAAGATACATAGACAAACTCTAATGAGAGCTATGGGTAGGCATCAAAGAGTGGAGGATCTATTGGAGACTACAAAGTAATAAAATTCTCCAAGTAATCATGATGTCTTAAATTATTTTCCCACTAATGTCCTAAGAAAAATACAATAATGCTTATGCAGAAGTTGAGTCACATGAATATAGATAATTCAATGTGTTTTCTAGCCTAAAGTCCCAAAACATAATATAAAAATCCCTGTACATAAAGAAACCTTAAAATATAAACATACCTTATGCAAAAAACCATGTTCTTAGTAAAAAACCTCATCCGTTAGCTAACATATTAATACCCTACTCCATTTCTCTAGAGATGCCCTTTTATCATCTTATAGAGTCACCCTGAATCAAAGTTCTTAGTTATCTCTATTTCACAGGATCATGTTTGTGTTATACCAAGCATCTTGCAAAACAACGAAAAGATAAATATTAATAAAATATATCAAGTGGCATTGCCACCTTGCCAATGAAAGAAAAAGAAAAGAAAAAGAGAAATAAAGTGAATTAAATTTTTCTATTTTGTAAGACCCAATGTCATGTTATACTGAGCACTCAACAAAATAGTGAAAATGGACATGAAGCACATTAAATATCGTTCTGTCCCCAAACTTGAATCTCATTAATTTGATCATCTTACGAAATAGCAAAGAAGGAAACATGGTCTATATGGATTTTGCTATTTTGTGGGACTCACACCCCATCATATTAAATAGTCCATGAAACAACGATGAAGATTGTGATATCACCATTTCGTGGGTTCCACAACCTATTATATTTGGCATGCTACGAAATAACGATAAAGAAGACAATCTTACAAAGTGTCTCGCTATTTTGCTAAAAAAAATTCTAAGGACTTTAGAAGGTTGCGATACGATGATGACTCAATAAGACATCGCTATATTGCAGGAGGGACATGAATAACAAAAACTTATATTGTGATATAGTGATAATAGTGTAAAACAGTTTTGCTATATTATAGAAAGCCGAAATAAAAGAAAAATAGGTGTAGCGACATAGAAATAAGTGTTGTCACTATTTTGTAGCGATAAAGTAGGAGTAATAAAACTTGTTTGTGATATGGCAAAAATAGTGAGCCAAGACAAGTTGGTGATGATGTCAGCATTATTTTGAAAAGGGTGGTGGAGCTGTAAATGGCACAAAGGAATTAAATGCAAAAAAGACCCCAAAGGTCACCATTAATACCCATTTTTTCATTCCAAGCTAGAGAAATTGTCCAAGTTAAGCTCTGCAACGAAAAAGAATGAGTAGGAAGGGTGTGCGATAATTACAAGTAAGTAATTAGTCTCTTTCTTGAGTTACCATATTTAAAATGGCATTTGAATTCTCATTAAAATTCCTAAAAGAAAAGAAGAAATTGGGGAGGAGATAGATTTTAGAGGGAAGAGGGTATGGAAAATAAACCTAGGGTAGAAAATCTAGCCAAAAGAACTCTGCAAAAGTCACTGTTAGATGCATTACCCGACTTAGTAGACAGAGGAGCCAAAAAACATGTTCAAGGATAAAATGGAGGGTTGTAGAGATAATTTAGTTCCTATTTTAGTAAGGGACTTATTTTTGTTATTTCTATAAGAATAAAGATGAAAAAGTTCCTATGTCAAATCCTTGGGCTTATGATGTTGCAAAATTGATTGTACCAAATGTTTTTTCAGGTATATTGAATTAATTCAGCTATTGGTAGACAATTACCACCATGTCACTAGAACTGTTAGAATGCCAAGTGGGAACCCTTTGTTGGTAACTACAAAATATTCTATTATTGACTATTTTATGCTTAACAAACAAGCCCTCACCAAAGTTGACCTCAAGAAGTTTGAGATGGACTATAATAGGTTGCATAAGACATTCAAGAAGAATGGACTCCCATCCTCCAGAAGATGAGGCATTAACAATAAGCCTCTAATAATAAAAGTAGCAAGCCCTTCTTGGTTGATTATTTCCTTGTATACTTTTAGAAAAATTACTTTTCCTTATGTCAGATACTAGGACAGGATGCCAAAGCCAAGATTCCTATATCACTAATGTACATGGCAATAAGGATACAAAATTATGAGGTGAACCTCAAATTTGATCTTTCTTATGAGATTGAGAAGAAGATACATGAGAAGTTGATTTCCTTGAAGGAGAAGAAAAGCACTGGCTTCCATCATTACTCCTTATTGTGTTATCTAATCTTGTTTGAAAACAAGCAAGCTTTCCTTCAAAGATTGAAATTGGTTGTAGTAGATGAGAAGGGCAATAGAGTAATAGTACAGTTCTCGTGTCATTTGTGGGATAAAAGGTGTAGGGATGCAGACTACAAGGTATTTTTTGACTCTTTTGTTGTCACTGTCTTTGGTGTGTTTAACCACTTGGTTGAGAGATTGTCACTTGACATAGGGAGGGTGTTGAGGCCATTGGTCTATGATCCTGAAAAGGGTCACACTCATAATTTTGTAGATTGGTATTACATGGGTGAAAATACCATTATTTGGGCATATGAATGCCCCCAAACACCTCATTTATTGTCCATGTTTGTATCAGGTAGACTTTCTTTTCTCTAATTCATATGGAAAATGTTGTGGCTAGAGAAGGAATTGATTGAACCATGGAGAAAGGGGACATTCATACCTCACCATGTCACATTTGCAAGTTTTTCCATTGGTTCCAATATGTTAGAAAGAGTGCAAAGTTATATAAAAACCAATTATTTGTTAAAGTCTGACAAAGAAAGGATGTATCCTAAGAATCACATTAGTTCTATTGTTAAGTTATTTTCACATAAGGTATTGATACAAGAGGATCTGATTAGAAACTGCACTTCATTTGGAGAGATCATGGAAAGAAGGAAAAAATGATAAATTGTAGAAAGGATAGAAGAAGACAATAAGAAAAGGGATCCTACTTTTCTTGGATTATATGTTGAAGAAACAAATGAATTGAATAAAGTTTAATTGTGTTTAAATAACTTTGAGAAAATATAATGCAAATCAATAGGCGGTGGATCCCCACCAAAACAAGCCATTGTTCCACCAAAGAAACCCCAAGGGGTTGTCATACATGATGTGTCAGATGATGAGTCTACAGAGGAGGGGTCTCCTATCTCCCCTCCTACCAAGAAAAAAAGGATAAATTATCTAGACTCCCCTATACCTTATGATGAATCAGAAGGGGAGGGTGATATTGGTGAAGTTGCTAGTGCATTAAGGGCCCTAAAAGGGGAAGCAACAAAGCAATCAAAGATTGACCCACCAAAATATGAAGAAGAGTTACATGGCTATGAAGCCCAAGTAACAAAGGGAGCGGAGGTTGTTAATATTGTTGATGAGAGGATTGCAATGTCTATGAGGTTCTTGGATGATGATGAATTCATCCATACCCAAAAATTCAAAGATATTTGGCTAAAGATTAAAATGAAGAAATTTAAGGAAAGAAAGAAAATGAACCTCATGGGTGTAGATGAGTCTAGGCATGGGGAGATCATTACTCAAACCTTTAAAGAGGTGAAATTTGATGATGTACATGTTTTTTTTTATGGATAATGGGTTGTAGCCGAGACATTATTATTTATTAATGGTAAAAGATTACAACAGTCCTATTTCAAGAGAGCATACTAGTAGGAAATAACTAGGAAGAAAACCTCTGGTTGTAGCTTTGATAAACCTAAATCTAAATAAAATTACATCAAGTTAGCATATTGTCGAGCCTAGAAACAAATGTTCATATGATTCTGACCTGATGATATAAACCCAAGACATTATGTCAAATCAACCATACAATTAGTACAATATACTGAAAAAGGCTATAGCTACCTTCATACGATCAATGCACTTTCTTACCCATGAAAAGAATACCTATTACTTATCCTTGATCCATGCAATCATGTTTCAATTACAAAATACATCTTGAATTTATAGATTAGTATAACATTAGCGTAATCCTAATCTATAGCAAGAACCTTTTCCCTACTTCATAAGAAAGCCTTTCAAAATATTCTTATACTAACTAAGAGAAACATGAGATATATTGCTTGAATATTATCTATTTAACATCTATTCCCTTTCCAACATACCAGATCTGCAATTAAAAGGAATTGCTAATCATTCTATAGGTAACCATCAATAGACATACATTAAAAGTAGATTCCTATTTTACCTTCTGATACTTTCCAAAATTCTCAAACCACATACCACTACCATGACAAAATAATTTGAACTAAAGAGGTAATGAACAATTCTATAACTTAACAAAGCTCCTCCCAAGATGTCATCCCTATAAATTAGAGCTTAAAAATAAAATGGATTATATAGTCTATTTGCTACTAATGTCACCTGATTGTTCCATGCTCTTAAGAGAAATATGTAGACACCTAAAAATGTCTCATTGATCATACACTAATTATTTGTCGTAATTAATTAAGTAATTCTTTAATAATTTAATTAAGTTAATTATTCTTCTAAACTGACTCAATAATCATTCTTCGTCTTATTAATTATTCAATTTCTATTCCTTAATTAATTAATTAATTAATTAGTTAACCCTATCCAAAATATTAATTAAATATTATTTCTTTAATTAATTACAATTAATTCCCTTAATTAAATAATCTTTATTATTTAATTAAATTCTATTTCTAATGTTTAAATAATTTTATTTAAATTATTTAAATTAATCAACATATTCCTCCAATTCCCTGAATTCCAATTTCAAATAATTCCATCTAATTTCATTTCTCTCAAATTCATAAATCTTCAAATTCAAATTTCAGTTAATTCCATCTAATTCCAAATCATCAAATTCACATTTTCCCAAATCTGAATTTCATTTCATTTCCTTTGCATTTCAGCATTCAAAAACCCAAATTCAAATCAAAATCAAAATTAAATTGGATTTCAGTTCAATCTCTAACAACACATGTTTAAAATCATGACTGATTGATCAAATCAGTTAACAAATCAGTTAACTCATTAACTCTTCAATCACCCCTTTTCACTCCAAATCAACTTTTCTAACTAATAAATCTCTTCAGTCTATTGATTAATAAAACCACTTAACTCTCCAAACAATTTACTCATCTGATTCATCAATTTAGTCAACTAGCTAATTTATTCAGTCTACTGGTTAATCAATTGAGTTCATTCTCCAATCAATCTTGTTAACAAATTAATCAAGACTAGTTCACTGATCAATAAATTTCAGTTGACTATCAATTAGCGCTTAAGTTCAAATTTCTCACCCAATATGTCTCAAAATCTATAAATTTAGTCTCATTTCACATCAATTTTCCTAGAATCTAGAATTAGAGAATCACAGTCTTCAAAATAATTATCTATCTTATGCATGAATTTCAATGCAATATCTAAGATCCAATAAACCAATTATGGAGAAGAGCAATGGAAGCATTGTTACATCAATTGAGGGAGTTAAAATTAGTTTCTTTCATTATTCAATTGATTTAGCATTATTTAATTGTCATTTAGGAGTTAATTGTAATTGGATTTAGAGTTGTGATTCGCTCTTTGACATTTGATTATCTTTATGCTTAATTTACCCCTAAGAAACAATGATGAACCCAACGTGAACTAGCTTTCTGATATGTTTTTCTCATAATTTGCAAGTTTGTACGGAACAGGAAAATATGATGCGCAGTTGTATTGACAAAAAAATTGCATTTGTTCATTTTGATTTGCAATTGTCATCATATTAGTTCACAATTGTAGTCATTCTAATTTGCAATTATTATTTTTGATTCGTAATTTTAGGAATAGGTCAAAAAATTCACTTTTGTTTGTCGTTTCTTCTTTTCTGACATTTGCGCTGCTAACCCAGAAAAATCTTGCAATTCTGGAAAAATAATTTTGAATGCATTAAATGTTCCTAGCCCAATGGCAGGAAGGGTGACATTGAAAATTTCAGGCACCAGAAGAAGAAAAGAGAATAGAAGACAACAAAAATCCTATCAGAGTCTTGTGAAGGTAGAAAGGAAGATCCAAGAAATCAAAGAAGAAGAAGCCATAACCTGATACCACAAGAATATACAAAGATTCCTTTCTAAATTTGATTTCTTTGACGGTATTGAAGTAATGGCCCGAGTCATCTGGAGTGATCTGCCTACAAACTGATTTACCTCTTCTATCTTCTATCTTTTTCATTATGTGTTTAAGTAATTCACAATTACAAACATAAATTTGCAATTGTGTTACCAAAAATTCACAAGTGCCTTGACAGGAGTTCGCATTTATAGTTAAATTAGCTCGCAATTGTACTATAGTTGATGTGCAATTGTTACGAGTCAAAAAAGCATTATTGTTCTGATTTGTCATAATTCTCTATCATAAATATGTTCTGTATTCACATGATAGAGAAGTCAAAATTGTAATCAAAGAAAACATTAGGCTGGAAAGCCCACCATGTGCTAACCATTCTCATGTTTTCTTGTAGGAGGACGAACTTAGATTAGCCAAATCTTTCCTTTTGGTGCTTTTAAAAAGAACAAGAAAATAGTTTGTGTTCTTATTTTTTCTCATCATTGCAATACTGGATTAAAATAACATCATGTCTTCTTTGAGAAACATCTCCATATAGGTTAGACAATTTTACAATGAAGGTTTAAAAATAATCCTTGTCTTTGGTGTTTGTCAGGTGATAGGTATAATCTCTCCCCTTCAATGGGTGATCAAAAAGCCAGAACCATCTCTTTTATACTTTCTATCAATTCTGCATTAGGATAACACCTTTAGCAGGCCTGCCCTCTCGAGAAGCCCATAAGGCCAATGAGAGGGGAATGACCTAAGTGGTAATGACTAACACCAAGTATTCTAAACTGCTATAAAATAAATTTGTTTACAATGAAAATTGTAAGCAACAGGTGTTGGAATGACATAGAGATGATTAAATTTGCCAAATATATGCCCACTCGAATGGAAGCTTGATTAAAAACCTTAGGATCTAGAGGCCAAATTGAGTCAGTAACCAAATAGTTGAATTATCACGGTGCAAGGGTGGGGACGAATCCGCCCCCAAGTGATGGAATGGGGTTTGGGATAGACTAGCCTAGTCTATGCTCTTGGATCCTTTCCTTGGATCACCTGGTGCTCTCCTCACACCCTAGGGTCTCTAGGACTTCCTTTTCTTGAGGAATCTCTTGACCTTGCCCAATCCACCCACCAATGAGTTGCTTTACTGCTCCTAAGGTCTCACCTTACTCATGAGACTCAAAATCCCTTACTATGCCTAATAAGGGCTAATATTGTTCCACACCTTCCAAGGTCTTAGAAAGGTTTCTTCTCATCTATTTCATGGTCAATCCACCCATTTGTGAGCCCCCAAGAGGATTCAAGATTCTAACCCCTTACCGATTTCATAAATTTTGGTTTTTGTCTTCAAAAAGGGCTACAAGGACTAGGACCAATTAGGCCTCCTAACCGGTCTTCTAGGGATTCCTCTCACAAATGATGCACAAATAACCCTAACTCCCAAAATGTACTACCATTAAATTGGCAAGGGATCAAGGATTTTCTAGGTTTTGGCCTCCAAGTGGCCGTATAGTGCCTAGGGCAAATTTTGGGGTTTTACAAGGGTTTAATGAGGGTTTTGCAGTTTGCCTAGGTCACAGTGAAGGTTTTGAGTATTTTCCACCTTTTTTGGATTGGTGGAGGCTCCTCCTTCACACCAATAATACTTCCAACACTCCTCTATACTTCCTCCAAAGGATGCCCTCTCCACTATTCAACCTTGCTCTCCAAGACCTCTGCAATCTGACCTCTCCTAACTGGGCACTGTCCAGTCTCGCCTAGGAGTAGGTCTTTTCTTGGCCTTCCTACATTTTTAAGGGCCCTACTTGCTTGGGACTAATGTACAAGGTCTTCACATCCATTCCCCATGGTTTCATGGTGGTTCCACAATAGGGAATGGAGTTAAGACTTCATTTACACAATCCTGTCCAAAACTAGACAGTAAGAAGATAGTTTACAGACTATTTATACACACACTCAATCTGCAAATAGAAACCTAAACTAATTGCTTGAAATGAAAGTATTTACACCATGAAAAAATTTCCACATAGATTCAGACATTTCTCAATCCATTAACTCACTTTCTTTCTTCATTCAAACTGACTAGTAACAATTTTTACAGTCTCAATCTGATATCTTTGCTAGGGCCATACAAAGTCTGACATCCAACCCATGAATTTAGGGTTTGCAAGTACTTATAATACCTTTTCCTTACCCTGTGTGCCCAAAACTAGGGTTTTCCATGTGAACCTAAAGGTTTTAGCATTATTGTGGAAAAGTTGCTTGACAACTTTTAAAAGTTGTCATGCAACTTTTGAGCAACTTTCCCAATGTTGCTTTTTATGACTTCTAGACCCACAATGGGCCAACCTAAGGATACCACCATGTTAGAAAGGACCCCTAAACACTTCTAGGACACACATACCCTCCATTTTCAAGAAAAACATAATCTTGACTCATGACCCCTAAGATCTCCACTAGGACCCTAACTAGGACCTAGTCTAGCACACATGAGCTCATAGCTCTTATTCATGTACAAGACTTCATAAGAAGAATATCACCAACAAGAAAAAGAAAGAGAAAGAGTCTAGAAAGGTGCTCCTCCACCATACTCCCCATTTGCACACAATTAAGAAAAATAAGAAGAGATGAGAGCTAGGTCTATTCCAAGTGCCTCGAACCTGCTCTCCTCCACCCATGTAGCTTCAGATACTGGTTGATCTACCCATTTCACTAAGTGCTCCATGTATACCTAGTGTCTATTTTAATTCTTCACTCTTGATTCCAAGATCTCCTCTGCTTTAGGCTTCTTCACCTATGGTAAGACATTAACATCAAGGTCTTGCAGTACCTTGTCTTGGTTCTCAGTCTGCCCTTCTATCTCACCCTTATACATGATCAGGTCAGCTACATTAAAGACTGGTGATATAGCTAAATCTAAAGGTAGGTCAACTTTGTATGCATTCTTACCATATTGTGATAGGATTTTACAAGGTCCTACTCTTCTCATCTATAGTTTGGTAGGCTTACCTCCTTGCATCCTGGCTTTTCTTAGATGTACCATCACATAGTCTCCCACCCTAAACTGAACTTCTCTCCTTTTCTCATCCACTTTGGCTTTTAGTTTTTGAGTGGATTCAAGGATGGCCTTCTTAACCTGCTCTTGAACATCCTTGATGGTTTGAGTGAAGTCTTCTGCTTGCCCACTCTTCATTTCCAAACTACCTAGGTCTCTCAACTCACATACTCCTCTTGGATGTCTACCATAGACAACCTCAAAAGGACTTCTACCAGTTGTTCTATTCACACTGTCATTATATGCATACTCTGCTTGAGAAATGATTAGGTCCCATGTTTGGCCATACTCCTTAGTTAAACACCTCAACATGTTACCTAACACCCTATTGATGACTTTAGTCTGACCATCTGTTTGTGGATGGTAAGCTGAGCTAAATGACAGGTTAGTTCCTAGTCTCCTCCATAATGTTTGCCAAAAATGACCCATGAACTTGTTTTCCTTGTCTAAAAAAATTCTTAAAGGGAGTCCATGAATCCTAACAATCTCTTTGAAGAAGAGATGTGCAACATAGATTGCATCATGTGTAGTGTTACATGGGATAAAATGACTCATTTTGGAAAATCTATCTACTACCACATAGATGTTGTCCATACCTATTTTTGTCTTGGGAAGTCCTACTACAAAGTACATGCTTATACATTCCAAAGGTCTGTTAGGAACCCGTAATGGTTGATATAAACCAACATTGCTTGATCCACCTTTGGCTCTTTGGCATACTCCACATTGTTCTACATATATTTTCACATCCCTTGGAAACTTTGGCCAATAGTAGTGCTCTGCACTAAATCTAGGGTCTTATTAATCCCAAAGTGTCCACTCAAACTGCCATTATGCTTCTCTTGGATGAGGTTCTCCCTCATGGATCCTCTAGGTACACACAACTAGTTACCCTTAAACAAGAGACCATTTTGGAGAGTGTAATCTGCATACTCACCATGGAAATGGTTCTCAAACTCTTTGCACACATTGTAAGCTATTGAAAAGTCTTCATCTCCTTCATAGAGGTCTTTGAAACCTTCTATGCCTATGCTTTGCAACTGTAATTCTTGAACTGTCAATAACTTTCTGCTCAATGCATCCGCCATCCTGTTAAGCTGCCCCTTCTTATGCTTGATGGTGAAGCTGAAGGATTGGAGGTATTCCATCCATTTTAGATGCCTATTTCTTAGCTTCTCTTGGGTGTTTATGTAACTCAATGCCTGATTGTCTATGAACACTACAAATTCCTTTGGAAGTAGGTAATGCCTCCATTTCATTAATGACTGCACTAATGCATACAACTCTAGGTCATAAGCTAAGTATTTCTTCTTTGCTTCATTAAGCTTCTCACTAAAAAGTGCCACAGGTCTTCCCTCTTGACTCAACACACCACCTACTGCAACTCCACTTGCATCACACTCCAAGGTGAATAGCTTATCAAACGTAGGTAGGATAAGGATGGGTTTTGTGGCTACTTCCTGTTTCAACAATTGAAATGCTTTGTTTGCCTGCTCAGTCCATTTAAACCTAGTTTTTAGACCTCCCTTAATGGTGTCAAGGACTGGTGCACATATACCATTGAAATTCCTCACAAATTTCCTATAGAATTGAGCTAATCCATGGAAACTTCTAACTTCAGTCCCTGTTTTAGGTGCAAGCCAATTCAAGATTGCCTCCACTTTGCTTGGATCCATCTTCAAGGTTCCTTTGGACACCACAAATCCTAAGTAAACCAGTTCTTTCTTCAAGAAGTCACACTTCTCAAGGTTGATGGATAGTTTCTCCTCATACAACCTTTCTAAAACTAACCTTAAATTCCCAAGGTGCTCTTCCTTGGTTCTGCTATAGATGAGAATGTCATCTAGGTACACCACCACAAATCTACCTGTGAAGTATTTCAACACCTCATTCAACAACCTCATGAAGGTGCTTAGAGCATTAGTAAGCCCAAATGGCATCACAAGCCATTCATACAATCCATCTGTGGTTTTAAAAGTAGTCTTCCACTCATCACCCTCCTTAATTCTTATCTAGTGATAACCACTTTTAAGGTCTAGCTTGGTGAAATACATATCCCCTCCTAAATAGTCCATTAGATCTTCTATTCTTGGAATAGGGAACCTATACCTTATGGTAATCCTATTGATTTCTCTTGAGTCAGTGCATAGTCTCCACTTACCACCTTTTTTTGATGCTAGCACTACTAGGACTGCACATGGGATGATGCTCTTCTTAATCAGTCCTTGTTCTAATAACTCCTACGCTTGCCTTGCTACTTCCTTATTTTGATTAGGTGTGAACTTATATGCAGCCTTGTTAGGTAAGGATGCACCGGGAACAAAGTCTATTTGATGACTTATGGACCTTCTTGGTGGGAGTGTTGCAGGTGCTCCATCACTTACTATGTCCTTAAAATCTTGCAACATCTGCTTCACCTCCTTAGGTACTTTTGCCTGCAACTTTTCTTCTTCCCCCCTTGGCTTCACAAAGATCACACACTTCACTATCTCCTCCTCATGTAGCAAACTCAAGAATTCCTTACCAGTGGCCATTAAAACACTAGGTGTTTTTGAAGTGCCCTCTTCATCCTTTGTCAAAGACTGAATCTTGAAGGTCTTGCTATCCTTCTTAAAGGATATGGAGTTCTCCTCTCCATCATAGATCACCTTCCTATCAAATTGCTAGGGTCTTCCTAGTAATAAATGACATGCATCCATAGGTAACACATCACAAAGGATCTTGTCCTTGTATCCTCCAATAGAAAACTCTACCCAAGTCTGCTCATTGACTAGCACACTCTATCCTTTGTTCAACCAAGTCACCTTGTAAGGATTGTTGTGGGGTATTCTTGTGAGTTTCAACTTTCTCACTGCCTCTTCTGAGATGATGTTGTCAGTTGAGCTTGTATCAACTATCACCTTGCACACTTTACCAAGAAGTTTGCATCTCACCCTAAACAATGCTCTCTTATGTTTGGGTTCATCCTTAACTGGCTGTCTGACCAGAATCCTATTGAACATCAGATTCTCCCCAACTTTTGATTCAATCTGGTCCACATCTGGTGTCTTGTTGCTTGAAGAGTTTTCTTGTGCATAAACAACCCTCTTTCCACTGTTTGATGAGGTAGGCTTGTTAGGACATCTATATGTCGGGTGTCCCAATTGTCCACAATTGTAACACTTCATAGTTGCAAAATAGGAGTTACCTCTACCAGTACTTCTACCCCTATTTGGACCACCTTGATCACCTCTTCCTCTTGAATGTCCTCCTCTAAGATTGGTTTCACTACCATGCTCAGTCAACTTGGCTTCTCCTTGGTTTCTTGGCTCATTTGTCTTGCTTTGGTAACCACCTCGGTGATTCACTTGGTCTCTACCTCTGCCTCTACCCCTATTATGGGAGTCTCCTTTCCTTTTGTTTCTCTCTTCTACCTTGATAGCAAGCTGATGACATTTCTAAACAATAGTAGGAGTCCATAGGCTTATCTCCTCTTGTATGCTCCACTTTAGGCCACTTAGATACCTAGCCACCTTAATGGATTCATCTTCTTGAACCTTTGATCTAAGATAATGTTTTTGGAACTCTTCGGTGTAGGAGGTTACATCAAGATCTTTCTACTTCAATCCTTGTCTCTTCTTATGAATTTGGACTTCATAATCCTCTAGTAAGTAGTTTTCCTTAATCTTACTCACCATAGCTTTCCAATTTGCAATTGGTAGCTTTCCCATGCTAACCCTTTCTTCTTGCATGTACTTCCACCATGTCAAAGTTGCTCTCCTTAATCTTGATTTGGCAACTTTATCCTTTTGAGCCTTTTTCACTCCCTCACACTCAAAGTGGTTTTCCATACCCTCAATCCATTCCATAATAGTGTCTATCTCCATTCTTCCACTGAAATGTGGCAATCCTTCAAAAGCTTTGGTGTTCAAAGCCTTGATAGCCTTCACAAAAGGTTCTTCATTGTACAAGGGATTTGGTTCAGGAATTATGTCATCTATGTCTATGGTTCTCTTGCTTTTACCCTTGGTGTCTTCATCCCAAGGTTCATGTGTTCTCTGATCCACCACTTCCTGCAGTTTATCCCTTATCTCACTCATTTCTGCTTAAAGGAGTCTATTCTTTTCCCTCTGTTCTTCCACCTCTCTAGCCAGCTCTGCATTAGTAACCATTTTTCTCTCCCCTACTGATTCACCAGTATATAGAGACATACACATTCCAACAAGTCTTTCACTTGCTTTGATACCAATCTGATGGAATGGGGTTTGGGATAGACTAGCCTAGTCTATGCTCTTGGATCCTTTCCTTGGATCACCTGGTGTTCTCCTCACACCCTAGGGTCTCTAGGACTTCCTTTTCTTGAGGAATCCCTTGACCTTGCCCAATCCACCCACCAATGAGTTGCTTTACTACTCCTAAGGTCTCACCTTACTCATGAGACTCAAAATCCCTTACTATGGCTAATAAGGGCTAATCTTGTTCCACACCTTCCAAGGTCTTAGCAAAGTTGCTTCTAGTCTATTTCATGGTCAATCCACCCATTTATGAGCCCCCAAGAGGATTCAAGATTCTAACCCCTTACCGATTTCACAAATTTTGGTTTTTGTCTTCAAAAAGGGCTACAAGGACTAGGGTGAATTAGGCCTCCTAACCGGTCTTCTAGGGTTTCCTCTCATAAATGATGCACAAACAACCCTAACTCCCAAAATGGATTGCCATTCAATTGGCAAGGGCTCAAGGATTTTCTAGGTTCTGGGCCTCCAAGTGGCCGTACAGTGCCTAGTGCAAATTTTGGGGTTTTACGAGGGTTTTATGAGGGGTTTGCAGTCTGCTTGGGTCACAGTGAAGGTTTTGAGTATTTTCCACCTTGTTTGGATTGGTGGAGGATCCTCCTTCACACCAATGCTACTTCCAACACTCCTTTGTACTTCCTCCAAAGGATGCCCTCTCCACTATTCAACCTTGCTCTCCAAGACCTCTGCAATCTGACCTCTCCTAACCGGGCACTATCCAGTCTCGCCTAGGAGTAGGTCTTTTCTTGGCCTTCCTACATTTTGAAGGGCCCTTCTTTCTTGGGACTAATGTACAATGTCTTCACATCCATTCCCCATGGTTTCATGGTGGTTCCACAATAGGGAATGGAGTTAAGACTTCATTTACACAATCTTGTCCAAAACTGGACAGTAAGAAGATAGTTTACAGACTATTTACACACACACTCAACCTGCAAATAAAAACCTAAACTAATTTCTTGAAATGAAAGTATTTACACCATGACAAACTTTCCACATAGATTCAGACATTTCTCAATCCATTAACTCGCTTGCTTTCTTCATTCAAACTGACTGGTAACAGTTTTTACAGTCTCAGTCTGATATCTTTGCTAGGGCCGTACAAAGTCTGACATCCAACCCATGAATTTAGGGTTTTCAAGTACTTATACTACCTTTTCCTTAGCATGTGTTCCCAAAACTATGGTTTTCCATGTGAACCTAAAGGTTTTGGCATTATGGTGGAAAATTTGCTTGACAACTTTTAAAAGTTGTCATGCAATTTTTGAGCAACTTTCCCAATGTTGCTTTTTATGACTTCTAGACCCACAATGGGCCAACCTAAGGATACCACCATATTAGAAAGGACCCCTAAACACTTCTAGGACACACATACCCTCCATTTTCAAGAAAAACATAATCTTGACTCATGAGCCCTAAGATCTCCACTAGGACCCTAACTAGGACCTAGTCTAGCACACATGAGCTCATAGCTCTTATTCATGTACAAGGCTTCATAAGAAGCATATCACCAACAAGAAAAAGAAAGAGAAAGAGTCTGGAAAGCTGCTCCTACACCACCAAGACACTCACCATATATCTCCTAGGATAACGGGCCACTTGACGAGCTATCTTCTTTGGTCTAATTTTCAGAAAAAAGGCAAAAAATTGGGTGCACCCTAGAGTGTGATAGGATTGTTTTAGCTGACGGAGTATCAAGATGTGGGTTGTGGTAATACTTGTGACCTTTTGACCTTAGGAGAGTCTTCTTTATGTGCTAGATTGAATTGCCAAAATACTATCTAAAACAAAATGGGGTCTTGAAAAAGATCTCAACATTCATGAGGACTTGAAAAAGTCCTTTAAACAAGAGAAAGATGTTCTTTCAAGTCCCATCCAACATCTACCTCCTGAGAAAGATCAAGACATCCCTTCCATCCTTCCTAATAATTCCTTTCCAATTCAAGATCAAAATATCCCTTCACCTTCATGTCCTAAAAAAGATCCCATTATTTCTCCAAGTCCTGATCAAGATCCCTCCATCCCTTCATTTCCATGTCATAATCCTCCATTTCTCTCACAAGATTCCCTTTCAAATGAATCTACCATTTCTTCTAGTCTCTCTCATGATCCCAATGCATCTATACAAGTTGTTCATGAACTCCTCATCAATGAAATAATCAATCTAGATCATACTGCAAAGAATAATTTATCAATGATTATATGTGTGCAATAGTCAAATACCAATATAGTGACAAAAACAAGCATAGCACCAGATAATGAGATCAACACCTGGTTGGCTTCATCATAGTATTCAAGTGCATCAATAAAAATAGGTATATCACCCGCTCATGTCACAACTTTGAAACCAAAATCTATTTGTCTTATACACCCACACTTGAAAGAATATGGGCAAGAAGATCTACCACAACTGGATTGGTTTGAAAGTAAGGAGGCTATAGCATCAACTATACATGAAATACATCCAACTGAATATCCTATTGGAAAGGAAGGGTTTATCTGACCCTTCAAACAAAGACCAATAAATTATCTACATGAAATTCATACCGACCCAATAACAACATCCACCTTAAAAGAAATACATCTAAGGGATGGGTTCATTTAAATTTTTAGTACCACATTTGCATATTTCTTTACTACATTGCATTGCATCACATATCTCCATTTTAGAGTGCATCATATTTGCTTTCATATCACCATTGCACAACATATAGGTGCATATCATTATTGCTTTCTCATATAGATGCATTGATAAACAAGGCGAGTGTCTGAGTCATTCACCTGTCTGCACTGATAGGAGCAAAGGTGGTCTCGTTTCCTAGATATTGGTTCATGAAGTTTTTAGGAGGTCTTCGGTCATCCATCTTCAATATCACCTTGTGATTGAGATTTATCCATGGTTGAGTAGAGGTTTCACTATTGAGCCTTTTTACCTAGAATCTATTGATTGTTATATCTCACAAATTAATCAATAGCTTTAAGTCATTACAAATATCTACTTGGTCATGTGGCTAGTGAAAAATCTAAAATTCTATTTCAGCACTGTTGTAATCATTATACCCAAGTAGGTTTCATTACTTACAAGTCAAGGCAAGAAAATGAAAAAAGAAAAGTGCTATGCCAAAATCAATATCCACTTCTAGACAAAACGAGCAAAGATATATAATTGAAATATCATAAAAAAATGTGCAATAAAAGCTTGACTAAGGGAACATGTGAGTAACTCCATCCGAGCTATGGACACTTTCTGGCAATGGAGCAATATTCAAGAGATTACGGTGTATAACCTCGTCGGATATCTATATAGGTTGCTTTTTAAGTTAGAATAACTCATGTAGCTAGCCACATAGGATTCCAAGGGTCTTTTATGGTTATAAGAGAATAAATCCAATTGCACACACATGAAAAAAAGAGGATCAAAGTTTCAAGAATTGATGGAAAAGTTTTTCGTGCCTCTATTCATAAATCTTGAATACATAGTGTGTTAGGTTGGATGGTCTAAGGTCTTTTGAGAACAAATTGAACTCCTATCTCTAAATTTTTTTGCACCTTTAATCCAATTAGTGCATTTCAGAATGAAAGACACACATAATCTTCTTTGTTCGAATAAGAATTGTATCTTCATCATGCATCTTGCATTAACATAACTCATATCAAAAATTCATTGTCTACATACGCATTGCCTAGTTAATCATATCATCATAGGTTTGCATACTTGGGGGCATAACTAAAAAAATTAAAAAACATAAAAAAAAATCCAAACAAATCAAAAAATGAAAAATATAGAAACATTCACAAAAATGTCATGAAAAAATCTTAAAAATCAGAAAATGTCTTGAAAAAATTAAAAAACACAAAACGTCTTGAAAAAAGCCACAAAAAAGGTCTCAAAGACTATAATCAAACTGATCACATGTCTTGTTAATCAATCCAACAATCCAAATCTATTAACATGTCTTATACAAGGGTATGCTCGAAAGAAGAGAGATCGGTCTTAAACGGGGCACTCACTCTTTGAAACCAGACATTCTTATTGATCATCAAGAAATCAAAACAATGACATAGATCACTATGGTTGTTGGATTTTTTCCTCTTTAGCCTTATCTTTATCAATTCATGCAAGTTCATGTTTCATCTTGACAAAACTTAAAAATCAGGAACAACAAAATAAAAAAATTTGAAAATGATCCACAAAACCCTAAACATTGAAAAACTCAAAAAGAACTAAAAAATTGCAATAAAATGTCTAGTGAGAAACAAATACCCTAGTAGATATCCAGTGGTTACTTCACACAAAGTTCAACAAAGGATATAACTATCTTATCAAACATCTGCAACCAACCTGATCAAGTCTTATCAATCGATGCTATCCACATCAACGTGATCATTATCATGTCTTAGACAAAATCAAATAGACTCAAAACTAGACAGATCAGTCTTAAATAGGGTCCAAAACTTCTGAAACTAGACATTATCAATAATCAAATCAAACAAATTAAATGAAGGCATAGATCAATATGGCTGCTGAATTTTGTCTAAGTCAGTTTTTTAGCTTTTATCAATTGGCCAAGATCACATTTCTATGCTACTCAAGGATGTCCACAAGTGACTAGAGGAGTCATGATGGGCATAATATTTTTCTTTTTGTTGTTGTTTATGGTTTGAACCAATGACATTCTGGGGAAATTGCTCTAGTAGGTGTCTGTGATAAGAGCATTCAGCCTATGAATGCCACACATACCTTGACCCCTAGTGAAATTCCTAGAATGGAGGGTTCATTCCTTGTTTGCTACATGTTTGTTTCTTGCAATGAGGTATCTATACATCTTGGTTCCTTATAACTTGGTGTAATAAGCTTCATTGTTACATAATAAGGCTCAATGATGATGATGTATTGTACTAAAAATAAAGCCAAAGAAGAGTATTCATCACCATCATTCACTATCATCATCAATCATATCATTTCATCTAATGATTTCATTTCAATGTCTACTCACATCTTTCTAATTCCAATATTTTCATCTATAATTTTATCATTTCCTCATATCAGCTATTCTATATATCACTCAATTATTCTTCACCTTCATCATATTTCATTATTCATCCAATTTTGATCTATAATTTGTCTTATATAGGATTAGTCTGTCTTGAAACCAAACATGATCATCTATCATTTGTCTTATATAGGATGAATCCTTCCTGAAACCAAATGTTTTGATCATCTTTTTCTTATAAATTATGTGTCCTTCCCGAAACCAGACTTTTATCTTTATCAATCAAATCAATCCTATCAATCTTATCATTCAGTCAATCTTCAAATAAATCTAACCATTTCTTCTATCTAATCAAACTCATTCATAAGTTAATCATTCTCCCTCTTTCATCTAACATTCTTCTTCTTTCGAGAGATCATTCATGCCTTCAATGCACAAACAATCTCTCGAGGGGGCATCCTACATCCATTATCAGGGCATACTGGGGCATAGTTTTTTTGTTTTCTTCTAAACAACGTCATTTTGACATTGTGTCAAAGAGGGGCAAATGTAGACACCTAAAAATGTCTCACTGATTATTGCTAATTATTCATCCTAATTAATTAAGTAATTCTTTAATTATTTAATTAAGCTAATTAATTCTTCTAAACTAACACAATCATCTCATTCAATATTATTAATTATTGAATTTCTATTCTATTAATTAGTTAAGCATTTAACCCCTTTCTCAAATATTAATTAAATATTATTTATTTAATTAATTCTATTTCTAATGTTAAAATAATTTCATTTAAATCATTTAAATCAATTAACTTATTCCTCCAAATCCCAAAATTTGTATTTCAAATAATTCCATTTAATTCCAAATCATCAAATTAACATTTCACCAAATATGAGTTTTAGTTAATTTCATGTGCATTTCAACATTCGAAAGTCCAAATTCAAATCCAAATCCAAATTTGAAAATGAAAATCAAATTCAATTCCAAAATCCTATAGCACATGTTGAAATCATAATTGATTGATCAAATCAGTTAACTCTTAAATCTCCCCTTTTCACTCCAAATCATCTTTTTCTGACTAGTCAATCAATCCACTTATCTCTCCAATCAATTCAGTCTTCTAATCCATCTATTTAGTCAACTAGCTACTCTATTCAGTCTACTGGTTAATTAATTGAGTTTACTCTCCAATCAACAATATTAACATACCAATCTATTGAGTTCAAATCCTCACCCCTTCTGTGTTGAAAATGTATATAAACAACATCATTTTCACAAATTAGTCTAGATCACACTCTTCAAAGGAATTCCCAATCTATGAAGGAATTTCAATGCAATACCTGAGAGCCACCCACACAATTTGGGAGAAGAACAGTGGAAGTCACAATGCAAGATGAGGGAGTTTCATTTACTTGAATTTAATCTTGTCTTGTGTTAATTATATTGGTTTATGTTTGATTGTATTTGATTAGTTAAAAATTTGTGATCATCTTTACCCCCTAATCAGATATAATTTTATTATGACATTCAAGCATTTAGGATTTATGACTGATAGACATACTAGGGCAGAAAGATTGATAGTCAACTGAGATTGATTGATCAATGAACTAGTTCATCATGGGCATATTGGGGTAGAATTTTTTTTATTTTCTTTGAAACAACATCATTCCGACATTGTCTCAAAGAGGGGCAAATGTAGACACCTAAGAATGTCCCATTGATCATACACTAATTATTTGTCCTAATTAATTAAGTAATTCTTTAATTATTTAATTAAGTTAATTATTCTTCTAAACTAACTCAATCATCATTCTTCATCTTATTAATTATTTAATTTATATTCCTTAATTAATCAGTTAAACCAATCCAAAATATTAATTAAATATTATTTATTCAATTAATTATGATTAATTCTCTTAATTAAATAATATTTATTATTTAATTAAATTCTATTTCTTATGTTTAAATAATTTAATTTAAATTAATTAACTTATTCCTCCAATTCCCCAAATTTAAATTTCAAATAATTCCATTTAATTTCATTTCCCTCAAATTCATAAATCCCCAAATTCAAATTTTAATTAATTCCATCTAATTCCAAATCATCAAATTCACATTTCCCCAAATTTCAATTTCAGTTAATTTCATGTGCATTTCAGCATTCAAAAACCCAAATTCAAATCAAAATCAAAATGAAATTGAATTTTAATTCAATCTCCTACAACACATGTTTAAAATCATGACTGATTGATCAAATTAGTTAACTAATCATTTAACTCAATTAATTCTTCAATCACCCCTTTTTAGTCCAAATCAACTTTTCTGACTAATCTATCTATTCAGTTTATTGATCAATCAAACCACTTATTTTTCCAATCAATTCAATCAACTAACTAGTCTATTCAATCTATTGGTTAATCAATTGAGTTCACTCTCCAATCAATCATGTTAATAGATCAATCAAATAAGTTAAAAAGTCAAATCAATTTTAGTTGACTATCAATCAACACTTGAGTTCAAATTTCTCACCCAATCTGTCTCAAAATCTATAAATTCAACCTAATTTCACATCAATTTTCCTAGAATCCACAATCAGAGAATTACAGTCTTCAAAATAATTGTCTATCTTATGCAGGAATTTTAGTGCAATACCTAAGAGCTAATCAATTAATTATGGAGAAGAGCAATGGAAGATTTGTTACATCAATTGAGAGAGTTTAAATTAGTTTCTTTCATTATTCAATTGATTTAGCATTATTTCATTGTCATTTAGGAGCTAATTGTAATTGGATTTAGATTTGTGATTCACTCTTTGACATCTGATTATCTTTATGCTTAATTTACCCCTAAGAAACAAAATGCATTCATCAAAACTAGTTTTCGGATTATGCAAATAAAATTCCCATCATATGATAGAGGTGTTCAACTATCAAACCATATGTCTGAAATAGAATTTAATCTATTTTTGTTTTAGACTATTTCACCCATGATCAAGAAAATCTTGACGATTTGACAACTAGATAGACTATAAATTGTAGATATATATCCATGGCATACCTCAGGAATGAAAAACTATGCTATCATCAATATACATATACCTATATATGTATATATCTATAAATATGCATACATGCATACATACATACATACATACATACATACATACACACACACACACACACACACACACACACACATACATACATACATACATACATACATACATATACACATGTTACCCTTTTTTTAATATTTTGAAACTGTTTCCCCTTTAGTCGTGGGCTTGGTGACTTCCCAAAGCTATGTCGTGTTTCACGTCCTTTTCCTAAGTTAGTCACAGAGTTAGAAATTTCTAAAAGTCCCCAATCGCCTGATGTTTCCTATCATGTGTTGGGTCACTCTATCGCGGATTGTAGAAAGCTTGCAAGTCCCGACCATAGGTTCATTAGTTCGCATTTTCCCTGATCGAGCAACTTGTCAAATCTTTCCTAGGTTTCGAGGTGCCACCTTTGTGTCAGGTTTTATATGGACTAACGTTGTTTTCCTTATCAGTAGGAACAAGCCAAATTAAGAGATTGTTTAAAAAGGCAAAATAAATCTGGCATTTAAGGCATGCCACATAATTTAAGTACATGAATGGGGTGGCGGATGATTTTTGAACTAGTCTCCATTTTTCTGAATTCTCTAACTATATCACCTAGCTCATGCTCATGTAGAGTATAATACAAAATTAGTGGGTAGGCATGTGAGACACAGTGACATAGCAGTTGAATTTTGAAACCTTTTTGCAGGAGTTAGATGTAGGAGAAAGAACTCCGTTGTGAGAGAACATTGTTTAGTGTGGTTTGGCCTATGTAGCTAGTTTCCCATTCAGTGTTCCCTACACAAATTTGGTTGTTTCCTGCTCTAAGAGATATAACCCTGAGACTTAGGAAATTCAAGGGGGAGGTGGTAGAGTAGTCGCATGAATTAACCCTAAAAGTGTTTCCTGTGCTTTGTGCCTCTTTGAAAAATAAGTTTTCAAGAATATGTCTATTTCAACTAGCAAGGAATATTTCCATGCACACAAAGAGTTTTGCATGAATTCTATAGCTAGTAACTAGCTGAAATTAGAAAAGGGATGTAAGTCTCAGCTGCCCACCAAGCTTAAAAGATTGCATTTCAAAGATGACGTTTCAAAGATTATAGTTCTTTTGCACCATGTTGTGGGTAATAGTTCCACTGAATTTTTTGAATTCTAGATGTGTCATTTCATTATTATTATTTGTTCTCCCAAAAGTTTCATTAACTGGGCTTGGATCATCAGCTTTCATTTGAATGAGCAATTGTGGAATTTTTGCTAGTTCCTAGTATTTCATATGTGCTCATATCTTGTTTACATCCTAGCTAGTCAAGGGTCTTCTTGGTTGGGTTTGGAGCTGCATCACCCTCCTCATGTTTTCGCACCTATTTACTGTAAATTTCCTCAGCTAACCATGCGGAAGGGTATACATGATTTTTACCATGTTAATGATGTGTTCACAATTGCCCTAGTCAGAAAATTAGAAGGAAACCTTGGCCTAAGGTTTTCCCATGTCTCTGCTGATCTTGTGATGAAATTTGGAAGCTTTTACACCCAATTTGACTGATTCTCATACCTTAGAGTTGGATGTTTTGAGAAAGAGCCACTAAAATTGCCTTGTTTTCTCTCTATTTATATTGTGTTTTTTAGAAGTCTGCCGCCAAATGTTTGTAGTAAATGTGAAATACCTAAATATGGGGAAGAGAGGATACTCTTTTCCATTGTCCTCTAGTGTCTTTTTCTATAAATCTAATGGTGCTGACAAGGCAGTGGGAACACTTCTAGAGAAGCCCCATTTTCATCCCTACCTACTAGAAGCAACTTTGATAGTAAAGGGTATGTGAGACACCATTTGTATGGAGCCAAGTGTTATATACATCTCCCTGAGCTTGAATATTTATAGGAGGATTGTTTAGATGTTGTTGAAGTATTCAAGAGGAGTTATTCTCCTTACAACAGATTAACACCCTTTGTTGGATATTCTTGGTCATTGTTTCTATTAGGATATGTTGTTGTCATTGATGTCAACATATTCCTATGATTTGTTCTCTGATTGCAGATTGGGAAGATCTTATGATCCGGTTTGTAGTGTTGGTTTGTTGATCACTATTTTACAGAGTTCGGTATATCCTCTGGTATATTCTATTGGAATCCAAGAACACGGAGAGGGGGGTGAATCAGTGTTCTACTGGTAATGTTAGTTTTGAACTTATTACTTATCAACATGTTAACAGTAAATAAAATTAAAGTACATATACCAAATAAGACATAGAGAGACAATACTATAACACCAGTATTTGTACGTGGAAAACCCTGCAAAGGGAAAGCCCATGGTGGGGTTGATATCCACAATATCTATATACTTGATCAAGGTATACAAATATTACATGAGAGGGTCTGCACATTCACAAAGGCCAAATGCATAGAGATCACTATTCAAACACAAAATAAGAAGTCTCAGTGACTTACAAAATATTACAAAGTGTTTTACAACTAAAAATGAACTCATAAATTGCATCTAGCCATGTTGGATAAGTTCCAGTGGATGCTCTGATAACCTTCTCTTTATACCAGTTCACTGATGCTCTATTTTGCTATCGGTTATGCCATGCATGTGAAACTACACACAAACGCTTCTAATCATTGACCAAAATACTCACTGAAAATATTCACAACCAATAATTCACATTGCATAATATATATGATCTATTGCTGAAATCATCTTCTTAAATATCCTTCTAACTTTACCATGTCTGTTTCAATGAGAAATATAAACATGTCGGCTACTGGAACATGATGAAATCCAAACATAAATCCAATGACCATGTCGACTATCACATGTTACCACAAAATCCATGAAAGAGATAATCAAGACCAAAAGATTTCCTAACTAGGTCCTATCCATTACTAGGTTCCATATACACGTTACCGAGATTAGAACATGTTATCGACATTAGGACATAGCCGGGTAAGAAGCAAATGTCGATGTCAGTGCTAGTGTCGGTGTAAAGAAATATGAATACCAATACCGGTTAAGTACAATGAATGTTGGTTAACCAAACAATGAAACCATTGACCTTGAGATAGTGATTTGCCATCAATGACAACCCAAAATGACATTAACTCTTACCGGATGAGTGTCAATTGCCAACAATCTCTCCCTTGGCATTGATGGCAGCACTCATGTGAAAAATGATACCATCCATGAAATTTCCACTGAATCTCCATGACCTTTTGACCTGTACATGAATGTACTATATTCATCTGGTGCTCCCCCTGATAAATATATAAATTTTTCACCTAATCCTCCCCCTTTGGCATCAATGGCAAAGTGGGGTAAAAATTTGTACAGTTGTAGACATGAGCCGATTCTATACAAAATTCAAAATATCTGCATATATATTCTTCAAAAATGAAAATTAGTTATCCCAACCATGCTTAAGACATTCAAGAATGGAGATGAATCCATTCAAGATATTGGCATAATACTCTATTTCTTCCAAGGTAGTGGGATCCTCCTTCTGCAAGTTAGAAGTACACTCTATTTTATGAAACAACAAATTATCAAGTCGAGGACCAATCAGATTCAGGAGTTCATTTTCTCTCCTTAATATTTTGTCCCTATCCTTCTCCAATTCCAAAATTTGATCCATAATCACCAAAATTGGACCATCCAAGGAGTTTGTTAGATTGACTGTCGAGTTGTAGGAGTTAGAAATGTGAACTAAGTTTTTCCTATAGTCAAACAGTTTCTTATCTATGGATCCGGTGATCTTATCAAAATCTAAACAAGTCTTATAAACATTACCTCCTTCAGCTAAAGCTGCATCAATGAACTGCAAGCAGGTCTAGAGTTTTTCCTTATCCATCTCAATCATTTGCAAAAATTTTATCTTCTGGGCCACAACAAAATTTTCTTTAGCCTCTATTAGTTAAATTTTCAATAAAGAATCATAGTGCTTAGGGATAAAATCAATAATTTATTCTAGTTTACCTAAAGAACTTGCACCTTCCTGAGCTTGAAATTACGGGACTAACTGGTCCAAAACCTCAAAACTATGTTCAATCAAATTTTTGTCCTTTAACTCTGCTTGAGCTAATTCCTGAGTGGCTTGTGCCTAAAGAGATTTTGCTACTATAATCTTCTCTAGCAGTGACATTTGGTGGTAGGGTTTGTCAAAATTGACTGAAATTTGTGGTAAATTTCCTTTAGCTATGGCAAAAGTGTCAATCACCAAGCTGGAGGAGAGATCCACCATAGTCTCCTTACCCTTATCAGTCGATGAGATAACTTTTATATCTTTTAGCTCTTGTGCACCGGTGGCTTCGCCACTTGGTACCCCATCCAAAATCTCATAATCCTTTACACCTTTATCCTTATTTACATCTGCTACAATATCCTTTACTATCTGTACATTTTTTGCCAAGATATCTTCTGCTACAAAATGTGTCTCAGTAACTGGTATAGTGGTATCCGATTGAGTGCTTGTCGGTTTCTCAACATCTATACTTTGTTGATCTGTCAGTTGCTTATCCTTAGGCAATTGAATATTTTGGGATTTCACAAAACTAGAACTCAATTCATAGCCAAGACCCAAAAGAACTCTTATCTACATCTCATTGGTTTCCTTTCTAATCTCTTCAAATCTTTGTAACATAAAGCTGTTCATTCTATACTTGGAATTGAATTCTGATGATCCAATTTTATTAATCAAGTCATCCATTTCTAGAGGATTTATTGAAGGACAAAGATTGACCAATTTGATCTCCTTAATCTATCTATCCATAGACTGAGCGTGTAGCTTCTTGACTTCTAACTTATCATATAACTCCTTAGGAAAAAAATTCTCTAGTTCTATCAATGCTCTACTCAAAGAATCAATATATTAAATAATAGCCTCCTCTATTTGCTTCTTTTCCTTTTCCTCAAAATCATCAAGGAATGAAGAAATATTATCTAAATTACCTAAAGATCAATCTGTCAATGCCCGATACAACCACTAGACTTATAGAATCTATAGAAGGTTGTTAAACCATTTCGTGAATCCCCACGAGGGACGCTAGCCCATTACCAACAATTTGGTGTCCCTAGATTGGTCGGATGGCAACTTTGAAGTCTATGTTCTAGTGCATGTGTATATTTAAAGAACTTCAAAAAATTTTGAAGGATCTTTCACTATGAGTAAAGAAAAGAATACCAGAAGTTATGTGAAGTAGCATCCAAAAGAGAGATTGGTAGGTGAGCTCCCAAAAACTCAAAAGAAGAGTTGGACATGAAGAGATGCAGAAACCAACAATACTCCCTCATCATGGATACCAAAGTATACAAATGCAAGTAAGTCTTCTTTATATCATGTTCTTGAAAGTTCTGAAGTGTCCTCTAAATGCTCTGAATCAGATAGTATGGGATTTTTTGATTCATTATTTAAAACGCCTGTTCAAGAGGAAATGCAACAACAGACTAAGGAAGTAACACAAGTAAAATACTCTGAAAAGATAATAGGTCAGAGTAGAAGTCAAAGTCACCAAAGAGAAAGCACCACTGGTGTACTTCCTCCTCTAGGCCTTACAAAAGAAACTTCCTTATCATTTGAAAGAGTTCAGGAACAAGGAGATAGGAATCTGATAGATCTAGATGAATCCTCTCGATCTGAAATAACTTTACTAGACCCTGAAGAAGTTTTTGGAGAGGTAGACACTTTGAGAAAGGAAATCCAAAAATAAATTGAGTTAAGAAAAGAGTAGGAAAAAGAAAAGGAGTTTGAAGTTGTCAATGTTGTGATTGAAAGAGATAGGCTATTGAGACAATTAGCCAGACTTAAAATCTTTAATTACGAAGAACCAAAACCAATTGTTGAGGGTCATGTCTTGAGAGAAAACCTTGATAGGAAAACATAATAGATTCATAGAGAAAAACCTAAAGACCAAATTGATCGTTAAAAAAAGTCATTACACCCTATTAAGCCTCAAGCCAATAAGAATGAATTGGATAAGGGTAAACACGAGTTACCTGGAATAAAGATCAATGATCAGAAGACTGTTTGTGCCCTGGATATAAATTAACCATCACATGGATTGTCCCAGACTGATATGGAACTAGAATAAGCAAAAAAGGAAAGTGAGGCTCTTAAAAAAGAGTTAGAGAAAGTAGAGCTGGAAGCTTCCATAGAAGAAATGAAGAGGAAGATCAGTTTCCTAAAATTTTCCACACAAAATAATGCCTCATCTGTTGTTGGCCCATCCAATATTCAAGGGTTTTCTAATCTAGGCCCATAGGCACAACAGATTGACAATGTCCCTAGCCAAAATGCCCAAGGTATCAGTTCTATAGGAACTGTCAATAAAGGGCAGGAGGGTAAAAATATTCCTCAAAACATAACTCAATCCCAAGTTCCTAAGATACAAAGCACTAGAACAAATAATGGTAGTCAAAATGTCGAAGGACAGTTTCAGAGAAGGCCTATCCATCTCGAGAGATACAAACAGTTTCATTTCGATGGAATCCCTATCTACCCTAACCAAATTCTAGATGAGTTGAGAGACAAGATAGGCAATTTTGCAGGAAATAATGCTATAACAGCAGAGGAGCATATAAAATCCTTCACTGATAAGTTAAATGACTATGAGGTGGAGCATGAGGATGTAGCAATGAAGTTATTTCTTCAATCTTTGACAAAAGATGTTAGGGACTGGTATAGGGGATTACCTACTCCAAGCATTAGATATTGGGAGGAATTTGAAAATTGTTTTAAGGAGAAATATGGTGATAAGGTTAATCCAAGTTTTATGTTGAATGTGTTTAGTAACATAAAGAAGCTACCTGATGAAGCTGTAAATGAATTCAACATAAGGTTTTAAAAGGCTATGTGTAAATTGTTTCATGTTTTAAGGTTGGAAGAAAATGTTTTTCTAACAACTTATTTCAATGCATTTGATGGAAAGATGTTATACCTTCTTAGAGATAAGGATCCTCAAACTTTGAGAGATTCTTTCAGGATGGCAATTAACATTGAGAGAAATAGGAGAGCTTCTAGTAAGCTTGGAAGAAGAGAGGAGTCTAAATTGTTGAAAATTTCTAAGGAGAAAATACAAGTCTTTAGGCTCAAAATCTAAAGATGAAGACAAATTAGAGAAGGTACTTAGTACCTTGAAAGATATCAAGTATACTATTACAAAGAATGAGAAAGGTAGTGGATAGGAAAATCAATAGTTTAATGGGGTTAACAAGCCTCCAAGATTGCAAAATTACCCTTATAATATTAACTAGAAAGATGGTAAGCCAGTCCAACAAAATCATAAAAATAAGAAGGGGCAGTAGACTCCTGACCCTTTGCAAAAGCATACAACAAATATGATTGAGGATACTCCATGATGTATTGCTTGTCAATCTTCACATTCATCCAAGCATTGTGCAGTTGCACAATTGCTACTAATGAAGAATCACATGAGAGTGAAGAGAATGAAGTGTTTCAGGATGATAATGTGGATTGTTTGATGATTACTTCTTATCTGGAAGAGGTAGATTTCTCTTTAGATAATGAGTCTCAATATGTGGATGTAGATGATCAGAGGTAGAGGATAGAATCATACCACCAACAAGTGTTTTGTGATGAAGACTGTGATGTTGAAGACCAAAGGTGCAATGCTCAACAAGGTGAAGATACAGTGTTATTAAGAAGACGTTCTGATGAGGAAATTGCTAGATTAACAATTTCTATGGCCACCCAAGTAAAATGAAATTACCATTTGAGAAATAGGACAATAGGGGATGATCAAGGAAAACCCTCTGGTCTTTTTGTTAAAGAGTCCAAACATAAGGGTAAAGAAGTGAAAGAAAATAATAAAAAAGATGCAGTCAAGATAAAGGAGGTCAGAAATAAAGAATGGGTTAAGAAGGCTGAAGTCTCAAAACCTAAGGAGGAAACCACTTCACTAAAGGTAAAGACCAAATTGAGTGATAAGTTTGCTAAGACTGCTGGAGAGGACCTGAAGTAGAAACAAATCAATGAAAGCAACAAATTAAAGGAAAGTGAAGAAAATCTAGGTAAGTCTTATGTCTTACCAAGTTACACACCTGTAGATATGTTGCGGTTGCTTTCTCAAAATATTGTTAAAGTCCCTTTATTAGAAATGATGAGAATTGAAGATCACAAGGAGAAGGTCGTGGCCTGGGTTGAAAGTTCTTCATTAGTTAAGATTGAACATGCAAACAATTCTCATGATGTGAAGGGGGAAGGAGCTAAAACTGAAAAAGAAAAATAAATTCCCCAACTGTATCTTGAGAATAGAGTAAATGAGTGCTCAGAAAATGTTCATCCTTTCTTTTTAAGTGTTATTATTAATGGAAAGGAGTTAAAAAATTGTATGATTGATTCTGGGGCTTCAAACACTGCTATGCTAGTAAACATTTTGGAGGCTATGGGTATAGATGTTGACACTTTTCCAGGCAAATGTTATTCTATGGATGCAAGAGAGGTACCTATGATAGAGACTATCAGAGAATTTCTTTACAAACATGCAACATTCCTTGAAAAGGAATTGACAATGGATGTTTTAGTTGTAGATATTCCTCCTCAGTATGGGATGTTGTTATCAAGAAAGTGGAGTTCTTCTATGGGAGGAAGTTTGTAGTGTGACTTGTCTTATGCAACTTTCTGTACTAATGGTAAGCATGTGAAGATTGATAGACAGCCTATAGTGCCACATAATATTGCGCATGACCCAAATAAGAATATGACTTGTTTTATTGACATTGACATAAATACCTTCAGAGTTGAGGATATTCCAGGAAATGATGAAGAAATACCTGTATCACTTGATAAAGAATTTGAGAAGTCATTAGAGGATGGGGACATTTGGACTATGTACTTTGATGGAGATAGTTCAAAAGAAGGTGTAGGTGTAGGAGTGTTGTTAGTGTCACCCCATGGAAAAAAATTTAAATTTTCTTTTAGGTTGTCTTTCACATGCACAAATAATGTGGCAGAATATGAAGCATTCTTGTTGAGGTTGAGACTTGCAGAGAAACATGGGATAAAGAAGCTTAAAGTTGTTGGAGAATCAAAGTTAGTCATATCCTAGGTTAGATCCAAATATGCATCAAAGAATAAGAGATTGAAGTAGTAGATAAATACTGTATGGGATGAATTACAAATTTTTGATGCATTTGGTATTGATTTGATACAAAGAAGTCACAAAGGAGTGGCAAACCTACTGGCTAATATAGCATTGAGTCTAGATGATATAACTTTTGTATGAATATCAAAGATTAAGGCTATGACCAGACCATCAATTCTTGAAAATATTGAAAATTGGCAAATTTTTAATGATGGTTAGGATATCTTGAGGTTTATAAACTATATAGATAAGTATGAGGATCAAGAAATTGATTTTAGTGCTTTTGTAAAAATAGAATATGGAAAGGAAACAGTTTTTGAAAACTAACAATATTCCAAAAGGTTTAGTTGTATTGGAAAGAGTGTTTGATCATCAAAATAAGGCAAAAGTCACAACTACTCCTCCACATCCAGAAGATTTGGAAGAGATTAATCTTGGAACTGAAGGATCACCAAGGAAAGTGTACATTGGTAGAAAAATGCCACCCAAAGTAAGGAAGATGCTAATTGATGTATTGAGGAAATACAAACATGTCTTTGCATGGTCATATGATGACTTAAAGTCTTATCGAGAAGAATTATTCTAGCATGAGATTCCATTAAAGGTTGGTGTCAAGCCTTTCAGATAAAAGAAAAGACCAATCAACCCTACTTTAGCACCCAAGATGCAAGAAGAATTGATGAAGCTGAGGGATCCTAGTGTTATCAAGCTTATTAGACATTCATCATGGGTGTCTAACTTGGTGCCTATAAGAAAGAAGAATGGAGATGTCAAGTTATGTGTTGGTTTTGGAAATTTGAATTTATCTTCATTAAAAGATAATTATCCATTACCAAATATGGAAGCAATGCTACAAAGGGTCACATGCTATGAGCTTATGTCAATGATGGATGGATTCTCAAGTTATAACCAAGTAGTGGTTAAAGAATTAGAGAGATACAAGACAACATTCACACCACCTTGGGGGACATTTATGCATGTAAGGATGCCCTTTGGTCTCACAACTACAGGAGGAACATTCCAAAGAGCAATGGATGTTGCATTTTGTTGTTTTATTAATGTTTTTTTAGTAGTATACCAAGATGACTTGACAACTTATTCCAAGAAGGAAGATGAACATTGTGAGCATTTGGAGAAAAGTTTTAATAGAGCTTTGGAATATGGTATTTATCTAGACCCAAATAAGTGTACATTTGGTGTTACTGAAGGCAAATTGTTGGGGCATACTATGTCAAAATATGGTGCAAGGATTGTTCCAAAAAGGGTTGCTACAATTGATAAAGTACCTCAAGTAAAAACTGTGAAAGGGATTCAATCATTTTTTGGGAAAGTTAATTTCCTAAGGAGGTTTGTGACAAACTTTGCAGAGATAAGTATGTTAGATAGTTTAAATAACTAGAAGACAACACAGAGGGGGGGGGGTGGGGGTGAATCAGTTGTCACAGATTACCAGAACCATTAGAAATTAAAAATTTAATACCAGAACCAAAAACATTAATAATGTAATGCTTAAACAAAATAACATAATAGCATTTAAACAAATTAAGCATAAATAATAATCACATAATAAATACCATCCACATGACACCAAGATTTGTACGTGGAAAACCCGATAAAGGGAAAAACCACGGTGGGAAGCCTACCCACAATCAGATAATACTTCTATAGTAAGTATGTGAATTACAATTGAGGGGTCTGCACTTGTAGGAAGGCCAATATCCTAGAGCACACTACTCATCACAAAATGAGTCTCACTGAATACATAGAGATCTAGACTAGAATCCAGAGAAGTGTTGAACTACAAAAGATAGCATCTCCTATGCCTGAGTACAGTTCTGGTTAAGCTCAACACCAGAGGACTAAATCCTCTTACATAAACCCAATACAATCTCCAAAGATCGACCAAATCCTTTGCCTAAATGATATTACACTATTCGTACATTACATCTCTTGACCATGACCTCTAACATAACCATGATAATCTATAATGAGATCTTACATCTATATATACAAACCCTTGACCATAAATAATCAGATCGGCCACTAGATAATAAACCAATTACATAATTACAAACCATGTCGGCCTTAGACCAAACAAATAATATCCAACACACAAGTCATCCCAGAAATGTATCAAGAGGTCCAAAACCGGTCCATAACCTAGACCAAACCGGACCCAGTGTAGGTCCACACACTACAACAATGATCTCAATCTGCCAAGTCTCGAACATGATCACCAACAACATCCTAAAAATCCACCAAAAGATGCACCAACACCACTTATGCAATTCATCAAAGATCTTCATCAAAAGCTCTATCGGTGAAACCCCCACTGAAACTAGAAACCAAGCTTCTGAGAAAACAAGTTAGCATCCGATAACCAGACCAAAACCAACTGACTGAATATGAGCATGAGTATCATGAATAAGCCAATTCCATCACTAAATTATACCAGAGCCTACCAGATCATGCCAGATTCAAATCAACCAGAAATTGCTCAACCTACTGGGACCAGAAGGGTGCCTGTAAAGCATCCAAATAGCTAGTGTTGGCATCAATGACAAAACATCAATGCAACACATAATAAATTCCACCAAATGGCCAATAATCTCCCCCTTTGGTATTGATGGAAACACTAGATGTGAAAAACATCTATGTACCAAGAAATGCCAAACAAGTCTCCCCAATGGAAGACAACCAACAATAACCCGCAAATAGATGTAGCAATGAGGTTCTTAAACAAAGACCAAACTCCCCCTATGAATGATATCTTTGTAAGGATCTGAATCTCTCTCCCTCTGATGTATACAACTCCTTAAGTTTTCTTTTTCACATCTATATCACTCCCCCTTTGACATCAATGCCAGAAATATGACAAAAATATCAAAGAAAAACTATAAACCACTGAATCACAAAGCTAACTACTCCCCCTAACCAGTAGCATCCCACATTAGTGCTGGAATGAAAAGTATCTTTGATAATGCATACCATATTGATGACAAATCACATCAATCAAGTCTCAACTAGAGGGGCAGAAACTCCCAATCTGTATCTCAAGTATTCAAATGATTCCTTGGGCAAAGGTTTAGTGAAAATATCTGCAATATGCTCTTTAGTGTTCACATAAACCAGTCTAACCTAATTTTCTTCCACCTTTTCCTTCAAAAAGTTATACTTAATAGATAGGTGCTTTGTCTTAGAATTAAATACCTGATTCTTTGATATATCAATAGCAACAGAGTTATCATAGTGAATAACTACCAGTGCATTACAATCCACCTTTATATCCTTCAACATTTGCTTCATCCATAAAACTTGTGTACAGTTAGTAGTAGCAACAACATACTCTGCTTCAAAAGTAGATAAAGAAGTACATGATTGTTTCTTGCTGAACCATGAAACCAACTTCTTTCCAAGAAAGAAAGCTCCACCGGAAGTACTTTTCCGGTCATCAACATCTCTAGCCCAATCAACATTTGTATATGCACATAAAGTAAAGGCATCTTTCTTAGGGCACCACAAACTATATTTTTATGTACCTTGCAAGTATCTAAAAATCCTTTTCACCACACTCTCATGATCTTCTCTAGGATCACTATGAAATATTGAAACAATACAAACAACATTCATTATGTCAGGCCTAGTCTGAGTCAAATAAAGAAGACCTCCAATCATAGATTTGTATCTTGTAGGATTAACTGGTGCAAAAACATCTTTTCTTGTCAATTTCTCACTTGTAACCATAGGAGTACTTACCGGTTTAGAATCTCCCATACCAAATTTCTTCGATAATTCCTTAGCATACTTAGTTTGATAGATGAAAATACCTTTATCAGTCTGAGTAATATGCAAACCTAAGAAAAATTTCATTTCCCCAATCATAGACATCTCAAATTCTTTCTCCATATTCTTAGAAAATTCTATGCTTAACTTATTTCACCTCCAAAAATAATGTCATCAACAAATACTTCAATAATCAGTATATCATCATCAATGATCTTATAATATAAATTACAATCAGCACTACCCTTAGTAAAACCAAGCTTCAAAATATATTTATCCAACCTTTCATACCAAGCTCTAGGTGCTTGTTTCAATCCATATAATGATTTCCTTAACCCGCAAACCATATTTGTATCATTTGATAGTGAAAAACCATCAGGTTACTCAATATAAACTTCCTCATCAAGATCCCCATTCAAAAATGCACATTTAACATCTAGCTGATAAACCTTGTAGTTTTTATAAGCAACATAGGTAAGAAATAATCTTACAGCTTCAATCCTAGCTACAGGTGCAAAAGTTTCTCCATAATCAATTCCTTCCTTTTGAGAATATCCTTTACAAACCAATCTAGCCTCATTTCTTATAACTTGACCATCCTCATTCAATTTATTCCTAAAAGCCCATTTAGTTCCAATAGCATTCTTATTTTTAGGTCGGGGAACCAAAGTCCATGTGTTATTTTTCTCAATATGATCTAATTCTTCTTCCATAACTTTCAACCAATATTCATCTTTACATGCCTCAATTACTAATATTGGTTCAACTTGTGAAATTAAACATACCTCGTTAGCTTCTAGTCTTCTTCTTGTCATCACTCCATTGTTCTTATCCACAATGATCTAATCTTCTGAATGATTCAAACTCACATACCTAGGTGTCCTCTAACTCTCCGTTCCACTTTCCTGATCTTCAATTATCATAGAATTCTCTGATACTGCTGGAGTAACTAGTTCAACACTCTATTTTGGTAAAGGTGCTACCAGTTCAGATATAATCATTTCCACTTCTGGTTCCTTCTCATAAACTCTAATTTGACTTCTGTTCAGCTCATCTACTTTGACATTAGCACTCTCTAAAATTCTCTACAATCTCTTGTTATAACATCTATATGCTTTTCTTTCATTAGAATAACCAAGAAATATGCCTTCATCACATCTAGGATCAAATTTGCCAATGATATCATCTCTTTTGATATAACATTTACTACCAAATATTTTGAAATACTTAACTGTAGGTGTATTGCCAAACCATAATTCATTAGGTGTCTTACCAGTTTCTCCTTTGATATGTACTATGTTGAATGTATAAACCACTATGCTTACTGCTTCTCTCCAGTAGATATGAGGTAGACTACCTTCCATCATCATTGTTCTAGCAACATCCAAGATAGTTATGTTCTTCCTTTCCACAACTCCATTCTATGTAGGTGTCAGGGGAGCAGAAAATTGTCTTATTATACCATGCTTCTCACAAAAGTTATTAAACTCATTGGATGTGAATTCTCCACCATGATCTTCCCTCAAACATTTCATCTTCAATCCAGTCTTAGTTTCTACTTTAGCCTATAAGATTTTAAACTTTTCAAATGCTTCAGATTTTTGTTTTAGAAAAGTAACCCACATCATTCTAGAATAATCATCAATGATTAGCATCAAATATCTATCACCTTGAAAAATTTTAACTCTAGCAGGGCAACACAAATCAATATGAATAAGATCAAGAACATCATCTGATTTACCTTGTATACTCCTAAAAGAGGTTTTGACCTATTTACCTATTTGAGATTATTTACATACTAGATTATAGGGCTTCATAATCTTAGGTATATCCCTAATTGCCTTAGTTGAATTGATCTTCACAATGCAATCAAAATTCACATAACACAACCTTGTATGCCATAGCCAACTCTCATCAATTTGTGTAATCAAACATGTCTTCTCACCGGAGTTCAAATGAAATATGTTACATTTTGTCTTTGTATCGGTTGCAATCTCCAAGCCAGATCTTTTAATGATTTTGCATTTTCCATCCTTGAACTATAATTGAAATCCCTTATCCACCAATTTTCCTACACTCAAAAGGTTATGCCTTAAACCTTAAACATAATAAACATTATCAGTAGTGTTCTTACCATCCAATTATATTGTTCCTTTTCCTTTGATCCTACATGCCTTGTCATCTCCAAATCTAACTAGACCGTCATCAAATTCTTGCAAAGATAGAAACTTCCCTTTATCTTTAGTCATATGATGTGAGCAACCACTGGCAATTACCCATTCATCCTTGTCTTCAATTTTAGTAGAAAGTGCCTTCTCTTCAGGTACATTCTCTTCCAGTGTCGGATCATCTTCCTTGATAGCTAGGAACACCCATTCCTTCCCATTGCCAGAACCACTAGTAGAGTCTTCTATCGGTTCATCATCAGAATCAGTAATACCTTCCTCATCTGCTACGTAGCATGATTTGTCTCTATTTTTCTCGTACTTATATTTGTTCTGATATCCAAGGTTAGGCTTAAAAGATCTTTTAACTCTTTCTTCAAATCTTGAATTCCTTTCAAGACATCTGGTTGCAAAATGACCAATCTTATTACATGCAAATCATTCTAAAAGGTGGTTTTCCTTCATACTTACTTCCTACTGGTCCTTTAATTACTATTCTAGAAAATAGTGCTTCAAGTTTCTCAAACTCATCATCTTCTCTCTTCATATCTTCCAATTCCTGTCATGCCCAAACCTTTGGGCACAACGGAATAATTTTTTTTTTTAAAATACTTAACTTAGAATGACTTACTTAATTAAAATAATGCAAATCTAGTTTGGTCTTAACTATATTTTGAGTGTACCAAACAATTAAATTAATTTGACGATAAATAATCTAAGTTATAAGCGAGCTAATATTTCTCCAAGAGGGTTATTACTAACTTCCACTAATAATTTGTTAAACTCTCTTAGCCAATAACCTCAAACTTAATAAATAATCTCTAAAATTAATTGTCCAATCATCCCTTATAGTTCTTTAATTGCCTCGGGTCTAAATTTAATTTACCCTAACTCTTTGATTAATAAATCTATTAAATAAAATATCCATTAATGAAAAAGTGTCTAATAAATTCCAAAATAAATGGACCAACAGGGCACTACATAAATCATTATGTTTTCCCAAGGGTTTATCCTACCCAACGTTTTAATTTATTAATTAAAAGAACATTCCTTATTTTACAAATAACTATTTGATCCCAAATAAATATAAAAATTAAACTACATATATATATATATATATATGTGTGTGTGTGTGTGTGTGTGTGTGTGTGTATTTACCTATAAATGTTTACATATGCTTATGAATATATTCTAAAGAGAAGGGGGGGGGGGGTTTCTATTTTATTTTATTAATTTACCTCCATCTATATATATATTTAAAAAAAAAGAAAATCCTACTAAGCCACTTTACTAACCCTAACCCCTTCTTACACACTCCCACACACACACATCTCTTATTTTAAAATCTAAGTGTGCTTGCCCTTACCCGAAACTAGGGTTAGGGTAAATATGTTATAACATCTATTGTCCTTTTTTGAGTGTTGTGTGTGTGTGTGTGAATGACTCCTTTTTTTTTTGTGAGTGTGTGTGTGTGCAGGTGTGGGCGTGGCGGCCCTGGAAGGCGGTGTTTTAAACCTCTTTTTTTTTACGGCGGTGCGTGCAGGGCTGAGCCAGGAGTTTATTTTTTTTGTTATGGCGGAGGGAGGAGAGCCGAGCGGTGGTTTTCATCACGCGGGAGTGGGAGAAGGGGGGTGCAGGAGTGCCACGGGCTGCGGGCAGCGCCACCCACAACTGCGGCTCCCGCAGTTTGTGGTCGTCGCCGCCCACAGCTGCGGGTTCTATAGCTTGTGGACGGCGCCGCCCACAGCTGCGGCTCCCGCAACCTGCAGACGTCACTGCCCACAACTGCGGGCTCCCGTAGACTGTGGGCGTCGCCGCCCAAGGCTGCGGCCCCCTACTTGCCAAAACATTTTTTTTAAAAAAAATAGTTTATTTATTTATTTTTTTTTGTGTTTAATAAATATGTTTTAAAAAAAACAACGTTTATAAATAAATATATGTAAATATATATGTATAAATAGATCCAGTGAAATACATTACTGGTCTTATTTTTTTTTTCTTTTATAAACAGATTTTCAGAATAACATTTAAATGAAGAAATATATATATATATATATATATATATATATATATATATATATATATATATATATATATATATATATATATATATATATATATATATATATATATATATATATATATATATATATATATATATATATATATATATATATATATATAACTCATTTAGGCAAGCTTATGAGATTATTGTTTTTGTATACCTTTAAAATGCATGCAGAGATTTTACTAATGTTATTTGTAGTTTGTAAAATGGGGAAAATATATTTTTTTTTTTCCCAAAAAAAAAAAGTTGAAGAAATATATATGTTGAATATTCTGTTTTTTTTTGTTTTTTTTTTGTTTAAGAACAACATTCTGCAACTAACATTTACAATGCATCCTAACAGCAACTTAATATATATTCTTTTTTTTTATAACAAAATAAACTAAAACTAAATGCTAATTTTTTGAAAAGAAATAGACTACTATAATAAGATTTATTTCTGCTTTAAATGGAAAAATAATGACAGTTTTATTTGCAGTAGCATTACTATAGCTAAATGAACATGTAGAAACAAAATTAATTTCATTTGCCAAATAAACATAAATGAAACAACATCATTTCTTTTTTTTTTCATGAAGATTTAAATACAAACTAACTCATTTCTTCTTCGCTTTTTGCAATACTAACCCAAGTAGGAAAAATATATTTCTTTGGCAAATTTAAGTACATGGTAAATAAGAATACAAATGGGTTTGAAAACCCAACAAATATTTCCCTTCCATAAGAATATGATTAACATAAATACACTTCTTTTCTTGAAAATAAATACTACATAGCTCACATTCTTTTTTTTATACAAGCTACAATATTGAATACATTTTTTTCTTTATAACTTTTCTGCAACACAAAACAGCAACAAAGCTCTTTATTCTTTCTTTTCCCATCCCAAGCAACCTGCAATAAAAACACAACTTGACCATGGAAAGCTCACCTCCCAGCCTAGGCTTACTAGAAGCCACCCCCGAGCTTGGAGAACCAAGCACTAGACGGGTTACAAACAAACAAACAACACAACAACAAGACAAACACTCAACATGCATCTTCCCATCCCAAGCTACACTTTCACCACATTTTGTGATGATCATTCCACGGGTGGAAGTGGACCAAGTACCATTGGGGAGATTGCAAGCCAAAATACAACTCAAGCCACCTCATGGCAATACAAAATACAATAAAAGATACACCTCCACACCTTATGCCCCCCCCAAAGGCTCAAAGGCCATATTTTCTCCCCTTATGACCCCCAAATGCATACACAAGGCTATGCAGCAAGGGTCACAAAGGACACCCTTGAGATTACTCTCCTTAAGGAGAGCCTCTCACCCAAGGCTATCATGCTTCTTCCACCCCAAGACTTTCCTACTCTCCCAAGAGTAGGAGGTCTTGGACACTCCCAAAACAAGAACACATAAACAAAAACATAGAAATGAAAACTTACATTTTTCTCCTACAACAATTTACATATACACATCTCATTCAACAAGCATTTCTTTCTTTCAAAAACAACATAAACAACATAAAAAAAAGGGAATTAAACCAACCTTAATCTACCAATAGGTATGTTAGACTTAGTTGGGGATGAGCTGCCCAAATCCACACAAACTTTCCACCAATCTTTCCCAAAAATTCTATTCTACAACTAATTTTCAAAACAAGTGCATAATCTCCAACAATGGAGAGTGGGTGATTACTCACTAAGTCCCTAATCCTTGCCTAAGAAGGCCTCTCACACACTTCCCAACCCCTTGGGTGAGGTGAGAGTTCCCATTGGTTGCTCTTCCCAAACTCTTACACATTACTAAAACTGGAAAGGGAAAAAGGTGAGAGAAGATGGGGAAGAGAGTTTGACATCAAAAGGGAAGGTTGTCTATCCTAGGAGGAACCTTCTAAGTTGAATTTTCGCTCACCTTGGAAAAACCACTTTTTGAGGTGACTAAACAGTCACATGGGAGTAGTCACATGTTTCAAAATACCCCTAACCCATAGGTATACCCTTTGGACCTTTGGAAAAGCCCTAAAACTGACCCTAGGAGTCCATTTAACCCCTTAGAAACCCAACTGATGTTAACCTACGGGTCAAACCTAAGTTGACCACTCCCAAGACTCCCTACCCAAGGCAAATTTGGGACCACACTCATGTGTTTGAATGGCTTTGGTAGAAGCAAAACTCCCTCCAAGAGACAAGTCAAAATCAATGACACTAATCATCACATGTGTCAAGTGACACAATAAAATACAATATAAAAATCACACATGGAATTTGTCTCTTGTAGGTTTACACAATTAAATAAAATCAAATTAACACACATGCATAATTTACTTCACAAATAAAATACATTACAAACGGGGTGTTGTCTCTCCAAATAGACAACCCTTGGCTTAACAAGCGTACATTGGTCTAGGTTTGGTTCTCCATATAAATTCCATGGTCACATGGATAATTTTCCTGCGCACCTCAATTAACACATTAGTAATTCCAAATAATCACAATTATATATAATTAAATACATGGATTTCATTGCACATCAAACACTCATACATTGGCAACAATAATTCAATATCTCATTCATTCAAATTCGATTCCACATAAGCAATTAACATAATTCTCAAATTTGAACCATTCATAAAATAAGCATCATTTTTCTATCATCCAAATGAAGTCCTGCGATTCCAATGATGACATTCACCATTTCAAAATAATTCTACTCTAGCAACATATAAAGTTTCATAATCATCATGCATAAAATAAAGCATCAATATATGTCAATGTGATCCAAATCATGAAATCATATAGGTTCTAAATCCATAAAGCATAAAATAAAGCATCCATAATAGTCTCATTATGCAAATAACTGAAAATGTCAAACTGAGTCAGGGTAGGGCCTCACAATTCCTTTGCATATAAATATTTCCAATCTTGCTTACCGGTTGTAGACGTAGATGCATGAAAAGTAGGTTCAGTCTTCACAGCTCCACAAGGTCCAAATTCTTCAAGCTCAAAAGAAGATAGTTTCCCAACCAAGGTATCTCTGTTGATAGATGTATTAGCCATTGTTCTCAACTCATTAATAGTAATAGCCTTCATTTTGTAAGCTAGTGGTAGGGCTCTCATAACTTTAGAAAATTTTTTATCTTCGCTTAGAGTTCCACCACAACATTGAATTCCCATAAAAATCTCATTTACCCTTTCCATGAATGCAGTAATCTTTTCATCTTCTTTCATCTTTAGGTTTTCATATCTTACCCAGTAATCATCAAGTTTGGCAATCTTCACTATAGGGTCACCTTCATTAAGAGTCTCCAACTTATCCCATATAGCCTTTCCAGGTGGTTTCTTGGTTAATCTCATCATTTGCTGATGAGAAAGTGCACACAAGAGGACTTCTCTTGCTCTATAATCATTCTCAAGCTCCTTATCCAAGTTTGTCAGAGGAGGATCTCCAGATGTCAGATTATGAGGTGTGACACCATTCTATGTGATCTCCCAAATCTCTTTGCCAAGACATCCTAGATGAGTCTCCATCTGAATCTTCCATATTGTGTAATTTGTTCAATCAAGCCTAGGAATATCTCTCTAAAATATAGCTCCAAATGAACTAGATGAACTTGAATTTTTAGTTGCCATAGGATCTTCGTAAAGTGGTTAAGCTTCTTGTAGAGAAGACCAAATCTCTGATACCAATTGTTAGACAGTTTAAATAACCAGAAGACAACTGAGAGGGGGGGATGAATCACTTGTCATAGATTACCGAAACCATTAGAAATTAAAACTTTAATATCAAAACCCAAAACATTAATACCAGAATGCTTAAACCAAATACCAGAATAGAAGTTAAACTAATTAAGCATAAACAATAATCACAGAATAAATACCATCCACATGACACCAATATTTGTACGTGGAAAACCTGGTAAAGGGAAAAACCATGGTGGGAAGCCTACCCACAGTCAGATAATACTTTTGCAGTAAGTATGTGAATTACAATTAAGGGACATGCACTTGCAGAAAGGCCAACAACCTAGAGCGCTTTGCTCATCACAAAAGTAGTCTCACTGACTACATAGAGATCTAGACTAGAATCCGAAGAAGTGTTGAACTGCAAAAGATAACATCTTCTATGCCTGAGTACAATTCTTGTTAAGCTCAATATGAGAGGACTAAATCCTCTTACATAAAGCCAATTCGATCTCCAAAGATCGATCAAATCGTCTGCTTGAATGATATACATTATTCATACATTACATTCCTTGACCATGACCTCCAACATAACCATGATAATCTACAATGAGATCTTACATCTATATATATAAACCCTCAACCATAAACAATTAGGTTGGCCACGGGATAATAAACCAATTGCATAATTACAAACCATGTTAGCCTTAGACCAAACAAATAATATCCAACACATAAGTCATCCTGGAAACATATCAAGAGGTCCAAAATTGGTCAATAACCTAGACCAACCGGGACCCAGTGTATGTCCACATGCTACAACAATGATCTCAATCTACCAAGTCTCGAACATGATCACCAACAACATCCCGAAACTCCACCAGAAGCTACACCAACACCACTTATGCAATTCATCAAAGATCTTAATCAAAAGCTTTGTCGATGAAACCCTCATCGGAACTAGAAACCAAGCCTCTAAGAAAATAGTATAGCATCTGATAACAAGACCAAAACCAACTGACTAAATATGAGCATAAGTATCATGAACAAGCCAATTCCATCACCAAATTATATCAGAGCCTACTAGATCATGTGAGATCCAAATCAACCAGAAACCACTCAAACTACTGGTACCAAAAGGGTGCCAGTAAATCATCCAAACATCTAGTGTTGGCATCAATGACAAAAAATCAATGCAAAACATAATATATTCCACCAAATGGCCAACAAAGTAGACCAATTTCCAAGATGTTGAAGAAAGGATCAAAATTGTATTGGCAAGGAGAACCAACCAAGGCATTCCAAGACATAAAACAAGCTATTAAAGATGCTCCAATATTGAAGACTTTAGATTACAACAAACCAAAGCAAATATTTTCATTTGCATCTTTCCATACTATTGCAACTGTTTTAATGCAAAAGAACTCAGAAGGTTTTGAACAACCAATTGAATTTTTTAGCAAGTCATTGCAAGCTACAAAACTAAAATATGAAATAAATGAGAAGCAAGCATATGCACTAGTGAAGGTTGTTAAGACTTTTAGGAGCTATTTAATGGGAGAAAAAGTAATTGTTTATGTGCCTAGTGCTGCAATAAAAGATATCTTCACACAACATGAACTATCAGGAAGAAGGTGTAGATGGATCAATAGGATCCAGGAGTTGAATATTGATATTCAGATCACTAAGTTAGTGAGGGGTAAAGGATTGGCAAAATTAATAGCTCAAAGTAACTTGGGTAACAATCAGATAAATGTTGTAGAAGAGGAACGCAAAGCTTATCACTGTGATATGGATGGTTGTGAGTAATATGATAATATAATATACTACTTACAGAAAATAAAGTGTCTTGAAAATATGAATGAAAATCAAAAGAGGACATTGAAATTACATGGTATCAAGTACATTATAGTAAGTGGAAAGATTTGGTGGAGAAATATAGAAGGTTTATTGTTGAAGTGTGTGAACCAAGATCAGACTAAGGAATTGTTATTAGAAATGCATAGTGGAGTTTGTGGAGGACATTATATGGCCAAGAAAACTGCACATAAAGTGTTAAGAGTTGGAGTTTGATGGCCAATAGTGTTTAAACATGCACATCATCTAGTAAATAGATGTGATACTTACCAAAGGTTTTCTAGGAAGTTGAAGTTTTCAGGGAACCTGTCATTAAAGCTAGTTGATGTACAAGTTCCATTCCAGCAATGGGAGATTGATTTTATTGGTGAGATAGCATGTAAATCAAGTGGTGGTCATTCCTAGATTTTGGTGGCCGTTGATTATTTTGCAAAGTGGGTTGAGGCAATTCCAACCAAGAAGGAAACAAGCAAGGTTATGATTGATTTTCTAATGAGTAATATATTGACAAGGTTTGGATGCCTAGAAATAATAGTGTCAGACAATGCAATGAGTTTTAGGTATGAAGAATATACAGATTTTTATGAAAAACATGGGATTCAAATATCATATTCATCACCTTACCACCCACAAGGCAATGGGCAAGTAGAACCGAGCTATAAGAGTTTGATGAAAACCATCAAGAGGATTCTTGAAAAGAATAAGGCTTGGGACTCAAAGTTGAAACTAGCAATTTGGGCAGACAGGATAACTGTGAAGATGGAAATAGGTTGTTCTCTTTTTGACTTAGAATATGGGATACATGTAAGGTTACCCAAAAACAAATTGATGAAGATGTAAAAGTCTATCCAAGTTTATGATGATGATATTGATAGTGAGATGCAACTGAGAGTTGATGCTCTAATCGAGTTGGATGAAATTAGAAGGGGAGTTGATGCCACAAATGCTGTTAAAAATACAAGTTAAAAATTTATATGATAGAAGAGAAACTGCGTGGAGTTTCCAAGTAAATGATTGTCTTGATGTGGAATGACAGATCAGAGGAAAAAGGAAATCATGGGAAATTTGATGCTATCTGGTTAGGCCCATATGTGATCTAGAGTAAGTGGGGAGAAGACTCTTATTTTGTCCAGGAGGCTAATCTTGATATTCTTGAACTGTTAGTTCATGGACAGTTTTTGAAACATTACTTCACTTTAAATAAGTTTTTCCATGAACAGTAGTGTTAGATCATGTACATAGTTTAGAGTAGGGTTTTTTAATGTTGGGTGGTCTTGTTTAGATTGTCCCCTTTTTGGTCTACTTTGTAAGTGGTCTGCTTCACCTGAGATTCTAGATCCTCGCTTCATTTTAAAGGAATGAACATCCCCAACTAGAGTCACTGATAGGACTTCAAAATATGTCCTACAAATTTTTTTGGTTGCCTAGTAATACTTGTTTATCTCTGGCTGATTTAGATCTCTGCTATACCTTTTATGGCCTATGGTTTAGGGTTCTTTTTCATTTGTCAAGCATTATTTCGTAAGCCCTGAGCATGTTCTATTTTGTTGTTACTTTTTTGGGCTTTTAAAATGACTCTATGTCATCGACTCATTGGCAAGGCCATGTTATGTCCCTAGGTCCTTTGTTATGTACCCCACTCTCTTTTAATTTTATTTCTCTTAAGTCTTGGTTTGCGACTTAAGGCTTCTTGTGGTCAA